>NC_135955.1:98805350-99147225 GCF_053455715.1 Rhinoraja longicauda | reverse complement strand
TGACCTGAACATCTATATCTTCATGCAGTCCACATTTTTTCTTCACAGTCAATCACATAGCCGCTTTATATATCATCTGCCATTTTCTTCATCATGCCATCTACACAAATCCAAATCAATGATAAACATAAAAACAGGAGACCGAATTGAGTCCCACTGGATTTTCCATCACAAAAGCACCAGTCAATCAATACCCTTTGCTGCTTTCCATTGAGCTACAGGACAGTTGCTGCAGCTCCTCTAGTTAATCTTCCTCACATTTTCTATTGGGTACAAGTGAACTTACCATACTAATACAGAAAATTCCAAATATTACAACTGGTAACAAGAGTACATGAACATCAGCCTTGTTCAGTTCTACACTGTAAATCAATATTTTGTCAAGTAATTTTCACCATGGTCTCCACTATTACATCTACTGTTTTCTAATCTTAATCCAATATGAAGAGGAAAGTACTAACATCTCAATTTTGACAGCTTGTTTATTCTGCTGCTAAATGGCATGGATTAAGTGAAGAACTGGAAATTTCTGTCTTGTCAGGGTGAAGGTATTTGTGCAGATATCTGGTTAATATGCCTCTGCCATTCTTTCTATCAATTAGCTTTCTGAATTTTGCATTAATCATTAACTAAAGTACAGTCCTTGGCTGGCTTTACTCTGGAGTCGAAAAAATACAAATTGGTAGATTAAAATCATGAAGGTATCAACATACTGATGCCATAAAGTCAACTGCTAATCAGAACAAGCAACTCAACATCCTGGGATGTTAAAGGCTATATGTAAATAAAAACTACTGAACTATCCAACTAAAATACATTTTCCATATTAATTTATAACTATTACTTTTTTTGTCTATGCACTTGAAATTAGCCTCAAATTTTCCAGATTTTAAAGCTAATCTAATCACAGTTATAACTAGGCAAATCAGAAAATTTATGTTATCGTTTGCCCCAAATTAGTGCACAATGGAAACAATATACAAACAATGGCAAAAAGAAAAATCATCACGTACTTTTGTCAGATGGTGCTCGGAGGAAAAACCTAGACCATAGACTGTATTTGCACGGCTGTCTGGCCATTGACCAAACTTCTGAGACGTTTTTGTAAATGTCATGTTTGGAGTAATTGTGCTGTTGATTATTGCCTGAAGGAGAAAAGTGTTAATGTTAAGAATCTTATCAATCAAAACACATTTTTTGTAGAATTTTTAAAGATCATTGGCTCTGCATTCTGTAATCTTGCATATCTTGCTAACTGACCACTTGGAAGTTCAAATCTCGACAGGGGTATTTCATAGAACATAGAACAGTATAACACAAACAGGCCCTTTGGCCCACAATGTGAATGTAAACCACATTGCTAAATTAAATTTTAATCAATTCAAAGTGTTTTGGGGTATTAGCAGAAATTTGCATCCATAAATAGAACAGGTGTCAGAGGTTATGGGGAAAAGGCAGGAGAATGGGGTTAGGAGGGGGAGATAGATCAGCCATATTGAATGGCGGCGTAGATTTGATGGGCCAAATGGCCGAATTCTAATCCTATCACTTATGACATTATCCAGAAATTTTAAAAATGTCAGATTACCAGAGTTTTACTATAACTCAAAGCCAGTATTACAAGATAGAGTGGATAGCACGTAATATTCCCATTGTACCACTCTGGCTCCATCCTGGAATATGCTTGTGGAAAACTATTTTTCAGTCGTCATTATAGCATAGGTTGGGAGAGATCACAATTTGTTAATCAAAATATTTCAGTTTTAAAAAGTTATGACCAATTATTAACCTACAGAATATCCGTGGATCAGAAAAAAACTTTACAAATCACGACAGGAGTATTTCATAGAACAGTGCAGCACAGATCCCTGTGCCTGCAATGTCGTTAATTGAAACTGATCACATCTATACACTTCCAGACCCTGCCTGTTCATGTACCTGTCTAAATGCCTAGTAACCACTGCTAGCGTATCAGCTTTTACCATTTCCCATGGCACTTACCATTTTCTGCAAAAAAATAACTTGCTTCGCAAATCTCCTTTAAACGTACCCCCTCTCACCTTAAAGCTATGCCCTCTACTATTTGACAGTTCCATCGTGGGAAACAGATAGTCCATGCCAGTCATGATTTTATATACTCTGTTAGGGCGCCCCTCAACCTTTGTAAAGCCAAAAACCATCCAGGTTTGCCCAACCTCTCCTTGCAGCTAATGGAGTCCAATCCAGGCAACATTCTGGTGAACCTCTTCTGCACCTTCTCCACAGTCTCCATGTCCTTAATGTAAAGTGGGGACCAGAGCTGCGCAACACCCCAAATGTGGCCTAACCCAAATTCAGGGGGCTAAGGACTTGTACCCCAAGATCCCACTGAGCATCAATTCCCTTTAGGGATCAGCTAGAAACACCATACTTTTTTCCAGATTAAGCTTCAATTGCCATTTCTCAACCCATAATTCTAACACAGACAGCATAGAAACAGGCCCTTCGGGCCAGCCCATCCATGCCAACTAAGACGCCCATCTAAGATAGTCCCATTTGCCTGTGTTTGCTCCATATCACTTCAAACCATATCTATACATGTTCTAGTCTATACCTTGCTGAATCCTTTGAGTCATTCTCATTATCTAAAACTCCAATTTTTGTGTTGACTGCAAATATAATCAGCCATCATTACATTTATGTCCAAATTACTTATGCATTTTAAACTACAGAGGTCCCTTGACATGTTTCTTGCAGAACATTGCACCAAATACCTGCAGTCAGAATAACACCGCTCCAACATTACCCTATCTTCTAAGACCAGGCCAATTTTGATTAGTACCAGTGTCAGAGATTATGGGGAGAAGGCAGGAGAACGGGGTTAGGAGGGAGAGATAGATCAGCCATGATTGAATGGTGGGGTGGATTTGATGGGCTGAATGGCCTAATTCTACTCTTATTCCTTCTGACCATATGACCTTAATTTCAGAGAACAGTTTATTTGCGAACATTTAATTATTTTAAGCCTTCGACATTCATTTGGTTTACTGAACTTTGGGTGAAGTCTCAAAGGGCCTCACAGTTTATTATTAATCATATTACATCAGGAAAATAAATTCATTTTTAAGTACTGAATAGAAACATAGAAAATAGGTGCAGGAGGAGGCCATTCAGCCCTTCGAGCCAGCACCACCATACATTGTGATCACGACTGATCATCCAGTATCAGTAACCTGTGCCTGCCTTCTCCCCATACCCCTTGATTCCGCTAGCCCCAAGAGCTCCATCTAACTCTTTTTAATTCATGCAGTGAATTGGCCTCCGCTGCCTTCTGTGGCAGAGAATTCCACAAATTCACAGCTCTCTGGGTGAAAAGGTTTCTCATCTCAGTTTTAAATGGCCTCCCCTTTATTCTTCGAATGCGGCCCCTGGTTCTGGGCTCCCCCAACATTGGGAAAAAAATTCCTGCATCTAGCTTGTCCCGTCCTTTTTATAATTTTAAATGTTTCTATATGATCCCCTCTCATCCTTCTAAATTCTAGTGCAGGAATAGGCCATTCGGCCCTTTGAGCCAGCACAGCCATTCAATGTGATCATGGCTGATCATCCAAAATCAGTACCCCGTTCCTGCTTTCCCCCCATATCCCTTGATTCCGTAATCAAGTCATTTCCAAAATGTGGTAATTTTTAAAGTAGTATTTAAAAATGCAAAAAATATTTGGCACTATGACAATGCACAGATTCTTGAATTGATTAAGAAGCAGTTTATCAAAAGCTTGTTTTTATTTGCTAAACAAAAAATGCACTGACCAGTGAGGAAGTTACAGGTAAACGGTTACAGGAACTGCATAGCAATGGTGCCACTTTTGTAAAGCAAACACATTGAGGATGAAAAGTATTCAATTCAGAGACGCTTTCTTGACTACAGTTTAATAACTGCAAAAAAATTAATACTTAAATTTTGGGGGGAAACAGTAACCCCCACAATTAAAATGTGGATTACGGAAATGACCAAGACCTTGCATTTGGAAAAAATAAGGTTTGCCTTAATTGACAAACCAGATCTATTTTTTAAAATATGGTCTCCATTTATTGAATTTAAAAAAAAGTAAATGGGTTTGTCACAAAACTAAAATTTAAAACTAAAGTTAAAACTTGAGTTTAGGGTTGGATGTACAACTATACTCATTAACTCCCGGATCTATCCCCATAATCTTTATATTTGTAATTAAAAAAAAAAAAAATTTAAAAAAAAGAAAAGTATTCACTTTACTTTTGAGATAGGGAAGTGAAGAGCAGGACACAAAGTCTTCAGATACATTTTAATTGACTGGATCAGGTAGGTGGAGACATTGTGTATTGATAAGCTGGAGTAACACATATAGGAAAAGGTGATAATATGATGTATGGTTACAAGGAAGACTACTCCAACGCCAAATAAATTTACAGGGAGCGAGAGGCAAAATGTAACCAAGGTTATCACTCTTATGGTGGATAGTTCCAATTTCAGCTTATCAAATTAAATTGCCAATTTCAAGGAGCTATGGACTTGCGCTCAAGGCCCTTCTGAATATTAATGCCCCCAACATTTACTATTTATGTGGTTGTCAAAGCATACAATTAGCTTTATTAAATTAGAATAATAATTGATGCAATCAAACCATGGAAAAATTGAGACAAAATTGGCATGAGACTTCAAGAAAGTCTCAGCAAACAGACATTATGTCAGTGTGCAAGGGCAACCCAGGCATAAACTAAGATTTTAAGGAAGCCCAAAAGACAGTGCCAATTTAAGTCACAAGAGACTGCATATGCTGGAATCTGGAGCAAAAACGATTGAACCAACAGCAGATCAGCATCCGTGGGGAAGGAACTATCCATGTTTCAAGTCAAGGCCTTTCATCATGATATGATACTTGATCCAATACGTTCACAAATCCTTCTCTTCCTTGTTAATGAAAAAAATGAAAAGAAAATACCTTCAAAAAACAAGATACTGCAAACTTAATTTTTCAAAGTCAAAATTTGAAAAGATATATTAGGATTAATGACTGATCAAACAGATATTTTTACAGTGCAAGACAGTCACTGAAAATGTGTAGCTGGGACTATGGAGAATGAGAGTCCATATTTCTAAACTATACAAGCCACTGTGGGCTTGATAGACCAAATAATATCCTTCTGCAATCATGATTGGTCTTGCCTCAAAAGAGACGACAACGGCAGGGGAAATTACCAGAATGTCTTCAGGTGCTTAAATTACAAAAAAACTTTGTTAATCTATTTATCGACTTGTTATGCTTTTGCACTAATGGCTTGAAGTTAGGGAAACTAAATGGTGTTGCATGAGAAATTGTACTTGCAAGCATTTCTCACCTTTGACCCATCAAGGCTGATTATTCTGTAGACATTTCTTGTACTGTCATAGAAGTAGGACACAGTCACAGCATGTTTGCTGGTGGGGACCCAGTTCTTCTTTGTAGTGGGATCAATCTGGAAGACATGGGCTCGTGTGCTGAAAATGGGCTGTTCCCTGAAAAGCAAAAAGATAAGTCGCTCTATTCACTTGTCTTCATTGAAAGCAAACAACGGAAAGTCTTTAAAGGTCTTCTCAATTACACTTGAGCTATTCAATCAACACATTTAACAACTAAAGAGGCACAGAATAAAGCTCTACCACTTGCAAATGAATATCCTGCTAATGTTTCACATCAATGTTCAGGAATGATCCAATTTATTTTCTAAATTAACAAACTTGGTTTATTAAAAAATATTGGCTTTTGTCTTTCCCGTACTCACTTGCGGAATCTCTGTTCAGACGATAAATCTGATCATTGGAAAATTGTGGAGGGGCTGTAAATAGGAACTAGATATTATTCAGAGAGACATAAAACAGATGGGGAAGTGAGGGATAAGATCTTTGCAGGACACCTATATGCACCAGGACACTATGGGGGAGAGCTAGGCATTCTCAGGCGACTAGTGGACACAAACAAAGTAGGGCATCCACGGTGGCGCAACGGTAGAGTTGCACTGCCAGAGACCCAGGTTCGATCCTGCACGGAGTTTGGACGTTCTCCCTGTGACCACGTGGGTTTTCTCCGAGATCTTCGATTTCCTCCCGTACTCCAAAGACGTACAGGTATGTAGGTTAATTGGCTTGGTGTGTGTGTAAATTGTCCCTAGTGCATGTAGGATAGTGTTAATGTGCGGGGATCGCTGGTCGGTGCGGACTCTGTGGGCCGAAGAGCCCGTTTCCGTGCTGTATCTCTAGATGAAAACTAAACCTTGTGGCGGTGGTGAGTGGGGTAGTTGTGTGCCGATCAAAGTGCGCGGTGGTTGAAGCAGGTGTTAAATTGTATCAAAAACTACAGCAAGGTCAAGAAAGGTTTCTCCATCAAAGCTGCATAGGACAGCACACTGGCGCAGCTGGTAGAGCCATGGAACCAGTGTGAACGGGTGGTCAATGATCAGAGTGGACTAGGTGGGCCTTAGCACCTGCTTCCATTACCTCCAAACTAATATTTGTCACAAGGCATTCAATGACAAATTTGTACTGCTAACAGAGTTTGTACAAACGCACATCAAATAGCTTTAAAGCACCAGCACTCAGTGTTAGAAGTTTATGGGAAACTTGGGTGTGGTTTAAAACCAAAGTTAAACATTTTAAGGATTGATGAAATACAGCCGCCTCATTTCATATCCAGTATTAATGCAAGCTGCTATCACATCAGCTCAGCACTTAAGTTTTGCATCAAGACAAAATCAATAAGACAATGCAATTAAATGTTTAATCACACATATTATTTAAACTGGGTGTTAATCAACAACCAAAGCTATAGAACACTTTCAAATTATTTAAACAGTGTTCCACAAAATGCTGGCAAACAATTTTCCACCCGATTCATGACAGGGGAATAGATTTTTTTTAATCAATTCTATTGAAGGTACTGCACTGTTAACAGGCCTTCAGGACCACTTTTAAACAACAACCACACAGGTGGAATTCATTTTCTCTTGGTCCCCATTCAGTCACAAAAATTGTTTTTGTGCTGGCGGAGCAGGTTAGGGGAGAAATGTGCCAGTTTTCTGAATTTTACTAGTTCCGCAGAAACGGTCACTAGCCTGAAGCATCATCCACTGCACTCTCCATAAATGCTGTCCAACGTTGAATATTTCCAACTTTTTCCATTAAAAAAAAGACAATTTACTATGGTTGTATTATGCAACCGCTTGATCAGAAACTGACTGATTACTATGCAGGCAAATAAAACAAAGTAATCAAACTCATTTTCTTTGATATATCAAGGTATGGTGCATTTGAAAATACTGCAAAGTGTGCATTTAGGATTGCCTGACTGCCGTTTCCAAAATAAAATAAGTTTGTTTTGCTGGTGTCTGTCTTACGGCAGTCCAAGTTACTTTGCCCCAGCCTACAACCAAATGTATAATCTTTCATTAAACTTTAAGTTAAAATGAAGACACTCACTGAAAAGTGCAGTGTTCGATTCAACCTGCAATTCCTCAGATACTGAGGACAGAGTTTGGACAGATAACGGACAAGGAATAAATGTAACCACATTTATACCAGGTAAATAACCACTATCAGTTCTCTAACCCCCTCCCTAGCCTTGTAATGCATTACAGATGCTGAATCCACCACTACCATCATCTTTGGGAATGCACATGAACAGAAATGTAATGGGACCAGCAACACATATGCTGTTTGAAGAACAGGCATTCAAGAACAGGCTGGGAATTCTGTAGACAACAATTCCAAAGCCTCTGCAGGGTCAAATTCATGAAGGTTCCCATTTCACAGAACAGTGCAAATATATTCACCACACGGACAAAGGTGACAACTCATCAACACCTTCAACGACAAGTCAGCATGGACAACTTGGGCTGAAGTGCCTGTTTCTATGCTGCATAGCTGTGACTATAACAATTAGATGTAGGTAGTTAATGCTGGCATGCCAGTAATAAAACGATCCTGCATATTTAGAGTCATAGAGTCAGAGTAATACAGCCCCTTTGGCCCAACTTCCCCACACCGGCCAACATGTCCCAGCTACACTAGTTCCACCTGCCCGCATTTGGTCCACATCCCTCCAAACCTGTCCTATCCATGCATAAAGATATTTTAATTCTTGAATAGAGCCAATAGAGTAAAGCACTTTGACATTGATATTATGCTCATCACAATTTAATATAGAATACCAATGATTTTGGCTCTCATTTTCATTATTGTAATAGTAAATCAAAAACCTTGAAAGTTTACAACCACTGCCATGCTGTTCTTAACCAGCTTGATTCATACATTCAGATACACTGAATAAAATTACAGCTGAAACAAAAGCTGAAACAAGCTTTCATTCAGCCCTGCAAAATTACTACGGTTGACTGGAACACACAGCTGCAGCCCAAATTACTACAATCAACGCTCCTGAAGTGTTCATGGAAGCAAGACAAGATAGGAGGTCACACTTTACATGCCCAATTCATTTTAAAATAATTCACCAACAAATCTTTAAATGTGTGGTTTGCATAGAACAGAACAGTCAGCACTAGAACAGGAGAAAGACACAAAATTCTGGAGTAACTCAGCAGGATGATGGATTCAGGTCAAGACCTTCTTCAGACTGAGAGTCAGGGGAGAGGGAAGCGAGATATGGAAGGGTACAAAGATCAGGTAAGGTGTGAAAAGAACAGATCAAAGCAGACAATGCTCAAGGAGATAGAACAGACTCTACTCTTTGGGCCACAATGTCTATGCCAAGCAAGATACCAAACTTAAATAATCTCTGCTTCCTGGACCTGATGCGTGTCCCTGGATTCCCTGCATGTTTGAGTGCCTTTCTAAAAGCTGTTTAAAGGGCACCATATCTGCTTTACCACCATCCCTGGCAGCATATTCCAGGCACCCACAATTCTGTGTAAAAAATATGGCCTGCAAATCTCCTTTAAAACTCTCCCCCACCGACCTGAAAACCATGCCTGCTAATCTTTATTATTTCCATCCTGTGGAAAAAAGGTTGTGTCTTCCTCGATGTCCTCAATTTTATATGTTTCTATCTGGTCTCTCCTCAACTTCGCTCTAAGGAAAGCTAACCCAGTTTGTCTCACCTCTCCTTGTCGAGATTATCCAGGTGGCATCCTGCTCAGCCTCTTTTGCATCCTCACAAAAGCCATCACGTACTTCCTGCAATGGGACGACCACAACTGCAGACAATACTCCAACTACAGTTTCATCAAAGTTTTAGAAAGCTGCAACATGCCTTCCTGAATCTTCCTCAATGCCCTGACCGATAAAAGCAAATATATCATATCCCTTCTTTATCACTACCTACTTTTTTTAGTTTAGAGATCCAGCGGAGAAACGGGCCCTTCGGCCCACCGAGTCCGTGCCGACCAAGGCTCACCCATACACTAGCTCTATCCGAGACCAGATAGAGGGGGGATCTTATAGAAACATATAAAATTCTTAAGGGGTTGGAGAGGCTAGATGCGGGAAGATTGTTCCCGATGTTGGGGGAGTCCAGAACCAGGGGTCACAGCTTAAGGATAAGGGGGAAGTCTTTTAGGACCGAGATGAGAAAACATTTCTTCACACAGAGAGTGGCGAGTCTGTGGAATTCTCTGCCACAGAAGGTAGTTGAGGCCAGTTCATTGGCTATATTTAAGAGGGAGTTAGATGTGGCCCTTTTTGCTAAAGGGATCAGGGGGTATGGAGAGAATGCAGGTACAGGCTACTGAGCTGGATGATCAGCCATGATCATATTGAATGGCGGTGCAGGCTCGAAGGGCCGAATGGCCTACTCCTGCACCTATTTTCTATGTTTCTATGTTTCTAACTTTCAGCAGTCAATTAACTTACAAACCTGCATGCCCAGAATGTGGGAGGAAACGGGAGCACCTGGAGAAAACGCAGTCGCAGGGAGAACCTACAAACTCCGCACAGACAGCACCTGTAGTTAGGATTGAACCAGAGTCTCTGGCACAAAGGCAGCAACTCTACTGCTGTGCCATCCACATGTGATACTATTTTCAGGGAGCTATGGACCAGGACACCAAGATCCTTCTGTTAAGCATCTTACTATTAACCGTATACTTTATTCTTACATTCAATCCCTCGAAGTGCAGCACTTCACACTTGCTCAATTAAACTCCATCCGCCATTTTTCCATCCATCATCTGTTACAGGTCTATATCCTGTTGTAACCTTTGACAAATTTCTTCACTGTCCACAACTCCACTGATTTTTGTGTCGTATGCAAACTTACTAACCAACCCATCCACGCTTATGTCCAAGTCATTTATATATATATCACAAACAAGAGGTGCCACACTGTTCCCTGCACAAGACCATTGTTCACAGACCTCCAGTCAGAATACCACCTTTCCACCACTGATGCTCATCCTGAAGCTTTTCTAAAAATGCTTGAAACTGATATCAATTTACTTTCCATTTTCCAAGTGGAAGATTTATCAAATTACTTCGTCATCATGCTCATTTTGATGTTCACACTGCTTCAGTAGCTACATAATGCCACTCTTTTCAGCATCTCCCAATTGGATTTCAGCAAGAAGGATTGAGAGTTTGGTCTCAATGAATCTACTTGTTAATTAATACCTCCGCATTTATTACTGGATTGCTTTAAGCAACAGCTCAGAGATTTTGAAACTCTGCAAGCAAAATATTTAATTTAAATTGAGTGGGTAATTATCACAGATGTTTTCTCTTTCCCTTGGGATCAAGAATGACTTGCTTCCACCGAGGAGTGCAAGGTGCCTGTGTGATTTCCATTAATGTGGAATAGCTATTGCTCACCAACTATCACAGTGTCTTAACAGTGATAATTTAGCCTGACAGTAAGGAGGTTCAATACAGATGGAGTCTCGACTCTGCTGCATAAGTTCAACACAAACACACACACACAATGCACTCTAACACTCACGACAAACACAGATACACAATCTTTCTCGTCTCCCCCACCCCCATTCTCCTCCCTCAGCCTATATTCGATCTGTTGCCCCCAACTACCCCTTTCCTTTCAACAGATGCACCATAGAAAGCACGCTGTTAGTGTGCATCACAACTTGGTTTGGGAACAGCTCTGCCCAAGACTGCAAGAAATTGCAAAGACTTGTGGATGTGGCCCAGTCCATCACACAGACCAAACTCCCCACCACCGACCCCATCCACACTTCACAATGACTCAGGAAAGCAGCCAACATAATCAAGGGCCTTTTCCACTGATCATTCCCTCCTCTTCCTGCTCCTGTCGGGTAGAAAATATTAAAAGCTTGAAAGCACGTATCGCCAAACTCGGGGGCAGTTTCTTCCCTTCTGCAATCAGCCTTATTTAGTTCAGATTATTTTCATGCGTAACGAGGTACAGTGAAAAGCTTACGGTCTCAATTTTCCAACCTACCTCTTTGCAGACATTAGATTTTCTCTCGAACTTCTAGGCTACAATGCTGAGAAACTATATTCTGCACTTTATAGTTTTATCTGCTTCAATTGGATAGCACAAAAGCTTTTCAGTATCTCTACAGTCGTGACAATAAATCGGCACGGTGGCGCAGCGGTAGAGTTGCTGCCTTACAGCGAATGCAGCGCTGGAGACTCAAGTTCGATCCTGACTACGGGCGCCGTCTGTACGGAGTTTGTACGTTCTCCCCGTGACCTGCGTGGGTTTTCTCCGAGATCTTCAGTTTCCTCCCACACTCCAAAGACGTACAGGTATGTAGGTTAATTGACTGGGTAAATGTAAAAATAAAATTAAAAAATGTCCCTAGTGTGTAGGACAGTGTTAATGTGCGGGGATCGCTGGGCGGCGCGGACTCGGTGGGCCTGTTTCCGCGCTGTATCTCTAAAATCTAATGCCAACAACCTACTTGGGGCCTGTTCCCTCAGCTCTCGGCTCCTATATACATGCTCCTAGTTACTGTATCCCGCTTCCTTTCCAGTCTCTATTGCAACACATCCACTCCACCCTCTCCAGATGATGGCTATTCGCACCTTTTTCTGGGGCTGTCCCCTGTAGGCCAACCAATTACCATTGACACGAGCCATGCCACCCAAAGCATACAGCCTTTCCTATGAGCATGGAAGGGTGGGACCAGTGGAGTGTACAAGGAATGTGGGAGCGTAGAAAGATTGCAGTATTCAGATCCCCCAAGCATAGGGCCACTTTCTACTGGATGAAGCGAGATACTGCAACACCTGCAGGAAGTATTTGCCAGTCGCTGGGTAAAAATAAAATATCATACACAGGAGCCCAGCAGGAGATCAGAGTGACATCCTCAGTCATGTGGACAAAACAGTGCAAGGGTTCAAAATATTACTGGGGGGCTGTCGGGAGAGGTAAGAGAAAGATGGAGGATTGATAGAAGCAAAACAAACGGCAGCACAAAAAGTAGCTACATCAATGAACGATTTCAAAAGCCTGACAATAAACTGTATTTATTGAAGGTTGCACCCAATCTTCACTGCTTAAGATCAAATCCTCAGCATCAGCCACCAATATCCCCCTCAGCCGAGATTCAAATTATCCCCTGGAGACAGTATAACCATGGAAACACATTCCCAGCAACGTTAAACCTCCAGCATTAACCCTGTTGATCGCGAAAAAAAATCTCCACTGTAAAGGAAACATTCGACACGAGTTTCCCCCTAAACAGATCCACCTAACACAAAATGAACCATCAACCTTGCTTGCTTCAATAAAAATATAATTTTGTATTTAAAGTGTCAATATCACTGAGCAATTGTTTGCAATAAAATCCATTCGAAAGCATAGAAACATAGAAAAATAGGTGCAGGAGAAGGCCATTCGACCCTTCGCGTCAGCACCTCCATTCAATATGATCATGGCTGATGTACAGAGGCCATTTAACCTACAAACATGCATGTCTTTGGCATGTCGTGGAATGTGGAGCACTTGGAGAGAACTAATTTGGTCACAGGTGCAAACTCCACATAGACAGCACCTGTGGTCAGGATTGAACAGGGGTCTCTGAGCTAAGTCCATTCGGCGGTTGAGAAAGAAGCAATTCCTGGAAACATCAATAAAAAGTTAAGGAACAAATTCCAGGAATGGAGGAAAGAAAGGTTGGAGGTGGAGTAGGAATTCGCGAGGGCAGAAAAGTTAAAGGCATCAGTTCAATAAAATGAATAACCATTGGATACATTTCCAAACATGCATACGTTTGTGCTATGGCAAATAAAAACTGGAAGGCCGCAATATCAATTTAGTATTTGGTCCCAAGGTTACCCAATAACATTAACAGCTGCAGTTGAAAGATATGAACTGTGCAGACAAGGTTAATCTAGGCTCTGCAATCAATCACTCCCTGCATGGTTACATTAAAGGCAGCACGTGTTGGTTCAGTAAAGTGGGAAATTGCACTGGATGCCAACAGGCAGTTACCGATGTTTGGCAAGCATTTTGCATTTTAACTGCTGACTCCAGTGCATTATTGCTTAAATTAGAATTGACAATAAAGGTTTCCACACAGTAAAAATGCTTTACACAACTGGTTTATTTGGTGACAATAAGAAGTCGAGGGAGGGAAAGTGAGAAGTAATCAAATAGGGAAGCTGAAAATTGTTCTCTTCCATCTCCAAATTTGACAAATCAAAGTATTCTAAATTAATCAAATGTTATTCTGGACTACATCAAGATACAGCACAGTTAAAATATACTGTGCAGACATACAGATTGCAGTATTTGAATAGTCGTGGTTTTGGAACACAAGACTTTTTTCTATTTTAACCCACATTAAAATACTGCTATACATTTGTACCATATGTAGAGCCATAGGACAGTAATGCAGTCCAGAAACAGGCCCTTTAGCCCAACTTACCCATGCCAACCAAGATGCCCCATCTACTCTAGTCCCACCTTCCTATGTTTGGCCCAAATGCCTCTAAAGGTTTTCTATCCATGAACCTGTCCAAATGTCTTTTAAATATTGTTATAGTATCTGCCTCAACTGCCAGCTCATTCCATATATCTTCGACCCTGTGTGGAAAAAGCTGTCTGTCGGGTTCCTATTAAATCTTTCTCCTCTCACTTTAAACTTGTCTCCTGGTTTTTGATTCCCCTACTTTAGGGAAAAGACTATTTACCCTATCAATTCCCCTCATGAATATATACACCTCTCTAAGATCACCCCTCAGCCTCCTGTGCTCCAAGAAATAAAGTCCAAGCCTGCCCAACCACTTCCTGTAGCTCAGGCCCTCAAGTCCTGACAACAGGACTTCAGATCTTCTGTGCACTTTGCAACTTATAATAACATATATCTTGATATATTATTTATATTCATATAATATTTACATGTATTAATCACCTTAATCATCTTCTTCTTGGTTCTTGACCTTCCAAAATATTCCAAATGGAATTTAAACTGGAGGTGGCGGAGTATGGACTTAAGCAAGAAGGGCTTCTTGGAGAAGAAGAGCTACCTTAAATTTAGTTGCGATAGAATATCTTATATCATAATAACTAAATATCTTAAATAATTACTCCCCAAAAATAAAACTACTTTAAAATGTCTGCTTTGCATATTTCTTACAAATTAGCCTCCCAGGGAATCGTTCTTTCTCGAGGTAGACCAATAGTTACATCCTGTATAAGCAATCTCACAATCTCACTTTGAGGGAATTCTTGTTATACGAAACAACGCATGCCAGAAATTCTTAAGTCATTACACTGCAAAATAATTAGTTGAACATAAAAATTATTAAATGTGTCAAACCCTATAAACATTTTTCTACTCTTCAATATGTTCTACTTTTCAGCTCTTTCTAATGCATATCTTGGTCAATTTCAAAAATATATTTAGATCAAAAATCCAATTTTTTTATTAAGGTAGATATAGTGGAATGCTGTTTAGTTGCCCATGTCAGTGCGAGTTCCACACAAGGGAATAAACAGGAGGAATAGACTGATGGTCCCTCAGGCTTGTCCTTCCATTCAAGATTTTTCTGCTCTACACCTTTAAAATCCAGAATTCAGGATGTACATGCCTCTTGTTACTACTTCAGTAAAGTCACCTCCCATTCTTCCAGACTCGACAAAACTATCCTGCTCTAGGTAAATGCACCAATCCAAATATCAGCATAATGAATGTTTTGCTGTATGCCCTCCAGAACAATTATTGCCTTTTTAGGAAAGGCAACCAAAAATGTACACAATATTTTAAGTGTGTTCTAACACGTGAAGTGCCTTTTTCCATGGAGGAAAAAGCGTTTTGGGGAAATGTGTCGGGAAAAGTTAATGGGAATGTCTTTGGGATACTCTGTTACAGTGGATGACTTAAGATGGTTGTCAAATGGTAGATTCTTAGAAGAAAGGAAAGCGAGGAGTGAAATGTTGAACAAGAGGGAGTGATGGAGTAGGGTCAGAGTCTGAGTGATACAGCATGGAAACAGGCCCTTTGGCAAACTCGCCCACACCATCCACCATGTCCCAGTTACACTAGTTGCACCTGCTCGCATTTGGTCCATATCCCTCCAAACCTGTCCTATCTATGTACCTGTCTAACCATTTCTTAATTGTTGGGTTAGTTCCTGCCTCATCAACTTCCTTGGTAGCTTATTCCATTCACCCATCACCCTTTGTGTTAAAAACTTACCCCTCAGATTCCTATTAAATCTTTTCCTTTCATCTTAAACCTATTTCCTCTGGTGCTCTATTCACCCACTCTGGGCAAGAGACTCTGTGCATCTACCCGATCTATTCCTCTCATCTTATATACCTCTATAAGATCACCCATCATTCTCCTGCACTCCAAGGAAAAGAGTCCCAGCCTACTCAACCTCTCCCTATAGCTCAGACCCCCTAGCCCAGGCTACATCCTCAAATCTTCTCTGTACTCTTTCCAGCTTGACAACATCTTTCCTCGAACACAGAGCCAACTGAATACAATACTCTAAATGCGGCCTCACCAACATCTTATACAACTGCAACATGACCTCCCAACCTCTATACTCAATACTCTGACTGATGAAGGCCATTGTGCCGAAAACCTTTTTGACCACCTGATCTATCGGCAACTCCATCTTCAAGGAACCATGCCCCTGCACTCCGAGATCCCTCTGCTCTACAACATTCCCCAGAGGCCTACCATTCGCTGTGTAGGTCCTGCCCTTGTTAGACATCCCAAAATGCAACACCTCGCAATTCTGTGTTAAATTCCATCAACCATTCCTCGGCCAACCTGGTCGATCGATCGAGATCCTGGTGCAATTTTTCACTGTCTGCAAAACCACCCACTTTTGTATCCTGTAAACTTAATCTGTAGATGATAGATAAAATCACCAGGGCCTGATCCAGTATATCAGAAACACTGTGGGAAACTCAATACTAAATTGCAGGAGCCCTGGTAGAGATAAATGCAAGATAGTCAGCCACAAGGTGCAGGAAGACTGGAAGGTGGACAATGTCACATCTTTATTTAAGAAGGGCTGCAAAGATCAACTGGGAACTACAGATCAATATGCCTAACATCTGTAGTAAGGTACTGGAAGGGATTCTGAGGCTTTGGATATCGATGCACTTGAAAAGACAGAGGTCGATTTTGGATAATCAACATAGCTTTAAGTGTGGGGAATCTTGTCTCACAAATTTGATCAAGTTTTTTTTTAAGTAACAAAGCTGGTTGACGAGGGGGGAACAGCACACCGTCTATAGAGACCTCGGCAAGGCTTTTGTTAAGTTTCTGCACGGCTGCTCAAAGGTTAGACCACATGGGATCCAGGGAGAATTAGCTAATTGGATATATAATTGGCATGATGATAGGAAGCCAAGGGTGATGATGGAAAATTGTTTTTTGAATAAGAGGCCTGTGACTAATGGTGTGTGCCATGGGAGTTGGTGCTGGGCCCATTGTTGTTTGTCATCTTCAATGATTTGGCAGAGAATATGGCATTGTGTGCAGTTTTGGTCTCCAAATTTGAGGAAGGATATTCTTGCTATTGAGGGCGTGCAGCGCAGGTTTACTAGGTTAATTCCCAGAATGGCGGGACTGTCATATGTTGAAAGACTGGAGCGACTAGGCTTGTATACACTGGAATTTAGAAGGATGAGAGGAGATCTTATCGAAACGTATAAGATTATTAAGAGGTTGGACACGTTAGAGGCAAGAAACATGTTCCCAATGTTGGGGGAGTCCAGAACAAGGGGCCACAGTTTAAGAATAAGGGGTAGGCCATTTAGAACTGAGATGAGGAAAAACCTTTTTCAGTCAGAGAGTTGTGAATCTGTGAAGGCAGTGGAGGCCAATTCTCTGAATGCATTCAAGAGAAAGCTAGATAGAGCTCTTAAGGATAGCGGAGTCAGGGGGTATGGGGAGAAGGCAGGAACGGGGTACTGAGTGAGAATGATCAGCCATGATCACATTGAATGGCGGTGCTGGCTCGAAGGGCCGAATGGCCTCCTCCTGCACCTATTGTCTATTGTCAGCAAGTTTGCAGATGCCCCCAAAATAGGTGATGTTGTGAAGGTGGTTATCAGAAATTACAGCAAGATCTTAAACAGGTGGGTAATTGAGCTGAGGAATAGCAACGGGAGTTTAATACAGCGTGAGTGTTGCATTTTTGGGAAGTCAAAATCGCAGTGAATGATAGGCCTCTGGCAGGTGCTGTATAACAGACACCTAGGCGTGCAAGCACATAGTTCCCCAAAGGTGGTGAGGAACTCTTTTGGCGTGCTGGCCTTCGGTTAGGGCATTAAGTTTAGGAGTTGGGACATTATGTTCTAGTTGTACAAGATTTTGGTGTGGCCGCACTTGGAGTAATGCATGCAGTTTTGGTTATCCTGCATTGGGAACGATGCCATTAAGCTGAAAAGAGTGCAGACAATATTTACAAGGACAGCTAGAACTCAAGGTGAATGCACAGAGTCTGCTTCCCAGGGTTGGGGATTCAGGAACTGATGAGCAAAGGTTTACGGTGAGAGGAGAACTATTTAATGAGAACTTGAGGGAGCAACCTTTTCACTCAGAAGGTGGTAGATATATCAAACAAGCTGCTAGAGGAGGTAGTTGAGGCAGTACAATAACATTTAAAAGACACTGGACAAGTACACGAATAAAGGTTTAGACGGATATGGGTTAAGATGGGCATCTTGGTTGGAATGAACAAGCTGGACTGAAGTGTCTGACTACAAGCCAAGGGAAATTCCTGATTAATATATTTGTTGTTTCCCTTCAAGTAAAACTGCTCCTTACAGCACTGAATAAATGCAAATGGCATAGCAGAGGGTGGGAACATTCTCCCTGCACAAATTTCCAAAGGTGCCAGAACAGGTTTAAAGAGGTAGGTATTAAACATGATACAATATGTTTTGTAATTGGAGACCAAGTATGAAAAACAGGAAGGAGAGTTAAATCTGTGTAAAACACAAATCAGGTCTCAAGTGCAGAACATTGCTCATTTTTTGGTGCCAAAGTAAAGAAAGAACAAGCAGCTTTCTGACAGTGCTGGTAGAATTTCCCAAAACAACCCAGGGATGAAAATTACAATTTTATGGAGTGTGGTTATTGTTTTGTATAGCGGATTAACAAAAGATCTGATGGGACTATTTAGAATGGACACAAAGTGCTGGAGTAACTCAGCAGGTTACAACATGGTACAAATTGTGGGTGACCTGAAATAATCCAGGGCCCACATCAAGAAAAACTAATTTTTGGATTAGGGTGGTGAATATCAGCTCAATATTATGCATCGGCCAGGAATTAGATAAATAAGCGTCAGAAAAAGTACTGTGAGACGATGGGCGACTATTGAATTGCTTATCAAGACTGCCAGCACTAATTACAACAGGCAAACTCCTCCTGCTCTGTACTGATTCATAACATTTACAAAACTAACAGGCTTAATTCAAATCCCTTTCAATGTGAAATAAATTCCAAACATTAGAAAACACGCCTTTTAAAACAATTTCTTCCCGAGAATAATACGACGCAGATGGACTGAATGGGATAAGATTTATTGATAAGATTGGGCGTTTAAACAACTTGGTGGACTACTAGTTCAGGATATGTTTTGCAAAATGTTCTCTTTAAAAATACACAAGATATGGAAAATAAATTATGGGAACATTTTTGGATGCCAGAAACTAGGATTTGCTGATTGAGATTGGCAAAACTCCATGCACCTTCAACAGATGACAACCACAATGTTCCACTTTGGACTTTGACACAGCAGGATCTTGAACTATATGTGGAACAGGGTCATATTACATTTTGAACTAGTACTTCAAACTAGTCTTATTAGCAAATCATTCTCAAAGTCTTAAACAAAGCCTATGTTGTGAAGTTCAGATAAATCCATTTAATTGTTTAAACAGAGAACAAGCTTTGAAGATAGGAATTCAACTAGATCATGTAAAGCAATCAAAACGTTAATTATTGGCATGAGAACATTAAAAGGAGGGAATTTATGCTTTCAAGTGTAAACATTACACTCATTTCTGTGACTTAAATATATTAGTTACTACAAGCAGGGATCATAGTGAAGGACTCAGATCAAGCAGCATCTTTGGAGAGAACCATAGGCTGAAACCAAATTGGCCGAGCAAGTACTGTTGGATCACAACATTTCAATGTGCAGGACGACCAAACTTCTGGATGTCCACTGTACTTTAATTTCCCCGGACATTTACCTTGGCCTCTTAGGTTTTGATGTATAGAAAGCACAATTTAATACAAATCCAAGCTTCTCGTTTACTATGCTCTTACTATCCTTTTATCATTTATTCTCTTTCACCCCACACACATTCTCCTTTTATCCCTTCTACAACATCCTAAAACATGTCTTCCCAACTTCCCCACCCCAAATTCAAGAGCAAGGTCAATGGGCTGAATTATCCATTTCTGTCCCCTTAAATGCAGCCCAACTTCAGCATCCAAGCGTTTGTACTTATTTCAGATTTCCAATCTCCTGTATATTTAAATTCTACAGAGCAGATGGTGAGCACTTTTGTTAGCCACTAGTTACCATTTTAAAAGGCACACGAAGGGTGGTGGGTGTACGGAACAAGCTGCCAGAAGAGAGTGTTGAGGCAGGTATCATCCCAACATTTCAGAAATAGTTAGACAAATACATAGATAGGACAAGCTTGGAGGGATATGGACCAAACGCAGGCAGGTGGGACCAGTGCAGCTGGGACATGAGCCAGTGTGGGCAAGTTGGGCCAAAGGGCTCAATTCTATGCTGTATCACTCTATGACTTTAAAAGTCATCAAAAAAGGGGAGGAATGGATGCAAATGCAGTTTCTGCATAAGAATGATGCAACGGCATGTTGCCACGGGCCAAAGGAATAAATCTTACGCAAGCGAGGCATCCTGCAGCTTGCACAGTTTGACTTTTTCTTCCCATTTCAGCTCCAATATTATTTATGCCACAACTTGCCGAAGGGTGAATGGAGAATTGCAATAAGAGAATGAGTGGTCAACTGTAAAACCTATTGGCTAGGGAGATACGATGGTCGAAGGAAGGGAAAAAAATGACAGGCGGCTTAAAGTCATACCAGAAAAGTATGGAAAAGTAGAAAATCAGGGGATAATTAAATGGAGAGATGGGGGGGGAAAAAGCGAGAACAAAGGAAAATTGATTTTGTTCAAAACTTCATTCCAGCTCCTGGTAAACTACCTCATGATTCCAGTGTCAGAATATTCATTATGCCACAAGCCAAATTCTTTGGCATCTGCTCAAAAAAAGGGTGTTAAAGCATAAGATTACTAACAATTTAAATGGGTCACAGCAAATTTTCATATGCTATCCTGCAAATCCACCACAAAGTGATAAAAAATGTTTCTGGATCTCCCGAGAATTGTTCTTTCTCCAATTTGAAGCATCTCTCATTGATTGTGAAAGCACAAAATTAATGCAGTCAGATTGCTGTGATTTTATTCACTGGCATCGTTATTCTGGAAGCCCCACTCTTTATACAAAATCTCATTCAGAATAGTTGTAGATGTTTTAGAAGCTACTTTTCTTATTGTGGCATCAATATAGTGACAACACACGCTCCACCTACTCCCATTCATTTCCTACATACAAAAAATACAACTGTCTCTAAGTTATGTAAGCTGCTTGCTAGCTCATATGGCACATAAACAGAATACCCAATATCCCCCAATCTAATCCTCAATGTATTAGTCATTTTAGAGATGAAGTTCATGGCATACAATTTTATTCAATTACTAGCTGCTGCGGACCCGTTGGGTTCAAACCTCTCCTGCATTAGTGTAGCACCCTCCCCTTCCCCCACTCACCTCCCCCTTTTTAGATACAAAAAGCTGGAATCAGCGGGACAGGCAGCATCCCTGGAGAGAAGAAATGGGCGACGTTTCAGGTCAAGACCCTTCTTCAGACTAGTTAGGGAAAAGGGAAACGAGAGATAAAGAACAATGAATGAAAGATATGGAAAAAAAGTAACGATGATAAAGGAAACAGGCCATCGTTAGAGGTTTGTTGGGTGAAAACGAGAAGCAGGTGTGACTTGAGTGGGGGAGGGATAGAGAGAGAGAGGGAATGCCGGGGTTACTTGATGTTAGAGAAATCAATATTCATACTGTGTAGGAAAAAACTGCAGATGCTGGTTTAAATCGTAGACAGAAAATGCTGGATTAACTTAGCGGGACAGGTAGCATCTCTGGAGAGAATGTCACCCATTCCTTCTCTCCAGAGATGCTGCCTGCCCCGCTGAGTTACTCCAGCATTATATGTCTATCTTCAATATTCATACCACTGGGCTGTAAGTTGCCCAAGCGAAATAGATACTGTTCCTCCAATTTACATTTAGCCTCACTCTGGCAATAGAGGGGACCAAGGACAGAAAGGTCAGTTTGGGAATGGGAAAGAGAATTAACTGTCGAGGAGATTATACACACACGGAATAGCTGGTTACAAAGATGGTATTGAAATACAATGTTAGAATATAGTGTCTCACTACAGAATAAAACAAATGCCAATTAACAGAATGAGGATATCCAACATTATGTTCCTATATTCCAAATACAGATGCAACAAGGATGAGAGCAAAAACTCTGTAGAATCTCATTCCATAGGATCGAAAGATGCAATATTTTCACTGGCAGCAGAGCAGACACCTTTGCTCAGTATAAAAAAAAGTGAATTATTACAGCAAAGACAAATTGAAACAAATAGAATTAGCAGACAAACAAAAAAGCATAATGCAAAAGCAAGATGATAACCTATTTGAGACTGCCATCTGGTTAACCAACTCCGTTAAAACATTTAAGCAATAAGCATACAGATTCTGCATTTGGCGTGTGGAGACTGAGGACAGTCAATAAAAACAAATGTGAATCTGGAAAGAAAACACTGATGAGAAAGCAGACCAAATTACTTCAGCTCGCATGCCAATTACATCTTCTTGGTCTGTAGTCAAAATGCCAAATATCTGGGGATGAGCAAGCTCCAAGAACTTGATTAAAAAATTAATTAAAAGTGAAGATTTAACAATGTTGCTAAAAATGTGCACAAGAGTGCTTGAGGTTATATTTGATTGGGATTGAAACATTCAGCATGTTACAACCTTTACTAATGAATGTGTGTTTTATTTACATATCTTCATTTTTATTCAAGAAACCAGTAAAAGAATGTCACTTTCTGGCCATTGCTCATGCAAAATTCAATGTCAGAGGACTCGAAATTCATCATCTGATGGTGACAGCTCCAATTGCCGCCAATATCTTCTAAAGAATATTCTTATGACTATTCATAAATACTTAAATAAAGTTGCAATTATTGCATTATAAAGTTGAGTAATATTTTCAATACCAACAGCATACTGCTTAAATCCACGAACATAAAGATATCCTTGCGACTAAATAGCAGGGTCTGTAAGTTAACATCATATTGTCACCTTTCTCACCACTGAAAATACAAATGCCAGATTTTCATACTTCGTTCCAAAAAGTTATCCTCCAAGTTATTCTGCTTTAATAACCAGCAGTTTCTGGATAAAGTTTACACCCACTATTAATAGGACAATGTTGTGGTATATTATTATGTACAACTGATGCTTTTTCCCCCACCCCAAGATAGCTGGCTTTTCTATCTAAAAAATAGCATTAATAAATTTTACTAGAATAATTGTTTGTGAACTAACATGTACTGACATAGAAAATTTACTAATATGGGAATGAAATAAATAATGAGACACTGGAGAGAACATACAAATACATTAAACTGCGTCACAAGTACAAATACTATCCATGTAAACAGCTGTAGTTTAGTGATACAGTGCGGAAACAGGCCCTTCGGCCCACCGAGTCCGCACCGACCGGCGATCCCTGTATATTAACACTATCCTACACATAAGAGGGACAATTTTACATTTACACCAAGCCAATTAACCTAGAAACCTGCAAGAATTTGGAGCGTGGGAGGAAACCAAAGATCTTGGCGAAAGCCCACGCAGGTCACGGGGAGAAAGCACAAACTCTGTACAGACAGCACCCGTATTCAAGATCGAGCCTGGGTCTCTGGTGCTGTAAGGCAGTAGCTCTACTGTTATGCCACCGTGCCGCCCTGCAGCAATTATTGTTATTAAACCATCTCTTCTCCCACTTTTCTACAGTACTAGCCAGCTCTGGGAATGATTCCTACAAAATGTAAACTGCCATCATTTGATTTCTTTTGAGAGAGGGAAGAGAAAGAGGTGGGCAGAATTTGCAAATTTCAGGACATGATAGAAACATTTACAAAGATTAATCATCAGGATTAGAAACCCTGGTTATTTTTACAGCCTCGTGAACTCTGAACTCAAGACAGCACCTCATGCTCAACCAAGGAATGAACCCAGAATCTTCTAATTTTACTGTTCAGCGGCACAGAGGAAAGCCAGTTAATATAAAATCAATGGGCTCAGTGACACTTCAACATTTCTGAACTTCAACAAAAACACCGAAGTTAATTGAAAAATTATTCACAGCCTCAAAGAATGCCTAAAAACTGATTTCCACAGGCTTTTGTAAATACTTAGTTCACCAGTTTAGCTCAGTGAAATCCAAGTATAACTACACCCTTTAGATAAAGATACTCAAGTACTTATAGTTTCAAGCAATCTAGGAAAAAGTTTCTACAGTACAGATGATTGAGAAAGTTATCAACCTCACTATTTTGTTCAAACTATTTACATTGGTTGAAGCGATGAAAGAAACTACATGCCAACAACTGCCACATGGTTTTGGACCATAAACACATCTGTTGCCACATACTATTTTAGTTTTGTTTAGAGATACAACATGAAAACAGGCCCTTCAGCCCACCAACTCCATGCTGACCAGGATCACACATATGCTAATTTTATCCTGCACACCAATGACAACTTACAAAAGGCAATTAACCAACAAACCTGCACGTCTATGGAGTGTAGGATGAAACCTGCGCAGCAGGAGGAACCCGTGGTCACAGGGAGAACATGCATGCAAACTCCTTACAGACAGCATAGTATCCATAATCAGGATCGAACCTGTGTATCTGGCGCTGTAAGGCAGTAACTCTACCGCTACGCCACTGTGCCACCCCTGTATTGTAAATGTACATTGTGAAAATTCCAATTTTGTATGCCTCAACTATTGAATGTTCATCTGCATTTAACTACTTAGTCTACACAGAAGATGCTTCTGTGAGGCACACTGAAGTAAACTAACAGATCAAATATGACCTGTTCGATTATTAACTATGCAAATGATGCAACTAAATATTTATTCGTTACTAAACTTAAACTATAATTTGAACCAGTTGATACAATATGAACTATAATTTGAAAGATAAATGCCCGACAGGAAAGAAAATCTCTTATTTTCTGTGCGATATCCAAGGTGATATCCAATGTGATACATGGCTAAAAATGCTTTTATTAGATTTCTAATTCATTGCAAAACAGTTCAACAAAAAGTGGCGTCAGCTTGGTTCAGATGGCAGCATCTTCACTTTTGAATCAGGAGACAAAGTATAGTGATTACACAAATTCAATCTAATCGAAGGGATACATTAAATTTAGGCAGATTTGCTTATTCTAACAGTTCCGGTGGATGTTAAAGACGAGATAGAACCATTTCCAATGAAGAGGTGTCTTTTGGCTAATGTTTCTTTCGCAGTCATGAACACAAATTTTCTTCTATCCAAAAAGTTATAGTATTGACTTGCATAATAGCAGACATTCTACTCCAAAGAGTAATTCAATGCTTGAACATTTCTCAGAAGGATAGTTAATTCCGCTTGACAAAATAATGTTCTTTCTTGACTTTTTCCTAAATGTGTTAGTAACTAAAATAGTGCAGTTTAGTATAGTAATACTAATAATACTAAAAACCACTCCCATATCTTGCAAGTTATCAACTAATTCCTGTAAACCTGAAATTTTAAATTAAAATGCTGGGCTTTTAGTTTTAATCCTTGAAGTTAATGAGCAAAATCATAATCATGCTTTATTAGCCAAGTATGTTTTGCAACATACGAGGAATTTGATTTGCCATACATCCTTACACCCAACAAAATGCTCTGCCATCTTCACAAGGAAAAGACACAAGGCAGAAAATAATTAAATGCATGATAAATTCTGAAGCAAGTTTAACCATTTACCTCCCCCATGATAGAAGTGCTTGTCAAAGAAAGCCTTTATCCAAAGATGTTGGATATTGCAATTCAACTAGTTAAAATAATGCCAGATAGACTGAAGTTCAAAGCAACCATATTACTTAAAAGCAAAAAGAAATGAATGAGGTTCAGTGATAAATCTTGGACCATAATGCATAAATTGCAGAAGTCAAGCTCGAGTCTTTAACAAGCTTGTAGCCAGATGATACTGGCTGTGCATTTCAGATCGCAGTGGGTTGCAGCTGCTGTTGCTGGAGGCTGATGTGTACCAAGGCACTTCAGTTGTGCTGATCTGTAATCTTAAAATAAAAGATGGGTTAAAAGGCTGCAAGGTTAGGGGAACGGGATAGACACAAAATGCTGGAGTAACTCAGTGGGACAGGCTGTATCTCTGGAGAGAAGGAATGGGTGATGTTTCAGGTCAATCCCCTGCTTCAGACTTACAGGGGAACTGGAATTGCCCTCAGAAGCAAGGAAATGATGGGAAATGTGATAAGAAAACGAGTTCAACTTAAATAAAGTAAGGTTTTGACAGAGTCTGTAACAGAGTTTTACTAAATATTGCTATACAAGGAGTTAAGGTTTATTGAGAGTCCATGGTCTGTCAAGATTCCTTTTGAGTGCACGCTTCAAATTGGGTTACAGCTTATTTGTGCAGACTTCACTTTGCTAATTTTGACACAAGAAGATACAGACAGAAACTCTATAGACTATCGGAATAAGGAAAGAGCATGCATCAGATTGTCACGGGATTGAAGATAACACAATTTATAGCACTTGTTCAGAAACTCTGCTCAAACATTGGTTGGATGTCTCCACAAGGGAAGTTGTGTTCTGGGGTAGATAATTTCAGAGAAATTACTATCCATCTTGCTATAATTGGGATAAAAACTGGTGGGCATGGCTGAATTCATTCATTTGAGGGTTTATCTCGCCTCTCGAATCACTGTAAAAACAGGCAGGCCAAATGAAATTGAGAGGAAAGCTCTGAGAAGAAGGCTAATTTAGTACTTTGAGGCAGTCATATTGAATGACTCAATGACAAATGCTATTCATGAGAGAGCAATGTGGTATATTAACCGTCATGTTTCAATAAACTAACAGCTTTATTACTTTTCAAACTTTAGTTAATCCACAATCTGCTAAGGAATATTGATATTTTACATAGGGTTGATAACCAGAGGATATAGACGATCAACGACAATCAGCAAATCCACAAAATTACTACGATTTGAAATGCAATGAAATCAAGTGTTATGGAAGCAGAGTCAATAATACATTTCAAAAATAAATCTGTATGTATATATTTGTTGGGCTTCATTGAGAAAAGGAGGAGAGTTCAACTAATTAGAAAATCCCTTGAAAGTGCAAGGAAACGAATGATGCACTACAAGAATCTACAACCAACACTAAATTAATACACAAATTACATACTGCAGAATTTTGACATTTATATTGCTTATAGTGATGAAGAAAACCATCAGTTTCGATATTATAGTGCTGCAGTCATATATTAAGTTAAAACATATGCAGTAAAGAATTGCACTTAATTACTTTGTTGTGCAGTTTAAATCAAGGATGCAATATATCAGCCTAACAGTCACAAAAGCTTTGGTGAACAAATTGGAAACAAATTTAGTACCATAGAATTGCAAGAGAAGCATCTACTGAAATGGGTTTTTTTCTAAATTCAAGGTCATCCAGTTACACAAGGGTTATATTTCCAAGAACCGTCCATAAACAGATTTCCCCATAAATCAGAAACTATTTCAATGAGGGTCAATTAACATTATAATTTATTTACTCTCCTCCAGTATTTTAAACAGGCACACAAACAAAATGTCCTACATCCAACAGCTAATTTCAATGTCCTTGAAGTGTCAATGGATGTTATATTGTCAGTGGAAGAGATTGCCTTGTCAGTTTCCAAATCAAATCCCTTATTTTGCGTCCCGCTGTGAACTGGTGCCCGTGTTTTTGAAGACAATGGTACATTTTTGATTTCTGTGGTGCTTACATACAAAGTCTTTTTGAACTGGTGACCATTATTAGAATTAACTAGCTGTAAGTCTCCTCCACATCTTCTGACAGTGTTTGCATTTCTGTAAATAGCCTTCAAATCTTGACAATTTTTTAAAAAAAAATTAAGTTTATGGAAGAATTTGTGTAAAGTGAGATTTCTGTGCATTGGTTCTTCTGTAACCTGGGGTCTCCCTGCATGTTGTTTTGATTTAGTTTCTTTTTCAGTGCCACTTCCACTAACACTCGAAGCTGTGCTTAGTTTGGTGAGCGATATGCAAAAATAACTGTCAAAAGGTCAATTTGTTGAATTACTTTCCATTTTATTTACCACAGACTGATCTGACTAAGTTGCATTTAGACATTAATAAATTGTTTCATGCAAATTCACTCCACGCTTATTGTGCCATGAAAATTTCACTGCACCTTATGAATATAATCCAATTGTTTAAACTGTCAACTCTGACCCAGTGCTGGCCAACTCAGAAATCCAAAAAGTAAAAATCAGTATTTGCTGGAAATCCAAAATGAAAACAATGTTGAAAATACTCAGAAACCTCTGTGGAGAGAGAGAGAAAACGAAATTTCCATTCAGGACTTTGTCAGCTCTGATGATTGGTCAACCTAAACTATGAAATTAATTCATAGGCTAGGTATATTATGGGAGAAATCATGCTGTTTGCAGTTGACCTCTCAAGTAGAAATTCTGAACTTTCACTAGCCGAAACAAAATCAGCAAGACTTCACCTCAGGTGCTGGCAAACACAGATATGCAAGGCGACTTAAATCCTAGCTGGTACATCTGTCATTGACAGCACAGCAACTGGTGGGGCTGCGGGCTCTCAGCACAAGAGACCCGGTTTTAATCCTGACTGCAGATGCTGCCTGTGTGGAGTTTGCACGTTCTCCCTATGACTGTGCTTGTTTCCGCCTGGGGGCTCCGGTTTCTTTGCACATCCCAAAAATGAGGAGGTCTGCAGGTTAATTGGCCGCCGTAAATGATGCCCCTTGTGTAGAGTGGGATAACACAGAACTAGTGTGAGTGGGTGATCGATGGTCGACGTGGACTGTGCACTTAAGGGCCTGTTTCCATGCCATATCTTCAAACTCAACTTACACATGGGGTCAAACACCATGTGGAGGCTGAAGGCAAAGCTCTTTAAGGCAGCATTACATGAACAAAAAGCAATATTTTAATTCTATGCAGGTCATTCCAGAATAGTGACTTGTGAAGTATCAGTATTTATCTTAGTTGCGGAATTCTACAGATGAGCCAGGGCTGGGAAGGAAACAATTTAAATTAGAGCTCTGAATAAATGGACTTCTTGATGGAGAGATAATGGGGTCAGAAACACAACTCAGTGTGAAACAGGATACCGACCGGATCGAGTATAAATTGTGATAATGAAGGGGTTAGAGGCAGTGACTTGGAAATCGCTTGAGGAAGTGGCTGAAGACCAGTGGCTAGGATCATCTCATTTAATATAGTTAACCAGTACTGAATGTTGAATGAGCAATGTGGCAGGTAAGGTGCTTTGGAAGAGCCAAGAGAAATCATTGTGAGGTATGGCTGGGTGCTCACTGTGCACATGTGAAGTTAGGCATTGTATTTTCAGGTGATGCTGCCAAAGCTACTACCACTCGCAAAAATTGCCTGCCAAGAGAATAAAATGTGGCAGATGACAAATTCATTGAACAGGTCCAAATGTTCACATAGAAAGTGAAACCCCCCCACCCCACCACACCACAATCTTTCATTCCAGGATATGCCTTACAATATGCCCTATATTAACGTTAATATCATTTTACATGTTTCCATAATTTGACAATAGATTACTTTAGGAATTTGTAACATGTGTAACAATGTTACACATTGTTACATTATAAACGTGCTATCGTTAAACATTCTTTGCTCTTCTCATAAAGAGAATCGGCAGAGAAAGTGTGTATAATTTAAACAGAAACAAGAGAATAATGATGGGACAGGGCAGAGGTTGGCTGAAATTGCGAGGGTGGAGGGAGATGCAGTTAGGGTGGTAAAAGTGAAATCGGGATAAGTCAGTCGAATTGTTCTGCTCTACAAAATGCATTGACCATTGTGAGAGTGAGTGGGTCTGAAGGGCAGCAGTTGAGAATGCACTGTTTATGCAATTTCAAATGCAAGCTTCTTTTCATTTCCCTCGGCACTATGTTCAAGTGGATCAGGCCACCAATCAATTCCATTAAACAGATATTCTCACTTAAAAAGAGAAAACCCAGAAGTATTTTGTAGCATCACAGTCAGAAAGCAGTTTAAACAATCCTAGGTAAAGATGTTAAGGCCATAAGTAAATTTTAAGAAGTGTTTAGATTGTGTGTAAAAAAAATTGTTTGATTTTCATTTTACTGAAGCACGACTCTTAATATTTGGTGATTAAAAGCTTCTGCTGTTTTCATATTTCATATAGAATGGAACTCCACCCCCCACACGCACACATAGAAAATGTGCCTATCTGAAATAAGGTACTACACCTATTTTCTATGTTTGTATGTTTTATGCAGAACATTGTGACTTAGTTGCAAGGAGGCAAAAATAAATTTAACTGCAGCAACCAAAATTGCTAAACTGAAATAGGGATGTAATGCTGAAGCATTTGGAGTATTGAGAGCAATTTTGGGCCCCATATGATGTGCTGGCTCTGGAGGGTACAGAGGAGGTTTACGAGAATTATCCCAGAATGACGAGGGGGGGACCTCATTGAAACTTACCGAATAGTGAAAGGCCTGGATAGAGTGGATGCGGAGGGGATGTTTCTACCAGAGGTCATAACCTTGAGGAGGTTATGAGGAGGAATTTGTTTTAGTCAGAGGGTGGTGAATCTGTGTAATTCATTGCCACAGAAAGCTGTGGAGGCCGTCCATTGATATTTTTGAGGCAGAGATAGATATATTCTTGGTTAGTACGGGTGTCAGGGGTTATGAGGAGAAGGCAGGAGAACGGGGTTTGGAGGGAGTGACAGATCAGCCACGATTGAATGGTGGAGCAAATTTGATGGGCCAAATTGCCTAATTCTGCTTCTATCATTTATGAACATGAAACATACATTGACAATATTTTCAGTAACAACCCAAGCTCCAGAGACCTATTAACTAATTATTCACAAAGCAAAAGTATATTTGTTAATAACTGTGATAGCAATATTACAGACATCGCTTTTGTACCTTCCGTAAGGAAACTTAGCTGGCTACACACACATCTAGTCCATTATTAATCCAATTTAATTCAGATTTATAACTCTGATTTTACAAACTGATTACCCCATGGTATCACAGTGATTTGTCATTCCAAATAAAAAAGTAAATCTTGTAAATACAATCCAAAGAGGAAACACGGGTTAATATTTCAAATCTCAAAACAAGATCAACCTCAAAACATGATAAAACAGGCAAAAATAAAATAAGGGACCATGCATATTTTCTAGTACTTACTATGGGATCATGGAGAATGGTTCAACTCTTGGTAACCTGTCTAAAGTTGTGTACAATTCCAGCATTTTATTTCAGCTTTCAGCTTAAAAAATGTGACACTTTATTTCTAAGAATTTTCAGTATATCAGATTGGTTTTGGTGGGAAATGGTAGCTTTATGGATGCCACTGACCACGTAATTCACCCGTAGGCGCATTAAAAGCTTTGGTGAGATGACTAATGCAAAACTACAAGATTAATACTACTTCAACTGTTTCAAGAGCAACACACCAATCACCACCTTATTTTATAGCTCAAGGGATTGCAAATAGACATTAGACAATAGACGCAGGAGGAGGACATTCAGCCCTTCGAGCCAGCACCGCCATTCAATGTGATCATGGCTGATCATTCTCAATCAGTACCCCGTTCCTGCCTTTTCCCCATAACCCTGGCTCCGCAATCCTTAAGAGCTCTATCTAGCTCTCTCTTGAATGCATTCAGAGAATTGGCCTCCACTGCCTTCTGAGGCAGAGAATTCCACAGATTCACAACTCTCTGACTGAAAAAGTTTTTCCTCATCTCAGTTCTAAATGGCCTACCCCTTGTTTTAAACTGTGGCCCTTTGTTCTGAACTCCCCCAACATTGGGAACATGTTTCCTGCCTCTAACGTGTCCAACCCCTTAATAATCTTATACGTTTTGACAAGATCTCCTCTCATCCTTCTAAATTCCAGTGTATATAAGCCTAGTCGCTCCAGTCTTTCAACATATGATAGTCCCGCCATTCCGGGAATTAACCTAGTAAACCTACGCTGCACGCCCTCAATAGCAAGAGTATCCTTCCTCAAATTGGGAGACCAAAACTGCACACAGGTGCGGTCTCACTAGAGCCCTGTACAACTGCAGAAGGACCTCTTTGCTCCTATACTCAACTCCTCTTGTTATGAAGGCCAACATTCCATTGGCTTTCTTCACTGCCTGCTGTACCTGCATGCTTCCCTTCAGTGACTGATGCACTAGGACACCCAGATCTCGTTGTACGTCCCCTGTTCCTAACTTGACACCATTCAGATAATACTATGCCTTCCTATTCTTACCACCAAAGTGGATAACCTCACACTTATCCACATTAAACTGCATCTGCCATGCATCCGCCCACTCACAGCAACGGAACTATTCCCACATTGCAGGGAAACACAAATATGCAGGGGGAAAAATTTAAAGATTAATCGAGTGCTTATCCAACTGGAGTTAGTGCCAGAGAGCCAAGTTCAATCCCGACCTTGGATACAGTCTGCGTGGGTTTTGCATATTCGCTCAATAATCCTGTGGGTTTTCTCCAGGTGCTCTAGTTTCACCCCACACCACAAAAGAAGTGTAGATTGGTGGGTTAACTGGCCCCTGTTAATGACCTCTAGTCAGTATGCATGTGGGAAAATGAAAGAGGAGTTAATCAGTGAGCAGGAAGACTAAAAAGATGGAATTAAAGTAGGAATAATGTAAATGGGCAATTGCTGGTCAGTGTGGGCCAAAGGGCACTATATCTGTGTTGTATCTCCCTGGGAGTCCAAAATGGTAGAGACTATAATTTATCATAGGGGATTAAATTAAATTCAAATGGAACTGGGCAAAGTTAACATGGTTTTACAAAAGATAAATCATACTTGACCAGGTATCTCAAAATGCTGGAGTAACTCAGCAGGTCAGGCAGCATCTGGGAGAGAGGGAATGGGTGACGTTTCAACACATTCCCTCTCTCCTAGATGCTGCCTGACCTGCTGAGTTACTCCAGCATTTTGTAATACCTTCAATTTGTACCAGCACCTGCAGTTATTTTCCTACACAATCATACTTGACCAAACTCTCTCAGTTCTTTGAGGTGGCGACATGTGCTGTGGATCAAAAGGAATTGCAGACATATTACACTTAGACTTGATATGATTCGGCATCAAAAGTTAGCAAGAAAAATTAAAAGCACGTGGTAAAAAGAACGCATTAGCATGGATAGAAGATCATAGCAAAACTTTACACATAATTGGTTCCGAGGCCTCAACCTTTTCCAAGTCAGATAAATGACGGATGAAAACACTGGGGTTTGGTTACTAAATTTGCTGATGGATAGGTAAGTCATGAAGGGGGATAAAGAGGTTATTATGCAATTATAGATAGGCTAAGTGAATGAGCAAAATTCTGATGAATGGAGAATCATGCAGGAAAAACATGAAATTGTAATTTCACAGGAAAAATAACAAATCAGCATGTTCTCTGAAAGGTGAGAAATTTCAGAGCTCTGAGATATAGAGTATTCTGGGTGTGATTCCCAGAACAACACGATACAGGTACAACTTTCATAATTAGGAAAGTTAACAGGATGTGACTGTTTATTGCTAAGTGAATACAGGTCAGAAAGCATCTTGGGCATTGGCAAGACACATTTAAAGTAGTGTCCCAGACCCGGCATATCATTTAAGGAATATCGTAATTGCATTACATGCAGTTCATAGATGGTTAGCTATTCTGATACATAGAATGGCAGTGATACATAGGTTGGCAGCTAGTTGGCATGTGAGGAAATATCATCGAAAAATAAGTGCAGGAGGAGGTCATTCTGCCCTTCGAGCCAGCACCACTATCGGAGAGCTTACACTTGTATCTGCTGGAGTTTTGAAGAGGGAGAGGAAATTTGATTGAAACAGAAGTTCCTCAAAGGCCTTGATAATGAATCTGAAGATGATTTCTCCTCCAGAGGGCGAATCGAGCACTATTTAAAACAGGGGTCACCCATTTAAGAACAGAGGATCAGAGACTTGAGGATATTTTCTCAAAGGACATAACCTTTGAATATATTTAAGGCTGAAATAAATAGATTCAAGATCCACAATGGAATGACAGAGAAATATAGGAATGCTAATTTGAGGTTACAACATATCAGTCATGATAAAGCATGTTAGAGGGCCTACTTTTGGTTCAGAACAAATACAAATTTGAATGGATCATTCAATAGCAAACTACATAAAAGGTCTGCAACTCAAACATTGCATAGTACATAGTGAAAGAACTACACATACCACCTCTAAGGAAGTATAAGAAAATAACTGCAGATGCTGGTACAAATCGATTTATTCACAAAATGCTGGAGTAACTCAGCAGGTCAGGCAGCATCTCGGGAGAGAAGGAATGGGTGACGTTTCGGGTCGAGACCCTTCTTCAGAGAAATTCTGAAGAAGGGTCTCGACCCGAAACGTCACCCATTCCTTCTCTCCCGAGATGCTGCCTGACCTGCTGAGTTACTCCAGCATTTTGTGAATAAAACCACCTCTAAGGAAGTTGCATGAACAAATCCTCTCCAAAACAGTTGCTTTAACTATTGGCATTAAAAAACTTTGTAAATGCCACGCAAATTGTTATTAAAGAGGTAGCATTATTAATAAATGCAGAGAACAAAATAACCATGCACGCCTCAAGTGTAAAAATTTGCATCTGCATAAGTTATTTCAACCTTGTTAGCCTTTTGACCTCTTGTCTTGATTCCTTTTTTTAAAATTCAAGATTCAGAAATTTGAGTCCAAAACCTTTTGAGTCTGAACCATCAGCCTAAAATTCAAGCAGGATTTGAACTATCGATATACCAGAAATTGTTTATATGCCAAATGATGAGCAAATATATTTAAGATGTAGATCAAGTTGGTTTATTACACAAATCATTGAGCTAGATTTAAATTGATCAATCAATCCCAGATGTTTAGAATTTTTGTGTAACTGAGTTTTACTTCCAAGAAGAATGTGTATATTTAAAATCTACTCAATGAAGTAAAATATCACTGAATTCTTGTCACTAACTATTGACCTTTGAAATTTAATCAGGGGGAGTGCTTCGTTTTGGATGGAAAATAATCAAATGCAAAAAAAGACGAATATGTTGAATAGCAACGTTTGAAATGTTGCTTGGTAGTCGTTTTCTACAAAATGAAAATACATGTACGGTCCTGTATCCCTGGAACAATAAAATGGCTTCAAAACAAATCAATTGCAGATTTGAGTGCAAATTAAAATATGTAAACTTTACCAAAGTTTAATTATACAAGCGTTATTTAAAATATTCTGCTACCCCAATTCATTTGATCCCGTGCAATGAATACTTACAAGTTTTTTTTTTTTTTAAAAGAGCTTCGCGTCCTCGAATGACACGGTAAATGTTGAACATGGTAACAATATTCCGAATTTAAATGTATGAAAGCTGATTAGTACGATGTCTGAACTTTCTTGGGCGGCTACCGAAAAGTCAAGTTAATTTTCGAACCGTAAATTATTTTTTGAATGTTACATCTTAAACGTTTGGGGGATGACTTGACAAACCTCGGACTTCGTGCGATCAATGCCTATTTTAAATTGCATGCATTTCGCATCAGGAGGGGGGGAAGGAGGGTGTAGCTAGTTGTGAGTTGGAGGTGGTTGTGGAACAGATCTTCGGCTACAAAAGTGTCAGGGCGCTTGAAACGCCTGCTTAATTGAGGGGGGCAAACGAGTAAGAGCGAGATAATTGAACTGATTGAAACCATCTCATACGTTACAGCAATGCTTGTCTCACCCCATTTTTCCCCTTCCTGCTGAAGACGCGCCGACTCTTCGCTTGCGAGGAATGTTGTCGCCCAGTTTGTATTGCCTTGGCCGTGGAGATAGAAGGTGCCCGCTTTCTCAGCTCAGCAAGGCATTGGCCGTCGGTTTCATCCCCGCGCCTGGTTAAGTCCCTCAGATCTCACTCTCACTCCCCCCCCTCCCCTGGTGTGGCTTCAGTTCCTGGCGGAGGAGGGAAGGTGTTGTTGATGATGGTGGTGGTGGTGGGATGGTGGAGAAGGAGGGAGGGAGGGAGAGATAGAGAGTGAGAATGGTGGTGGAGTGAGGGAAAGGTTGGTGGAGGTGGGAGCTAGAGAGGAGGGAAATGGAGTGAGGGAGTGGTGGTGGGGTGAGGTTAATGGTGGTGGGGTGAGGGGGTTGTTAGTGGTGGTGGAGGAAGAGGAGGGAATGGTGGTGGGGTGAGGGGAGAAGGGGCTGTTTGGTGAGGGGGTTGTTAGTGGTGGAGGATGAGGGAATGGTGGTGGGGTGAGGGGAGAAGGGGCTGTTTGGTGAGGGGGTTGTTAGTGGTGGAGGAAGAGGAGGGAATGGTGGTGGGGTGAGGGAGAAGGGGCTGTTTGGTGAGGGGGTTGTTAGTGGTGGAGGATGAGGGAATGGTGGTGGGGAGAAGGGGCTGTTTGGTGAGGGGGTTGTTAGTGGTGGAGGATGAGGGAATGGTGGTGGGGTGAGGGGAGAAGGGGCTGTTTGGTGAGGGGGTTGGTAATGGTAGGGAGGGAGAGAGAGAGAGGAGAGGAGATATGGTGGTGGAATGAGATAGGAGAGGGGGTTGGTGGTAGGAGGGTGGAAGTGGGGGAGGGAGAGAGAGAAGATGGGATTTATGGTTGTGGAGTGAGAGGGGGTTGGTGATGGAGGGAGGGAGAGGGGATATGGTAGTGGAGTGAGAGGGAGTTGATGATGGAGGGAGGGAGGGGGGATATGGTAGTGGAGTGAGAGGGAGTTGATGATGGTCAGGTGGAGGAGAGGGAGAGGGACAGGGAGGAGGGAATATGGTGGTGGAGTGAGAGGGTGGTGGTCGGGTGGAGGGGAGAGAGGGGGGGATATGGTGGAGGGGAGGATATGGTGGTGGAATGGGATAGGAGAGGGGGTTGGTGGTGGTCGGGTGGAGAGAGAGAGAGGGGGGGGGGAGAGGAATATGGTCGACTGCGGCCAGTGGTTGAGGTGAGGGGGGGGGGAGAGAGGAGATAAGAAGCCAAGCCAAGGGGTCGTGAGAGGTGTTGGTTTGTCGGGGGCTCGGGTTCCGATCAGACGACGGCAGTGGCGTTGGTTGCCGGCGGTGCCCGTGTCCTTGCCCCTTCGCTCAGCTCCGTATCCGCGGCCGCTCCGCTCGCTTCTGCCCGGCCATCCTCCGCTCGGCCCACCCTTTATATAGACGTCGTGGCGTCAGCACGCAGCGCCGTCCGCTCCGTCAGCCGCCCCTGACGTCAGAGACCGGCAATTATGCGGTGACGTCAGGCCCTCCTCTCCTCCTCCTCCCCCCTCCATCCATCCCTGCCCGCACTCGCTTCTAATTATAACCCGCAGCATCCTGCCGGCGCGATGCCCTATTTTGGTTGCAGAGCCAGCCCAGCCCACTCCAGCGCCGCCGGCAATGGTCCCAGGCAGCATAACAGGAAGTAGGGACGTTTGGGGAGAGGGATAAAGAACTTTTAACATTTGGAACCAAGTGTTTCATCTGCTCGCAATTGGGAGGGGCTGTGCAATGTGAATGTGCATTAGATGCAATGTGAATGTGCATTAGATGCAAAGTGAATGTACATTAGATGCAACGTGAATGTGCATTAGATGCAATGTGAATGTGCACTAGATGCAATGTGAATGTACATTAGATGCAACGTGAATGTGCATTAGATGCAATGCGAATGTGCATTAGATGCAACGTGAATGTGCATTAGATGCAACGTGAATGTGCATTAGATGCAACGTGAATGTGCATTAGATGCAACGTGAATGTGCATTAGATGCAACGTGAATGTGCATTAGATGCAACGTGAATGTGCACTAGATGCAATGTTAGTGTGCATTAGGAAATGCAATGTGAAAGATGCTGCGCGAGTGTGCATTAGAAAATGCAATGTACATTAAAAAAGGTGCAACATGAATGTGCATTAGAAGGTGCAACGTGAGTGTGTATTAGGTGCAATGCGAGTACATTAAAAGATACAACTTGAATGTGCATTAGAAGGTGCAACGTGAGTGTGTATTCGGTGCAATGTGTGTATGTATTAAAAGCTGCAACGTGAGTATTAAACAGTACGTGAATGGGCATTTAGAAAGTGCAACGTTAGTGCATTAGAAAATACAACGTGGGTGTGCATCAGAAGGTGCAATATCAATGTGCTTCGGAGAGTGTCATGTGCATTAAAAAGTACAATATGAAGGTGCATTTGAAACTGCCAACATAAATGTGCATAAGAAGCTGCAGTATGAATGTGAATGTACAATTCAAGATACAATGGCTACTGCCAGATGTACATACTTAATAACTTCAATTTCTCCAAATTGTGGGAAAACTAACTTGTCACAATTTACAAAATAAATGAATACATATTGGTTTATTTTTCATTACTCTTGTGGCATAGGTAGGATAGTCTAAGACACTCATGCACCACAATGTGCTACAATCTTTTGTCTTTCCACTGACTGGATCGCACGCAACAAAAGCTTTTCACTGTACCTCAGTACATATGACAATAAACAAAACTATGCTGAGAACTGTATTCTGCTAATTCTTCTAACTTTTGTAATTGAGTTTGACATGTTTGTATTTATGTATAGTATTATCTGATTGGATAGCATGCAAAACAAAGCTTTTCAGTATATGCACAAATGATAATAATAAACCTAAACATTTAACAGTACAGTGCAGGAACAGGTCCTTCGGTCGTAATGTCCATGCCAAACATGATGCAGAGATAAACGAATTTCCTCTGCCTGCCCTTGGTCCATATCTCCCCATTCCCTACATATCCACGTGCCTATCCAAAAGCCTCTTAAACGCCACTATTGTATCTGCCTCCACCGCCAACCATGCCTGCGCATTCCAGGCACCCATCATCCCGTGTGGGGAAAAAAATTATCCCACACATCTTTAAACTTAGCATCTCTCACCATACTGATGGTCTACCCCATCTACTCAGTTCTTTCCCATTTGTGAACAGGGGATTAGGATGACTGCCTTTAGGGCGTCACGGTGGCGCAGCGGTAGACTTGCTGCCTTGCAGCGAATGCAGCGCCGGAGACCTGGGTTCGATCCCGACTACAGGTGCTGTCTGTACGGAGTATGTACGTTCTCCCTGTGACCTGCGTGGGTTTTCTCCAAGATCTTCGGTTTCATCCCACACGCCAAAGACGTACAGGTTTGTAGGTTAATTGGCTTGGTAAATGTTTTTTTTAATTATTATCGCAAGTGGGTATAGGATTGTGTTAATACAATCAATATAATATATCTTTATTGTCATTGTACAGGGATACAACGAGATTGGGAATGCGCCTTCCATACGATGCAATAAATTAATTAGCTAATCAGTATAAATTTAGACAACCCAGTGAAACAAAATTAGAAACAGATTTAAAACAGAACAAAGTTCAAGTAGGTCTGTGCCGGTTCGCTGTGCGATGTGACCATCCGGCTCAGCATAGACCGGTTCATAGCAGCTATGGCCCTGGGGATGAAGCTGTTCCTGAGTCTGGAGGTGCGGGCATAGAAGGCCTTGTAGCGGCTGCGGGGATCGCTGGTCGGCGCGGACCCAGTGGGCCGAAAGGGCCTGTTTGCGCGCTGTATCTCAACCAAAAAAACGAAACTATTCTCCCATATTTAAATACTTTAGTTTCTCCAAATTATGGAAAAAGTAGCTTGTTTCAATTTATTGCCATCTGTTACAAAATAAGTGAATCTTATTTTTAAAATTTAATTTTTTATTCCTCTTGTGGAACAGATAGGGTAGACCTTCACAACCTTTTTTTCCCCCAGGGTGAAAATGTCAAAAACTAGAGGGCATAGCTTTAAGGTGTGAGGGGCAAAGTTTAAATGAGATGTGCGGGCACATTTTTTTTTTTCTTCACACGCAGGTGGTTGCATGGATCTCACTGCCAATGGTGATGGTGGAGGTAGAAATGATGGAGGCGTTTAGTACACTTTTAGATAGACACACGGATACGGAGGGATATGGATCATATGCAGGTCATAGAGTCTTACAGTGTGGAAACAGACCACTCGACCCAATTTTCCCACACCAGCCAAAATGTCCCAGCTACACTGCATCCACTTGGCCCATAGCCCTCTAAGCCTGCCCTCTCCATGTAGCTGTCTCATCATTCTTTACAACTTTGCAACAGTCCCTGCTTCAACTACCTCATCAGCCAGCTCATTCCACACACCCACCACCCTTTGTGTGAATGGGTAGATGAGACTAGCTTATCTTGCATTATGCGTTCTGCTAGCAATATGTTTGGCACAGGGCCTGTTCCCGAGCTCAGCTATTCATTCTGGTTTCCTTACACCTCACTCACAGTCCCTGACAGATTGTGTCACACTATCCTCCATTTCAATATTCTTTTGCAGATCTAGTCCAATTTTCACATCTCCGGAATTCTCTTGACCATTATTTTTGAACGACATATATTCTGCCTGGCTTCAAATTTGTGTCAAAAATGCTGATTGGCAACAATAGGCAAAACTTTCAATTTGATGAATTGCAGACTAATAATTCCTTTGCCAGTGGCAAAGTCAGATTACTGCAGCCATTCTACTAAAATATTGTACAAAGGGTCATCTTTAGGTTTATTATTGTCACATTCCTTGTCACAGCGAAAAGCTTTATTTTGGTTGGTATCCAATCAAATGGGCAGCACAGTGGCGCAGAGGTAGAGTTGCTGCCTCACAGCGCCAGAGACCAGGGTTCGATCCTGACTAAGGGTGCTGTCTGTACGGAGTTTGTGCATTCCCCCCGTGACCTGCGTGGGTTTTCTCCGGAATCTCCGGTTTCCTCCCACACTCCAAAGATAGAAACATAGAAAATAGGTGCAGGAGGAAGCCATTCGGCCCTTCGAGCCAGCACCACCATTCATTGTGATCATGGCTGATCATCCACAATCAGTAACCTGTGCCGAACCTCTCCCCATATCCCTTGATTCCACAAGCCCCCAGAGCTCTATCTAATTCTCTCTTAAATTCATCCAGTGATTTGGCCTCCACTGTGGCAGAAAATTCCTCAAAATCACAACTCTCTGGGTGAAAAAGTTCCTTCTCACCTCAGTTTTAAATGGCCTCCCCTTTATTCTAAGACTGTGGCCCCTGGTTCTGGACTCCCCCAACATTGGGAACATTTTTCCTGCGTCTAGATTGTCCAGTCCTTTTATAATTTTATATGTCTCTAAACGGCACGGTGGCGCAACGGTAGAGTTGCTGCTTTACAGCGAATGCAGCGCCGGAGACTGTGGTTCGATCCTGACTACGGGTGCTGTCTGTAAGGAGTTTGTACGTTCTCCCCGTGACCTGCGTGGGTTTTCTCCGATATCTTCGGTTTCCAACAACACTCCAAAAACGTACAGGTATGTAGGTTAATTGACTGGGTAAATGTAAAAATTGTCCCTAGTGTGTGTAGGATAGTGTTAATGTGCGGGGATCGCTGGGCGGCGTGGACTTGGTGGGCCGAAAAGGCCTGTTTCCGCGCTGTATCTGAAATATGAAAATAAAATATGAAAATAATAAGATCCCCTCTCATCCTTCTAAACTCCAGTGAATACAAGTCCCGCCATCCCAGGGATCAATCTCGTGAACCTACGCTGCACTGCCTCAATTAAAAGGATATCCTTCCTCAAATTAGGAGACCAAAACTGTACACAATACTCCAGATGTTGTCTTACCAGGGCCCTATACAACTGCAGAAGAACCTCTTTACTCCTATACTGAAATCCTCTAGTTTTGAAGGCCAACATGCCGTTAGCTTTCTTCACTGATGTACAGGTTTGTAGGTTAATTGGTTTTGGTAAAATTGCAAATTATCCCTTGCGTGTGTAGGATAGTGTAAGTGTGCGGGGATCGCTGGTCGGCGCGGACTCGATGGGCCAAAGGGCCTGTTTCCGCACTGTATCTCTAAACTAAACGAAACTAAGATAATGCTATGCATGAATACAATCAAACCAAACTCAGGTACAACAGGTAGAGCGAAGGAAAAGCTATAGAGCGCAGAATACAGTTCTCTGCTTTGTAGCACGGTAGTTCCAGAGACAATAGACAATAGGTGCAGGAGGAGGCCATTCAGCCCTTCGAGCCAGCACCGCCATTCAATGTGATCATGGTTGATCATTCTCAATCAGTACCCCGTTCCTGCCTTCTCCCCATACCCCCTGACTCCGCTATCCTTAAGAGCTCTATCTAGCTCTCTCTTGAATGCATTCAGAGAATTGGCCTCCACTGCCTTCTGAGGCAGAGAATTCCACAGATTCACAACTCTCTGACTGAAAAAGTTTTTCCTCATCTCAGTTCTAAATGGCTTACCCCTTATTCTTAAACTGTGGCCCCTTGTTCTGGACTCCCCCAACATTGGGAACATGTTTCCTGCCTCTAACGTGTCCAACCCCTTAAAAATCTTATACGTTTCGATAATATCTCCTCTCATCCTTCTAATAATCCAATGTCTGAAATGAGGTAGAGGGGGTTTGGACAATACCCTAGCTTATGGTAGGACCACTTCGAAGCTTGATAGTAGAGGGGAAGAAGCCATTTGAGTCTGATGCTGTGTGCTTTCAAGCCTCTGTATCCTTTGCCCGACAGGCGTGGGAAGAAGGAGGAATGAGCAGGGTGGGAAAGGTCTTTGATTATGTCGGCTGCTTTCCTGAGGTAGCATAAAGTGTAGATGAAGTCAATGATGGCAAGTCAGATCCGTGTGGTGGACTGGGCTACATCCACAACAGTCATTTTGTGCGGTCACAAGTTCCCAAACCAGGCGGCGATGCAAGCCAACTGTGATATCGGCCACATTTCGCAGCTTGCAACGTGCTGTGGGATCAGGAAGGTCATGGACAGTGTTCCAGGAGATCACCATTCATTTGTTCCTCTCTGGGCAGAGAGCAGCAGGCAGCTGGAACAAGAGAGTTTGGCAGCCTCACAGAATGGTCAACAATGCACCACGTTATTAACTGCACATGCCACGTTTAGTTTAGAGATACAGCGCAGAAACAGGCCCTTCGAGTCCGCACCGACCAGCGATCCCCGCACATTAACACTGCCCTACACACACTAGGGGCAATTTTACATTTATAACCGAACCAACTAACCTGCAAACATTGTACATCTTGAGTGTGGGAGGAAACCGAAGAAAACCTACACGGTCACGGGGAGAACGTACAAACTCCGTACAGACAAGCACCCGTAGTCAGGATCAAACCCGGGTCTCTGGCGCTGTGAGGCAGCAACTCTACCGCTGCGCCACCTGCGTTTGAACGCTGGGATAGTTTGCAATCATAACGTTTTCCTTTCACTAATTGACGAGCCGATGTGAAATCATAACCAGAGCTTCGTGATTATCCAGCTACAAGTTACAACACTCACTTTGAGCATTCCTATACTCCCTCTATCTTTGACAATTTTTGGTTTATTTTAGAGGTACAGCACAGAAACAGGCCCCTTTGGCCCACCGAGTCCGCACCGACCAGCAATCCCCGCACATAAACACAAACCTACACACACGGGACAATTTACATTTATACCAAGCCAATTAACCTACAAACCTGTACATTGTAATGTATACATGCAACAATATGGTAAAGCTGCTATGTGATGTAAATATACAACATTATGGTAAAGCTGGGCCTGCGCATTTGCTAAAATACACAGAGTTAAAATGGCGATCTTGTGTCCAGACATGTGTTGTTTTGGTCTCCCACTCAATACGTGCTTTTGAGAATGATACTGAGTAGAACGTATCATACATCTTTGGGGTGTGTTATACCAGGCCAAAATCTAGTTCCTGGAAGACAGTGGCTAGGCTAGGACGTTATTCCTTGGAGCACAGGAGGCTGAGAGGTGATCTTATAGAAGTGTATAAAGTCATGAGACAAATAGATAGGGTGAATGCACAGACTATTTTACCCAAGGTAAGGGAATCAAGAACAAGAGGATATAGGTTTAAGGTGAGAGGGACAACTGTTTACATTCCAGGGTGGTGGGTATATGTAACAAGCTGCCTGAGGAAATAGATCATAAGAGATAGGAGTAGAATTAGGCCATTCGGTCTAATCAAGTCTACTCCACCATTCAATCATGGCCGATCTATCTCTCCCTCCAAACCCCATCCTCCTGCCTTCTCCCCACAACCTCTAACACCTGTACCAATCAAGAATCTATCTCTGCCTTAAATATATCCACTGACTTTGCCTTCCAATTCCATTCCAAAGATGAACAGGTTTGTAGGTTAATTGGCTTGGTAAATGTAAAAATTATCCCTAGTGGGTGTAGGATAGTGTTAATTTGCTGGGATCACTGGTCGGCGTGGTGCCGGTGGGCTGAAGGGCCTGTTTCCATGCTGTATCTCTGAACTAAAAACATTCACCACCCTCTGACTAAAGAAATCCCTCCTCGTCTCCTTCCTAAAAGAACGACCTTTAATTCTGAGGCTATGACCTCTAGTCCTAGACTCTCCCACAAGTGGAAACATCCTCTCCACATCCACTCTTTCCAAGCCTTCCACTATTCTTTATGTTTCAGTGAGGGCCCCTTTCGTTCTTCCAAACTTGAGGCAGGTCCTATATCCGCATTAAAAAGACATTTGGACAGGAACATGGATAGGAAAGGTTTAAAGGGATATGGGCCAAACAAAGGATGAGGGGGTGGGGAGGACCTCATTGAAGTGGATGTGGAGAGGATGTTTCCACTAGTGGGAGAGTCTAGGACCAGAATTAAAGGATGTTCCTTTAGGAAGGCGATGACGAGGAATTTCTTTACAAAGGGTGGTGAATCTGTAGAATTCATTGCCACAGAAGGCTGTAGAGGCCAAGTTAATGGATATTTTTAAGGTAGAAAGATTCTTGATTAGTACGGGTGTCAGGGGTTATGGGTGGAAGGCAGGAGAATGGGGTTAGGAAGGAGAGATAAATCAGCCATGATTGAATGGCAGAGTAGACCTGATGGGCCGAATAGCCTTATCTGTTCCTACCACTTATCTTATGAAATGCTGGCATGTGGAAACTAGATTAGATGGGCCATCTTGGTCAGCATGGATAAGTTGGGCTGAAGGGCCTTTGCCTGTGCCGTATAACTCTATTGGGCTACAGTTGGACTCCAAACCTGTGCCAGGTTTGGAGCGACTGCCTTTGGCATCGAGACAGCATTTGGTGAAGTGTTGCTTCAAACAATCCTGTTAAAACCAGCGTCATTAAGGGGAAAACATAATTTGGAGAACATTGTATATGATAGTAGGAGACCAGGTTTCTCAACCCCAGGTCACTTTGTAGGATGGCTCAGGTCAATGCCTTGGCCCCAAGCCCTGTTCAGTTGTTTAATCAATGACCTTGCTCTTGTAAAATCTGCAGTGGGAATGTTTGCTAATGATTTACAATGCTCAATTCCATTTGCAGCTCCACACAAAAACGTAGAATAGTTTTTGCCCGTAAGCAGCGAGAGCTAGTTAATATTCAGCATGGTCTGATAAATACCAGATTACAATCCGAAGAAGGGTGCCGACTCAAAACACTGGAAATGGCTCAATTGCAAACATGTATTGTCTTTCCACCAACTGGTTAGCACACAACAAAAGCTTTTCACTGTACCTCAGTACACATGACAATAAACTAAAATGTACAATGCATGTACCCATCTGAATACTCTATAGGCATCATTGACTAGGATTGTAATTGGATCCATTACATTAATTTGGGGCTACACAAAGAATTAAGAGTTACAATATCCCATGGTGAGAGATTCAACACTTTATTAGTCAAAGTTTGTTTTTTTAAACGCAGAATGTGATTCTTGTCAGGATGAGTACAGTTCCAGCATAAATCAGAGAGCAAGCTTGATCAACCATCCTAAATATTCACACCTTGCAGCTCAAGCACTGTGTGTTCCGTCTACAAAATGCACTGCAATTACTCACTTACAACTTCCTAAACCTGTGACACCATCACAATGTCATCACTTGCAGGTTTCTCTCCAAATTACACACCGTCCTTGTATAGAGATACGTTAGTGCCTCTTCATCGCTGTTGCATCAAAATCCCTACCCACCAAAGCGATCACTAGGAGGGCTGCAGCATTTCAAAATGCCTGTCCACTCCTCACTGCTGAAGGGAATTTGGTGGCCAGCAGTAAGTACCACTGTTGCCAGCTAACACATCCTGTAAATGAAATCTAAATAAAAACAATTGTAGTCAAACAATGCTTCAACTTTGAATTCTTTAAGATTGGGTAACCTCTAATTAACCCCCCCCCCCCCCACCCACTCCTTCTCTTCCCTCACTTTCAGCTCCCTGTGCTCCATCTGGACTCTCACCTGTTTCCTCGCCTCCTCCATCTCCATCTATTACACTCTTTTGAATTATTCTCTATGTACGGTATATCTGATCGGATAGCATGCAAAACAACACTTTTCACTGTACCTCAGTACCTATGACAATAATAAACTTAAACCTGTTTCTCCAGAGGTGCTTGCAGTTTTGTGACCTGTGGGGTGTGTGACATAGTTAATGACACCCAGATCAATAATGAATACATTGGCACACACTGTGAGGTGAAGTCACTAATGGGCTTTATTTCCAGAGACAAACGAGACCATCTTGCATTCTTTCCCTCTCTCCCTTCCCCCCCTGGGCTCCAGCCTTTACAAGAGGGTCAGTCTGCAGGATCAAGTTAATTGGTCCAATTACCCTTAATTGGACTTGGCTGTGGCACATTTATTTGCCTGTGGGCGAGGACAGGAGCGGGCCTTAAAGGGGATGTGTTGTATGGCGCTTTATTGGTCACACTTACAGTAACATTCATTTTTGTATACATTTTTGTAAGCACTCAGATACAACTTAGATAAGCATCTCAGATACAGAACAAGTGTGTCGGGACAGCATATAATAATAATAATATTCATTTATTGTCATTGCAACGAGTACAACGAAATTAAAAAACAGCCAATCCTGACGGTGCGTACAAACATATATGCAATAAATGCAAAAACAAATAAATACATAAATACAATTAAATTAAGTACAAGATTTTTTAACGGTGTTGCCTAGTGCACAGGTAGTGTTCAGTTCTCGTATGGCCCTGGGGTAAAAACTGTTCTTAAGTCTGTTTGTTCGGGATTTGATTGACCTGAAACGTCGACCAGAGGGCAGATGAACAAACAGACGGTGGCCGGGGTGGGATGGATCTTTTATTATTTTGCCTGCTCTACTGAGGCAGCGCAGGCTGAACAGGTGCTCCAGGGAGGGCAGTGAGCAGCCGATGATTTTCTGGGCCGTCGTGATGACCCTCTGAAGGGCCTTCCTGTCCTTTTCTGAGCAGCTGAGAGTCACCAGTTTGGGGCCATTTTAAAGTCCCAGTTGTTGTAAGTGCAGGGATCGTGACCTGACCACAAAGATCTCATCGTCATAGGTGTCACACATGTTAATAACCACAGTGAGTGAATTGGTGCCATCAGGAGGAAAGGGATAAAGAAAAGGAAGGGAGGAGGCAACATCTGGAGACTTGTGCAAATCATGACCAATTCATCAATCTCAGAGAAATTAATCCCAATTCTCAATTACATCTCACTCCTTTCTTTCCCTCAGTTTTTGTTCGTCACAGTTTGACCTCAGTAAGAACACAGGAATGTAAGAAATATCAGGTGGCGCAGCGGTAGAGTTGCTGCCTTACAGTGCCAGAGACCTGGGTTCCACGGGTGCTGTCTGTACGGAATTTGTACGTTCTCCCTGTGACCTGCGTGGGTTTTCTCCAGTATCTCTGGTTTCCTCCCACACAAGATGAACATCTCCATGTTTGACACAGATGACACAAATCTGGGTGGCAGTGTGAGCTGGGAGGAGGATGCTATGAGGCTGCAGGGTGACGATAGGTTGGGTGTGTGGGCAGATGCATAGCAGATGCAGTATAATGTGGATAAATGTGAGGTTATCTGCTTTGGTGGCAAGAACAAGAAGGTAGATTATTATTAGAATGGTATTAGGTTAGGAAAAGGGGAGATGCAACGAGACCTGGGTGTCCTTGTACATCAGTCACTGAAAGTAAGCATGCAGGAACAGCAGGCAGTGAAGAAAGCTAATGGCACTTCATAGCGAGAGAATTTGAGTATGGGAGCAAGGAGGTCCTACTGCAGTTGTACAGGCCCCTGGTGAGACAGCACCTGGTGTATTATGTGCAATTTTGGTCTGTCTAATTTGAGGAAGGACATTATTGCTATTGAGGGCGTGCAGCGTAGGTTCACCAGGTTAATTCCCGGGATGGGCTTATATTCACTGGAATTTAGATGAGAGGGGATCTTAGAGAAAAATATAAAATTCTTAAGGAATTGGACAGGCTAGATGAAGGAAAAATGCTCCCCATGTTGGGGGAGTCTAGAACCAGGGGTCACAGTTTAAGAATAAGTGGTAGGCCATGTAGAATTGAGATGAAGAAAAACATTTTCAACCAGAGAGTTGCGAATCTGTGGAATTCTCTTCCACAGAAGGCAGTGGAGGCCAATTTACTGGATGTATTCAAGAGAGAGTTATATATAGCTCTTAGGGCTAACGGAATCAAGGGATATATTGGGAGGAACCAGGAACAGGGTACTGATTCTGGATGATTAGCCATGATCATTTTGAATGGCGGTGCAGGCTCGATGGGCCGAATGGCCTACTCTTGCACCTATTTTCTATGAAATCTGAAGAAGGGTCTCGACTCGTCACACATTCCTTCTCTCCCGAGATGCTGCCTGACCCGCTGAGTTACTCCAGCATTTTGTGTCTACCGTGGATTTAGACCAGCATCTGCAGGTTTTTTCCTACCTATTTTCTATGTTTCTAACTTTGTAGGCTTATTGGCTTGGTATAATTGTAAATTGTCCCTAGTGTGTGTAGGATAGTGTTAGTGTGTGGGGTTCACTGGTTGGCGTGGACTGGGTGGGCCGAAGGGCCCGTTTCCACGTCGCATCTCTAAAACAAAAAAAAAACTAAAATAGGAGGAAAAGGAATCCATTTGGTCCTGCAAGCCTGCCCTCCCATTCACCAGGGTCCAGGCTAATCCTCGGCATTTTCTTGACCTATCTTCATGCCCCCTGATTCCTTCGTCATCCAGAAATGCATCACTGTGGCCAAAGGATTGCAAAGATTCATTATCTCCGGAATCAAGACGTTTCAATCCTAAACGACTTTGATCACTCATTCCGGTTTCAAAAGAGGTACGTGTGTGGTCAGAGGACAGCACAGCTGCACTCCAAAACTGCTTTGAGACTACAGACTGGGACATGTTCAAGCAGGCAGCAACATACAACCACACAACCAACATTCAGGAATACACAGAGACAGTTACAGGCTACATCACCAAATGCATTGACGATGTGACCCACACCAGAGCCATCACCATCCGGGCTAACCAGAAGCCATGGCTGACAGGGGAGGCCCATGGGCTGCTGAGGGTCCGCAACGCTGCCTTCAGAGAGGGCAATCCAGCCGGTCTCAGAGCAGCCAGGGCCAACCTTTCCAGTGGCATCAGGAAAGCCAAACAACACTACACCCGGCGCATCACAGCCCACTTCAGTGACAGCAGAGACACACGGAGCCTGTGGAAGGGTATTAGGACTATCACGGACTACAAACCCTTACCACAGACCTGTGACAGTGACACCTCTCTCTTGAACGACCTCAACGGCTTCTTCGCACGCTTTGAAGCTCAGAGCAACACACCTGCGCAGAAAACAACTCCTCCCCCCAACGACCAGGCTATTTGTCTGTCTCCAGGCAGTGTGAGGAGCACACTGTTAAGGATTAACACCCGGAAAGCTTCTGGACCTGACAACATTCCTGGTCGTGTGCTAAAAGACTGCGCAGCTGAGCTCACAGATGTCCTCACAGACATCTTCAACATCTCCCTGAGCCAGGCTGTTGTTCCCTTGTGCTTCAAAGAAACCACCATCATACCTGTGCCCAAGAAGTCTTCTCCATCCTGCTTCAACGACTACCGCCCTGTAGCGCTGACTTCAACCATCATGAAGTGCTTCGAGAGGCTGGTCATGAAGCAGATCAGATCCAACCTCCCCCCCTCCCTGGACCCGTTTCAGTTTGCATATCGAGCTAAGCGGTCCACTGAGGATGCCATCTCCTCTGCTCTACACCCAGCCCTCACCCACTTGGACACTAAAAACTCATATGTTAGGATGCTGTTCATAGACTTTAGCTCAGCATTTAACACCATCATCCCCCAGCAGCTGGTTTGTAAACTAACAAATCTGGGCCTCAGCCCCCTTCTCTGCAACTGGCTGCTGGACTTCCTCACTGCCAGACCCCAGTCCGTACGGGTCGGCAGCAACACATCGGACACCATCACGCTGAGTACGGGTGCCCCACAAGGATGTGTGCTAAGCCCCCTGCTCTTCACCTTGCTGACCCACGACTGCACACCCACCTACAGCTCCAACCACTTCGTCAAGTTTGCGGATGACACAACAGTGGTGGGTCTCATCAGCAACAACGACGAGACCCACTACAGGAAGGAGGTGGACCAGCTGGCCGCGTGGTGCACAGACAACAATCTCTTCCTGAATGTGGAGAAAACAAAGGAGATTGTTGTCGACTTCAGGAGAACGCACACCCAACACCCCCACCCACTGACCATCAATGGTGCTGCTGTGGAGCAGGTGAGCAGCACCAAATTCTAGATCTGTCAACCAGGGTTAACATCCTCCCCACATCCTCCCCACATCTAACCCGTCAAACCATCTTGAGAACTCTGAGAATGCAACTGATAGAGCTGCTGCCTCAAGACGCCGGAGACCTGGGTTTGATCCTGACCGTGGGTGCTGTCTGTGTGGAGTTTGTACATGCTCCCTGTGGCCGCGTGGGTTTCCTCCTGGTGCTCCGGTTTCAACTTAATCTGAAAGATGTGCAGGTTTGTAGCCAAACTGGCCCTCTGTAAAATTGCCCCTAATGTGCAGGGGGTGGATAAGAAATTAGGATAACATGGAACCAGTGCGAATGGGTGATCGATGGTCGATGATTTAGATTTAGATTTAGATTTAGAGATACAGCGCGGAAACAGGCCCTTCGGCCCACCGAATCCTCGCCGCCCAGCGATCCCCGCACACTAACACTATCCTACACCCACTAGGGACAATTTTTACATATAACCCAGTCAATTAACCTACATACCTGTACGTCTTTGGAGTGTGGGAGGAAACCGAAGATCTCGGAGAAAACCCACGCAGGTCACGGGAAGAACGTACAAACTCCGTACAGACGGCGCCCGTAGTCAGGAACGAACCTGAGTCTCCGGCGCTGCATTCGCTGTAAGGCAGCAACTCTACCGCTGCACCACCGTGCCGCCCGTACGGGGTGAGACGGAGCACAGGAAGGAGATCGCGAACCTCGTGACTTGCTGTCGAGACGACAACCTTTTTCACAATGTCAGCGAGACAAAGGAGATAGTGATCGTCTTCAGGAAGTGAAGCGGTACACATGCCCCAGTTTGCATTGACGGTGCAGAAGTAGAGATGGTTGAAAACCTCAAATTCCTACGAGTCAATATCACCAACAACTTCTCCTGGACCACCCGCATTGAAGCAACGACCAAGAAAGCACACCAACGCCTCTACTTCCAGAAGGCTTAGGAAGTTTGGCATGTCCTCGATAACTCTCACCAACTTCTACAGATGCCCAAAGAAAGCATTTTATCACGGATGCATCACAGCTTGGTTGGGGAACAGCTCCATCCAAAGACCGCAATGAATTGCAGCGAATGGTGAACGCAGCCCAGACCATCGCACAAACCAAAACCTCCCTTCTGTTGACACCATTTATACCTCATGCTGCCTCGGCAAGGCCAGCAGCATGATTAAGGAACCCTGGCCACTCCCTCTTCTCCCCTCTCCCATCAGGCAAAAGGTATAGAAGTGTGAAAACGCACACCTCCAGATTCAGGGACAGTTTCTTCCCAGCTGTTATCAGGCAACTGAATCATCCTACCACAACCAGAGAGCTGTGCTAAAATATTATCTGCCTCTTTGATGCCCCTTGGACTTTAAGAAAATAACTGCAGATGCTGGTACAAATCGAAGGTATTTATTCACAAAATGCTGGAGTAACTCAGCAGGTCAGGCAGCATCTCGGGAGAGAAGGAATGGGTGACGTTTCGGGTCGAGACCCTTCTTCAGACTCCCTTGGACTTTGCTGGCTTTACCTTGCACTAAATGTATCTATACTCTGAAAATGGCTCAATTATAATCATGTATTGTCTTTCCGCTGACTGGATAGCACGCAACAAAAGTTTTTCACGGTACCTCGGTGCACGTGACAATAAACTAAACCGAACTGAACTGAACTGATGTGGACTCAGTGGGCCGAAGGGCATGTTTCCATGTTGCATCCGTAAACTAAACAAAACTAGACTTTATACACCAACTTGAAACGTCAGCTAGACAAGTTCTTCACAAATGCTGCCTGACTAGCTGAGTTACTCCAGCACTTTGTGTCTTTTTTAATAAACCAATATCTAACAAGTTCCTTGTCTCTTTTATACATTTCAATGAGGTTACCTCCCATGTTTCTAAATAGAGGTCTGGCCTGCTCGGTCTCCCAACATACGGACTTCTCATCGAAGGAACTAGTACTTCACTGCACTCACTGTATTCAGAAACACACGGAGGCAGGAAGCGAGAAATAGTGGACCAGTGAGATTAACATTAATGTGAAAATTCTGGAATTCATTCTGAAAGAGGTAACAATGGGGCAATTAGCAAGTTGAAAGGCAGTCAAGCAGAGTTTTGGGAAGGAACGTGTTGTTTACCAAATTTGCAAACAATGGAGCAAACAAGGTATTTTTTATTTTATATTTCAGATACAGCGCGGAAACAGGCCTTTTCGGCCCACCAAGTCCGCGCCGCCCAGCGATCCCCGCACATTAACACTTTCCGACACACACTAGGGACAATTTTTACATTTTACCCAGTCAATTAACCTACATACCTGTACGTCTTTGGAGTGTGGGAGGAAACCGAAGATCTCGGAGAAAACCTACGCGAGAAAACCCACGCAGGTCACGGGGAGAATGTACAAACTCCTTACAGTACAGCACCCGTAGTCAGGATCGAACCTGAGTCTCCGGCGCTGCATTCGCTGTAAAGCAGCAACTCTACCGTTGCGCCACTGTGCCGCCACGGTAGATGAAGAGTAAACAACAGATATAGTCTGAGGAAGGGTCTCGACCCGATAGGTCACCTATTCCTTTTCTCCAGAGATGCTGCCTGACCCGCTGAGTTACTCCAGCATTTTGTATCTACCTTAAATATAGACAATAGACAATAGACAATAGACAATAGATGCAGGAGTAGGCCATTCAGCCCTTCGAGCCAGCACCGCCATTCAATGCAATCATATAGTCTATTTGGATTTCGAAAAGGCCTTCACTGAGGTGCCACATGAAAGGCTACTGCACAAGTTAAATTCCCGTGGGATTGGGGGTTATATATTGACAAGAATCTAATAGAAGACAAAGTTGAGATGAATGGGTCCTTTTTCAGATTGGCAACAGATTGCAACTAGACTAAGAGAGAGCACAGAATGTAGAAAAAAAAGGAGCTGCAGATGCTGGCTTACCAAGGAAAGACACAAAATGCTGGAGTAACTGAGTGGGTCAGGCAGCAGCCCTGGAGGACATGGATAGGTGAGGATTTGGGTTGGGACTCTTCTTCAGACTGAATGGTACAAGTAGGTCTCAGATAGGTTTAAAGTGCAGAAACATGGAACTGCAGATGGTGGTTTACAAAAAAGGCACAAAGTTCAGGAGTAACCCGCTGGGTCGGGCAGCAGTTTGTGTCTTTTTTAGGTTTAGAGTGCATGTATATAAATGCATTAAAAAAAGGTTGGTGTGCAATTAATTCTGTGAGACCCGTGAAGCAACATGGTGCTGGAATGGACCCTGTATATTCCTGCATACAAAAAAGTGCATGAGAGGCAAACAAGGGTTCCCCAGTGTTACACTGCACACTATACACTGTACAGTGTCACACTGTACACTCGCACTATCCTACACACTCAGGACAATTTAATATTTTTACCGAAGCCAATTAACCTACAAACCTGTACATCTTTGGACTGTGGGAGGAAACCAGAGCACCCAGAGAAAACCCACGCAGGTCACGGGGAGAACGTACAAACTCCATACAAACAACGCCCGTAGTTAGGATCGAACCCGGATCGCTAGCGCTGCAAGGCGGCAACCGTACCGCTGCTCCACTGTCCCGCCCAAGGATGAATAGAGAATAGACAATAGGAGTAGGCCATTCAGCCCATCGAGCCAGCACCACCATTCAATGTGATCATGGCTGATCATTCTCAATCGGTACCCCGTTCCTGCCTTCTCCCCATCCCCCCTGACTCCGCTATCCTTAAGAGCTCTATCTAGCTCTCTCTTGAATGCATTCAGAAAATTGGCCTCCACTGCCTTCTGAGGCAGTGAATTCCACAGATTTACAACTCTCTGACTGAAAAAGTTTTTCCTCGTCACCGTTCTAAGTGGCCTACCCCTTAAGGAGAATACTATCGTGCTGGAGAAAGTTGGAGCGATCTGGACAGAAGCAATCTGTTCAGAAGGTTAAAAAATGTACAGTTATGATTACAGCGCAGGGACTACTCTATAGGCCACCAATTTATGGAAAGATATTGAGAAGAAGACCAAATGTAATTGTGGAGATTATCATGAGTATTGAAGATGGGAGATATCAACTAGAGTCACAGAGTCATAGAGTGATACAGTGTGGAAACAGGCCCCTCGGCCCAACTCGCCCACACCGGCCAACAAAGTCCCAGCTACCCTAGTCCCACTTGCCTGCGCTTGGTCCATAACCTTCCAAACCTGTCCTATCCATGTACCTGTCCAACTGTTTCTTAAACGATGGGATAGTCCCAGCCTCAACTACCTCCTCTGGCAGCTTGTTCCACACACCCACCACCCTCTGTGTGAAAAAGTTACCCCTCGGATTCCTATTAAATCTTTTCCCCTTCACCTTGAACCTATGTCCTCTGGTCCTCGATTCCCCTACTCTGGGTAAAAGACTCTGAGCATCTACCCGATCTATTTCTCTCATGATTTTGTACAGCTCTGTAAGATCTCCCCTCATCCTCCTACACTCCATGGAATAGAGACCCAGCCTACTCAATCTCTCCCCATAGCTCACACCCTCTAGTCCTGGCAACATCCTCGCAAAGCTCTAGTCCTGGCAACATCCTCGTAAAAGCCCTGGCAACATCCTCGTCAACTAGTTACATACCGGCTGTGATAGCAACAACACAAGGGGCAATGATGGGTAAAAGTCTCTGAGGAGAACGTTCTTGATCAATAGTTTCTGGCCAAACATTGCTGAACTTGGCTCTGGGAAATGAGCCAGGCCAAATGGAGCAAATATCAATGGGGAAATGTCTAGGAAAAATCTATCAAAACACCAAAAGGTTAGAACAGCTATGAAAAAGGATATAGACAACTCAAAGGTTAAAACAGTCAATTGAACAAGGGCCAATTCAAAGGGATGAGAAAAGATCTGGCTTGGGTGAATTGAAATCAAAGTTTGGCCGTCAAAACTGTAATTGCACAATGTAAAGTCATTAAAGTGAAGATGTTTCAGTAGGAGTCGAGATACATTCCTATAAAGGAAAATGTGTAGAAATAATAATGCCAAACTTCCACAGGTAATTAAAATACTGAGAGCAATGTAAAGCAATGGAAAAAACGGCCCTTGACATATACCAGATTGTGAACACAGGTGGCAAACATGCTGGTTACAGAAAGTTCAGAGGGGATGTAAAAGTAGGAAATAAGAGGGAGATTGTAAGAGAGAGATGCAGACTGTAAGAGAGAAAGCATTTTATCGAGATGTATCGCAGCTTGGTTTGGGAGCAGCTCCATCCAAGGCCGCAAGAAATTGCAGAGAATTGTGGACGCAGCCCAGACCATCACACAAACCAACCTCCCTTCCATTGACTCCATTTATACCTCACGCTGCCTCGGCAAGGCCAGCAGCATCATCAAGAACCAGTCTCACCCTGGCCACTCCCTCTTCTCCCCCCTCCCATCAGGCAAAAGATATAGAAGTGTGTAAATGCACACCTCCAGATTCAGGGACAGTTTTTTCCCCAGCTGTTATCAGGCAACTGAACCGTCCTACCACAACCAGAGAGCAGTGCTGAACTACTATCTACCTCATCGGGGACCCTCGGACTGTCTGTAAGATTTGAGAAGTTTTCCCTCATTCTGCAATCAACACCAAACCAAAGAGCTGCAGTTTGGACATTTTACACGGGAGACTGGGGCTGATAGCGGAGAAAGGTTGCGGTCAGTTTGTTAACAAGGGATGTCACAATCCGTGGGTCCCAAGATAGCCGCGGGACTTCGTGACCAGCCACAAAAGCAAAAACCCCACAGCCCAGTCTCTAGGTTTCTGCAAAGCCACGGCCAGAACAATGGATGGATATTGGCCGTGCAGAAACCCGCGAAACCAGGTCGAAGTCCAGACACTGGGGCGCTGACATCAGCATACTCACAATGCCCCAAGCCGACCTACACGGTTAATCCCGTTAAGGGGGCACAATAGCCCATAGAAACATACCTGGCAGGTGATGGGAAACCATTTACACCCATTACCTCTTAACGGAAAATAGATTAACAGACCGTCTAGCCATCACCGGTACCCCCGGACATAACGCAGAACAGAGAGAAAACTCAAATACCCATCTTTGAAACAAAGAGATCCCGAGATCTGGCGGGAGATAGGACGGGTCAGAATTAGTATAACTGGCCACGATTTTTGGGTTTAAAACGGACACTAGAAAAACGGACGCAAGAAAGGAAGAAGAAGAGTCAAGCAAGTCAGGCGGGACGCAAGGCGAGCAAGTCGGACGGCACGGAGAACGGAGACTCACCGAGAAGAACGGAAGGAAGAAACTCACGGAACAAGCACGACCCTCACGGAAAACAGCGGAGAAGCAGCCCGAACAGCCAGTAACCCCAGTAATAGCCCCATGGTGAGCATGTACCCCGATCCTGCACATCCTGGACATAGTTTCAGTGTAGAGGGGAGGGTGGTTTAATTAACGTGGGTGTATAAGTAAAGATGTGTTGGCCAATTTTGCGATGTGTCGTACGTTCCCCATCTTACAATCCAGTATATGTCTTGTAGAACTGTGCGTTTATAATTCAGAGTCAAAAGTATTCATGTATATGTCTTGTAGAACTGTGCGTTTATAATTCAGAGTCAAAAGTATTCATGTATATGTCTTGTAGAACTGTGCGTTTTATGATTCAGAGTCAAAAGTATTCATGTAATTCGGTATGTGTCTTATAGATATGTCTTATAGAACTGTGAAGAGCATTCATGTACAATAGTCCCGAGTGCTCAATAAAAGCCTTTTCCGTTTAAACCCTGGTCTTCAAATCTGGTCTGGTTGAATTTTTCTGCACTATCAACGCTCCTGCATCTAAGTCCAGTGTCTAGAACCGTAGGGGATGAGTGGGTCGAACCACTCACGGGGAACCAGTGCGCGCGGCCTGGTCAAGGGATCAGAGCAAGGCACGGGGACCTTAGGTCGGGCGAAAGCTCGGCGCAGAAACCCCTTACATATCTTTGACTGGACGTTACTGACTTTACCTTGCACTGAACGTTATTTCCTTATCAATGGCTCGATTGTAATCATGTATTGTCTTTCCACTGGCTGGTTAGCACGCAACAAAAGCTTTTCGCTCTACCTCGGAACACATGACAATAAACTAAACTGAACAGAGTGGTAGTAAACATAAAAATGGATCTAAAAATAGTCCCTGGCTTTGTGACCAGGAAATAAGTTACAAGATGAGAAGGCCGATCAGAAACCACGATGAAAATGTACTCATTAAGGTGGAGGGCATGGCTGAGATAGTAACTACTTGACATAACAAAACTTGCTCAGCTCCTCTCCTTTAAACTTTGCCCCTCTCACCTTATTCATGTTCATCAGTGATAGGAGCAGAATTAGGCCATTCGGCCCATCAAGTCTACTCCACCATTCAATCATGGCTGATCTATTTTCCCCTCTTAACCCCATTCTCCTGCCTTTTCCCTATGTTCTCTAAATCTCTGTAAAGCGTCTTTGAGTATATGAAAAGCGCTATATAAATAAAATACATTATTATTATTATTATTATTATCCCCACAACCCCTGACACCCGTACAAATCAAGAATCTATCTATCTCTGCCTTGTAAATATCAATTGACCTAGCTTCCACAGCCTTCTGTGACAATGAATTCCACAGATTCACCACCCTCTGACTAAAGGAAATCCCTCCTAATCTCCTTCCGAAAGGAATGTCCTTTCATTCTGAGGCTGTGACCTCTGATCCTGGACTCTCCCACTAGTGGAAACTTCCTCTCCACATCCACTCTATCCAGGCCTTTCACTATTCGGTAAGTTTCAATGAGGTCCCCTCTCATCCTTCCAAACTTCAGTGCCGTGAAACGCTCAGTGCCATCAACCTTAAACCTATGCCCACCAGTATTTGATTATTCTCATCCTGGGGAAAAAAGGCTCTGACTGTTTACTCTACCCTATCAATCGATGCCTCCCCAAATGTTGTATGCTTCAATCAACCTATCTCCCCACAACCTCTGTTTGACTCAAGAATGAGAATATCCTACCAACAATAGACAATAGACAATAGACAATAGACAATAGACAATAGACAATAGACAATAGACAATAGGTGCAGGAGTAGGCCATTCAGCCCTTCGAGCCAGCACCGCCATTCAATGCGATCATGGCTGATCACTCTCAATCAGTACCCCGTTCCTGCCTTCTCCCCATACCCCCTCACTCCGCTATCCTTAAGAGCTCTATCCAGCTCTCTCTTGAAAGCATCCAACGAACTGAACTACACTGCCTTCTGAGGCAGAGAATTCCACACCTTCACCACTCTCTGACTGAAAAAGTTCTTCCTCATCTCCGTTCTAAATGGCCTACCCCTTATTCTTAAACTGTGGCCCCTTGTTCTGGACTCCCCCAACATTGGGAACATGTTTCCTGCCTCTAATGTGTCCAATCCCCTAACAAACCAAGGGATGTAGAATAATAAGGATTATTGCCTGTAATACTGATAAAAGACTGTCTAATGATATTATGTTCTTCATGTCTATGAATATCATTGCCATGTTCAATTAATTAATATATAAAATAAATCTTTTAAATTCTACATGATTTCCGAATTAATCAACTGAAACTTGTACAGGTGACAACTCATTATTCATTCTTCCTCTTAGTTCTTGATAAAACTTTTAAAGTCTACCTGTTTAAAGTTGCATGAAAGAGTGTCAGATATGTTCTATTTGCCTTCATGTACATTTTATGGATTCAGTAAAAATGAAATTATTTAATTGAAAACCACTTCAGCGGTGTAAATCAAGGGATCGTTTTTGCCTAAACATCATGAGGTAAATTTTAAATTATTTATAAAGGCTTACAGCCAGCGTTGCAGATTTATAGAAACTACCAATTTTGATTTCCAATGCTTTCAACGAAAATGAGCATCAGATGGTCTTTACAACAGGTGGGCAGTACGGTGGCACAGCGGTAGAGTTGCTGCCTTATAGGACTTTCAGCGCTGGAGACTCAGGTTCGATCCCGACTACGGGTGCTATTTGTACAGAGTTTGTACGTTCTCCCTGTGACTGCGTGGGTTTTCTCCGAGATCTTCAGTTTCCTCTCACACTCCAAAGATGTACAGGTTTGTAGATTAATTGACTTGGTATACATGTACAAATTGCCCCGTAGGATAATGTTAATGTCCGGGGATCGCTGGTCGGTGCGGACTCGGTGGGCTGAAGGGCCTGTTTCCGCGTTGTATCTCTAATCTAAAAACCAAACTAAAAACCAAACTGCTGGTTAAAATCGAAGGTAGACACAAAATGCTGGAGTAACTCAGCGGGTCAGGCAGCATCTCGGGAGAGAAGGAACGGGTGACGTTTCGGGTCGAGACCCTTCTTCAGACTGATGTCAGGGGAGGGGGCGGGACAAAGATAGAATGTAGTCGGAGACAGGAAGACTAGTGGGGAAACTGGGAAGGGGGAGGGGATAGGGAGGGAATGCACGAACTATCTGAAATTAGAGAAGTCACTGTTCATACCACTGGGGTGTAAAGTACCCAAGCGAAATATGAGGCGCTGTTCCTCCAATTTACGCTGGCCCTCACTCTGACAATGGAGGAGGCCCAGGACAGAAAGGTCAGATTGGGAATGGGAGGGGGAGTTGAAGTGCTGAGCCACCGGGAGATCAGGTAGGTTAAGACGGACTGAGCGGAGGTGTTCAGCGAAGCGATCGCCGAGCCTGCGCTTGGTCTCGCTGATGTAGAGAAGTTGTCACCTGGAACAGCGGATACAGTAGATGAGGTTGGAGGAGGTGCAGGTGAACCTCTGTCTCACCTGGATGCAGGTGAACCTCTCTGCCTCACCAGGATGCAGGTGAATCTCTCTGCCTCACCTGGATGCAGGTGAACCTCTGCCTCACCTGGTTGTTCCAGAATACCATCGAAAATACAAATTACAATTTTAAATTCTCCCTCCAGAACTCCATGGGAGGCTTATAACTTAACCAGTGTTTCTTGCAGGTGGTAAGGACTTGTAACGTATTTCTTAAGTAAAAGTTTGAAGATCTGCAGAGAATTACACCACATTATTTTCTGACAAGAAAGGAAGCTTCTGTGTTAATATTAAGATTCTCCACCTAATGTGTTACTTCCCGACTCACAGTTAGCACAAAGTTTGTAAATGCCTAGCCTTGCAGATGCAAATCTGATTTGCTTCTTTTAAGAGTCTGAAAAGTGTAAATATGCATTTTCTTTCAGGCCTAATCATTATTGGGGTTGTAGTTCAGTTATTACATTTAGATTAAGAGATACAGCGCGGAAACAGGCCCTTCGGCCCACTGGGTCTGCGCCGCCCAGCGATCCCCGCACATTAACACTATCCCACACACACTGGGGACAATTTTTACAGCCAATTAACCTACATACCTGTACGTCTTTGGAGTGTGGGAGGAAACCGAAGATCTCGGAGAAAACCCAAGCAGGTCACGGGGAGAACGTACAAACTCCGTACAGACGGCCCCCGTAGTCAGGATCGAACCTGAGTCTCCGGCGCTGCATTCGCTGTAAGGCAGCAACTCGACCGCTGCGCCACCGTGCCGCAAATTTTTGGACTGGCAGGATAAGACATAGGTCTTTGCGAGCTCTGTTTTCATCGGGGAATTATACTCAACTTTCTGTTCACGATAATCCATACTCAACAATAATGTAATTAATACAGAAACTAGGGCAGAAGTAAATTAATTAGCTCCTCCCCCTTTCTGCCCTTGTTTCTCTATTAATCACCATTAATAATAATAATAATAATGCATTTTATTTATATAGCGCTTTTCATATACTCAAAGACGCTTTACAGAGATTTTGAGAACATAGGGAAATTAATAAATAGATAAATAAGTAAATAAATAAATGAACAGAGAAAGGAGACAGTAGGTGAGGTGACCTTCAGTGGTTGAAGGCAGTACTGAACAGGTGAGACTTCAGCGATGTTTTGAATGTGGTGAGTGTGGGGGAGTCTCTAACGGTTTGGGGTAGTGAGTTCCATAGGGTGGGAGCAGCGATGGAGAAAGCCCTGTCCCCCCAGGATCTGAGTTTAGTCCGGATGTGGGGGGATAGGAGATTGGCAGCGGCAGAGCGGAGGGTGCAGGTGGGAGTGTGCCTGTGGAGGAGGTCGGTCAGGTAGGATGGGGCCAGGTTATGGAGGGCTTTGTAGGTTATGAGGAGGATTTTGTACTGGATTCTCTGGGGGATGGGGAGCCAGTGGAGTTTATAAAGGACTGGGGTGATATGGTCACGGATCGAGGTGTGTGTGAGTAGACGGGCAGCGGAGTTTTGAATGTATTGAAGTTTATTGATGATTTTTGAGGGTGCGCCATAGAGGAGGCTGTTGCAGTAGTCCAGACGGGAAGAGAATTGGAAGAGAATTAGGCCATTTGCAATATTGTGAGCAATTTTGGGCACCACATCTGAGGAAGGATGTGCTGGCCCTGGAGAGGGTCCAGAGGAGGTTTACACGAATGATCCCAGGAATGAGTAGGTGAACATATGATGTGCGTTTGAACTCCATTTTACACCATTGATTGCTTGGCACTGGTGAGAGTAGAAGCAAAAGAGTCAGCTCCCTATAGAGTCACGTGAGTTTCTTTGGTTTAGTTTAGGTTATTATTATTATTATTGGCAAGTGTACCGACCGAGGTACAGTGAAAAGCTATTTTCTGTAGCGTGCTATCCAGTCAGTGAAAAGACTGCACATGATTACAATCAAGCAATGCACAGTGAACATATACAGGATAAAGGGAATAGTGTTTAGTGCAAGATAAAGTCCAGTAAAGTCCGATTAAAGATAGTCCTAAGATGAAGATGGTGCCCTATTTGAGAATAGATAAAAGGTTAATTGGCCTCTTTAAAGCGCCGCCAGTGTGTAGGGAGTGGATGCAAAATCGGGATACCATAAAACTAGTGTGAACGGGTGAAGGATGGACTCAGTGGGCCAAGAGGACCTGTTTGTATGCTGTATCTTTCAACCAATAATGATGCCCAGGAAAGGAACAACCAAGTATATGCAAGCACATCTTTGGAGTGGGAGGCTAATACATTGAAGTTTGTATTCTTCAGTGTGAGGAAAGGTACCGACCCAAAACGTCACCCATCCATGATCTCCAGAGATGCTGCCTGACCTGCTGGGTTCACACGTTAACATGTTATAGAAGTAGAATTAGGCCATTCAGCCCATCGAGTCCACTCCACCATTCAATCAATGCTGATCTCTGCCTCCCAATACAATTTTCCTGCCCTCTCCCCACACCTGGACCACACCTGGAGTACTGTGTGCAGTTTTGGTCTCCAAATTTCAGGAAGGACATTCTTACTATTGAGGGAGTGCAGCGTAGGTTCACAAAGTTAATTCCCGGATTGGCGGGACTGTCATATGTTGAAAGACTGGAGCAACTGGGCTTGTATACTTTGGATGCAGTTTAATGTGGATAAGTGTGAGGTTATCCACTTTGGTGGTAAGCATAGGAAGGCAGAATATTATCTGAATGGTGTCAAGTTAGGAAAAGGGGACATACAACGAGATCTGGGTGTCTTAGTGCGTCAGTCACTGAAAGGAAGCATGCAGGTACAGAAGGCAGTGAAGAAAGCCAATGGAATGTTGGCCTTCATAACAAGGGGAGTTGAGTATAGGAGCAAAGAGGTCCTTTTGCAGTTGTACAGGGCCCTAGTGAGACCGCACCTGGAGTACTGTGTGCAGTTTTGGTCTCCAAATTTGAGGAAGGATATTCATGCTATTAAGGGCATGCAGCGTAGGTTTACTAGGTTAATTCCCAGAATGGGGGGACTGTCATATTTTGAAAGACTGGAGCGACTAGGCTTGTATACACTAGAATTTAGAAGGATGAGAGGGGATCTTATCGAAAAGTATAAGATTATTAAGGGGTTGGACACGTTAGAGGCAGGAAACATGTTCCCAATGTTGGGGGAGTCCAGAACCAGGGGCCACAGTTTAAGAATAAGGGGTAGGCCATTTAGAACTGAGATGAGGAAAAACTTTTTCAGTCAGAGAGTTGTGAATCTGTGGAATTCTCTGCCTCAGAAGGCAGTGGAGGCCAATTCTCTGAATGCATTCAAGAGAGTGCTAGATAGAGCTCTTAAAGATAGCGGAGTCAGGGGGTATGGGGAGAAGGCAGGAACGGGGTACTGATTGAGAATGATCAGCCATGATCACATTGAATGGCGGTGCTGGCTTGAAGGGCCGAATGGCCTCCTCTTGCACCTATTGTCTATAGTCTATTGAATTTAGAAGGATGAGAGGGGATCTTATTGAAACATAAAATTTTAAGAGGGACGGACAGAGTTGACGTGGGTAGGCTTTTCCCTTTGAGAGTGGTGAAGATTCCAACAAGGGGACATAACTTCAGAATTAAGGGACAAAAGTTTAGGGGTAACATGAGGGGTAACTTCTTTACTCAGAGGGTGGTGGCTGTGTGGAATGAGCTTCCGGTGGAAGTGGTGGAGGCAGGCTCGATTTTATTATTTAAGAGTAAATTGGATAGGTATATGGATGAGAGGGGATTGGAGGGTTATGGTCTGAGAGCAGGTAGATGAGACTAGGTCAGAGAAAGTGGTCGGCATGGACTGGTAGGGCCGAATGGGCCTGTTTCCGTGCTGTAATTGTTATATGGTTGTATGGTTATATAAGATTATTAAGGGATTGGACACGCTAGAGGCAGGAAACATGTTCCCAATGTTTGGCAAGTCCCGAACCAGAGGCCACAGTTTAAGAATAAGGGGTAGGCCATTTAGAACAGAGATGAGAAAAAACCTTTTCACTCAGAGAGTTGTGAAGCTGTGGAACTCTCTGCCTCAGAAGGCAGTGGAGGCCAATTCGCTGGATGCTTTCAAGAGAGAGTTAGATAGAGCTCTTAATGATAGCGGAGTCAAGGGATATGGGGAGAAGGCAGAAACGGGGTACTGATTTTGGATGATCAGCCATGATCACGGTGAATGGCGGTGCTGGCTCGAAGGGCCGAATGGCTTCATTCTACTCCTATCACTTATGATCTTATGACCTTAAGGTCATAAGTGAAAGAAGCAGAATTAGGCCACTCGGCCCAACATCTACTCCACCATTCAATCATGGCTGATCTATCTTTCCCTCCTAACCCCATTCTCCTGCCTTCTCCCCATATCCCCTGACACTTGTATAATCAAGAATCTATCTATCTCTGCCTTAAAAGTATGCACTGATGGCCTCCACAGCCTTCTGTGGCAATGAATTCCACAGATTCACCACCCTCTGACTAAAGAAATTCCTCCTTCTCTCCTTCCTAAAAGAATGTCCTTTAATTCTGAGGCTAGGACCTCTAGTCCTGGACTCTCCCACGAGTGGAGAAATCCTCTCGAAATCCACTCTATCCAAGCCTTTCACTATTCGGTACTTATCAATGAGGTCCCCCCTCATCCTTCTAAACTCCAGCGAGTACAGGCCCAGTGCCGTCAAGCGCTCATCATATGTTAACCCACCCACTCATTCCTGGGATCAAACCTTTCATTTTCTGACTTTGAGCCAGAAATGCTATCACTAAGTAAAAGGCTTATTCAGTCAAAAATCTCCCAGTGATCAAATAAAGCCTATCCATGGTGAGGCTGTGTCCTAAATACATTACACCTGTCAGCCTTGGCACAGAGGCAACATTCTTAACACTGATTTAGAAGGTCACAGCCACCGACTGTACGCAAAATATTTCAGCATGTAAGCAAAGAGCAAAATGCCAGATTCATGTAACTCTGAGTTATAAACAAAACTAAATTCAGACCAGGGCATGTTTGTGGAGAATGAGATACAATGCTAACATTTTATGTCAAGTGACCAAATCTCAGTCGTTTGTGCAGATGTGCAAACTCATGGTCACCTATTTTAAATCGGTGTTCTGCTTCGGGCTTTGGCCTTGAGCACTCTCCCAGTGGAGCTCAGCGTAAGCTCAAGTGACAGCTCAGGTAGCTCTGCGGCCTTTGGGATTTTGGCACTGCCTCTAACATTGCCCCAGGATTTAACCATCGTTACCATTTTCTTTCCTGACACAGCAATAGCTAATTATGTCGGATGGATACATCAGATCCACCGACAAAGGAGAAGATGCAAGCTGGTGCTCAAGGTGGGATCACTAAATGGTGCACAACTGGTGAAATACACCGACGATAGACACAAAATGCTGGAGTAACTCATTGAAACTTGGATAGAGTGGATGTGAAGAGTGGGTGACTCTAGGACCAGAGGCCATAGCCTCAGAATTAAAGGACGCTCCTTTAGGAGGAAGATGACGAGGAATTTCTTTAGTCAGAGGGTGGTGAATCTGTGGAATTCATTGACACAGAAGGCTGTGGAGGCCAAGTCAATAAATATTTTTAAGACAGAGACTTGATGGGCAGAATGGCCTAATTCTACTATCACTTATGAAGATGTATAGGAATGAATTGCAAATGCTGGTTTAAACCGAAGATAAACACAAAATGCTCAGCGGGACAGGCAGCATCTCTGGAGAGAAGGAATGGGCGACGTTTCAGGTCGAGATCCTTCTTCAGACTCAGGGTCAGGGGGGGAGGGAGACACTGTGATATGGAAGGGTAAGGTGTGAAAATGAGACATCAAAGGGGATGAAGTTCAAAGGAAAATGTAGAATAGTTCATTGCTAGCTTGGGGAAGGTGACAACATAGCAAACAGAGATAAAATTTAATCAGGAGGACAGTCAGACTGGTCGGAGAACTGGGATGGGGGAGGGATGGAGAGAGAGGGAAAGCAAGGGTTACTTGAAGTTAGAGAAGTCAATATTCACACCGCTGGGGTATAAGCTGCCCAAGCAAAAAACGAGGTGCTGTTCCTCCAATTTGCGTTAGGCCTCACTCTGACAATGGAGGAGGCCCAGGACAGAAATGTCAGTGTGGGAATGGGAGGGGGAGTTAAAGTGTTTAGCAACTGGGAGATCAGGTAGGTTCAGGCAGACTGAGCGGATGTGTTCAGCGAAATGATTGCCGAGCCTGCGCTTGGTCTCGCTGATATACAATAGTCCACACCTGGAATTGTGCATACAGTAGATGAAGTTGGAGGAGGTGCAAGTGAACCTCTGCCTCACCTCAAAGGACTGCTGGGGTCCCTGCACAGTCGATGGAGGAGCATCTTTTATCTATTGCTTTTTCCCCATCACTGGGTAACATAAGAGCTCAACTTATTACATATTTATTCTCTTTCCTTATGACAATTATGTTACTAATTAGGATTTCAGACATCTGCAACAATGATCCACAGATATTAGTTTAGTTTAGTTTAGAGATACAGTGCGGAAACAGGCCCTTCGGCCCACTGAGTCCGCACCGACCAGCGATCCCCGCAATTATCCCAAGCCAATGAACCAGCAAACCTATATGTCATAGTTCATAAAATGCTGGAGTAACTCAGCAGGTCAGGCAGCTTCTCGGGAGAGAAGGAATGGGTGACGTTTCGGGTCGAGACCCTTCTTCAGAAAGGGTCTCGACCCGAAACGTCACCCATTCCTTCTCTCCCGAGATGCTGCCTGACCTGCTGAGTTACTCCAGCATTTTGTGAATAAATCGATTTGTACCAGCATCTGCAGTTATTTTCTTATATTATGTCATAATTCATAGTTCATAAGTTATGTTTCCACGCTGTATCTCTAAACTAAACTAAAGATACAGGGTGACAGATCCTCCACAACTTCCTAGACCAGTTAGAGATACCTGCTCTAGAAGAAGGAGCTAAAGATGAGCTTAATTCTCCAGTTGTACTATCAGAATTGTCGGAGGCCATTGTCAGTATGAAAGGAGGGAAGTCAGCAGGGCCAGACGGTATACCTATTGATATTTATAAAAAGCTTAAGGACAAGCTACTCACGGTAGCACGGTAGCACAGCGGTAGAGTTGCTGCTTTACAGCGAATGCAGCGCCGGAGACTCAGGTTCGATCCTGACTACGGGTGCTGCACTGTAAGGAGTTTGTACGTTCTCCCCGTGACCTGCGTGGGTTTTCTCCGAGATCTTCGGTTTCCTCCCACACTCCAAAGACGTACAGGTATGTAGGTTAATTGGCTGGGTAAATATAAAAATTGTCCCTAGTGGGTGTAGGATAGTTTTAATGTACGGGGATCACTGGGCGGCACGGACTTGGAGGGCCGAAAAGGCCTGTTTCCGGCTGTATATATATGATATGATATCCCATTATTAGACATGTTTGAAGAATCGGTTGGAAAGGGTGAACTGCCACCTTCAATATGGAATGCACTTATAACTTTAATATTAAAGCCAAGAAAGCATTCCACAAAGTGTGAATCCTTTCGCCCTATCTCTTTGATTGACTCCGATGTGAACATAGTAGCAAAAGTTCTTGCACGGAGGCTTGAGAAACACCTGCCATCTATTGTTGCTCCAGATCAAAACGGTTGTATTAAAGGAAGACAGGGCTTCCATAATATACGTAGAGTGCTGAATATTATACATGCAAAGAAAGAGGCACCAGATGCAGCTGTGTTTGGACTTGATGCTGAAAAAGCCTTTGATAGGATCGAACATGAATACCGATTTGAAGTGCTCAATCGTTTTGGAATTGGCAGTTACCTCCTCAATTGGATCAAAATCTTATATTATGATTCTAGGGCTTCAGTAATAACCAATTATATGGTATCAGAACAGTTTTCTCTCTCCAGAGGCACACGGCAAGTGTGCCCCCTGTCACCTCTACTTTTTGTTCTGGCCATTGAGCCATTAACTGTTGGAAATAGAAGCAACACCGGGATAGCTGGTATTAAAATGAATGACATTGAGAATAAAATAGGAATGTACGCGGATGACATTGTACCTTTTTTTAACGGATCTGAAACAATCTATTCCCAATTTACTAGATTTAATTGAAACATATGGAAGTTTTTCAGGTTATAAAGTTAATACATCTAAATCTACGATGCTATTTCTTAAAAGTTTTGAAAGACTAACCCCTCCGCTACATACTCCTTTCAGAAATGTTTTGGAAAGTTTTACATATCTTGGAGTAAAAATCACTCCAACAATAGAATCCATTGTGCCCACTAACTATAATCCGGTGGTTGACTCAGTGGTAGAATCTATTAACAGATGGAAATCCTTACCATTATCCATGATTGGACGTATTACTGTTCTCAAAATGAACATCCTTCCTAAGTTCCTTTACCTCTTTTAAAAGGCTCCCCCTTTTAATTTTTTTACTCGAATGAAAAAGCTGTCTCGTAACTATATTTGGAACAGTAGACGTTCAAGGCCTCGCTTAACCCTGTTGTACTTACCGTATGACAGAGGTGGGTTAAAACTCCCTAACCTCCAGGGATAGTATTGGGCGGCCCAGCTGAGGGCAGCCTCTTTTTGGTTTGAGCTTGAGTCACCCCTACATTGGATAAGGATGGAGGAGGCCACAACTTCTAAAATTCCTTTAAATCGTTATCTATATTCAGCAAATATATCCACACTGAAAAAATACACTTTAAATCCCTTCGTAAAAAACGCACTGATAGTGTGGCATGAAGTGTTAAATTATCTGGGGGAAAATCCTCCTCCAATTTTCACCAATCTGGGGAAATAGAAACTTTACGCCAGGCACTAATGACTTGGAGTTTAAGATATGGGCGGACAAGGGTATCAGTAAAATCTCAGATTTATATAATAATGATATTATTTTAAGTTTCAATGAAGTAAAACTAAAATTCAGACTTGACTCAAAATGATTTTTTTTAAGTAACTCCAGATTAGAAACTTCATAACAAAGACGCAAAGCTGACTAGGTCTGCCAACTCAAAACTCGTTAGAAAAGGCGGCTTTAAACCATCATGGGGCAGGTGGCCAAATCTCACGATTTTACCAAATTATTATAGCTACAGCAAAGGAATCTTCAGAAGACTTTTCTTTGCCTTCCATCACAGTGAGGGTGTGCCTGGAGCAATCACTGTGATGGCTGTTTGTGATAAAAATTGTAATTGTGTGTCTTGTATTCTTTATTGTCTACTGCCAGACCCTGACGTGAGAGGACGCTGGCGCTATTTGTGACGCTTCTCCGGCAGGACAGTTCGTTTGTTTGTTTTTATGTCATGACTGTTTTTGTAAAGCGTCTTTGAGCATCTGGAAAAGCGCTATAAAAAATAAATGTTTATTATTATTATTATTATTATAAGATAAAAGGCTTGCGTGGTGTTCAGATCTTGATGAAGAAATTACTGTAGAAGAATGGCAGGATATTTGTTTACAATCTCAAGTCCAAACAATAAATACGCGGTTCAAATTACTCCAGTACAAATGGATAATGAGACTATATATTACTCCTGTTTTACTGCATCGCATTAACCCTAATACACCTGATCTGCGTATCAAATGTGGTGTACATGAGGGTAGCTTGTTTCATTGCCTTTGGGAATGCCCCAGCATCCAAGAGTACTGGAAGGAGATAATAACAACTTTATCTATTGCCACAAAAGAGAAGCTTCCACTCTGTCCTAAACTTTGTATTTTCGGGTGTTTTCCAGCAAGCTGTAAACTTAACAATACAGATAAGAAGATGGTTATATTTTGTCTGCTTGAAGCTAAACATAAAATTGCCTTGTCATGGAAATCAGTTTATAGACCAAACAAGCAAAGTTGGGTTGATGGATTACTGGGGTGTCTTGCTTTGGAGAAACGTACATATATAGTTAAGGGGAAATACGACACTTTTGAAAAGATTTGGGGCTCGTTTATGAAATTTCTGGAGGGGAAAGAATTTACTGCCTTGTAGTGAACTGCTGACTGTCTTTATTGTCTGGTTAGGTTATTAAAGGTGGGAGCAGTTTATATCTATATATATAAACATGTACTATAGCAGAAATGTGCCTTACTTCCATTATATTTAAAGTGCCTTTAGGTGCCTAAAAGTGACCTTGCTGTTGATGTGCCTTGTTATGTTATGTTATGTTATTTTATGTTATGTTAAATGTTTTTGTATGTTATTTGAAAAAGCAATAAAAATAATATTTTTTAAAAAAGATACAGGGTGTAATTCGGCCCATCGAGTCCGCACCGACCAATGATCACTCGTACACTAGTTTGATGTTACCCCACTTTCACATCCTACACGCTAGCGGCAATACATGGATTAACCTACGAACCACGTCTTTGGAGTATGGGAGGAAACCGGAGATCCCGGAGAAAAACCCATGCAAGTCGCAGGGAGAACGTACAAACTCTGTACAAACAGCACCTGTAGTAAGGATCGAACCCAGGTCTCTGGCGCTGCAAGGCAGCAACTCTACCGCTGCACCACAATATTAATTCCAATATCATCACAAACTAATTGAGTTTTTAAATTCAGTTAATTAAATAATGCAAAACAATTCTCATTATCAGTGGAGGTAACCACAAGATTACTAAATTGCTGCAAAATTCCATTGGTTCACAGTGAAGTGGAAATTCACAAACGTACTTTTTTTTAAACGGTATTATGCACATAAATAATGTATTACTTCAGGAGAAGAATATGATTGCAATGATTTCCATATTGAATTGTGGAACTTTAAAATGCACAAGAAAGGTTAGAGTGTAGAACCAAGGAACTGCAGATGCTGGTTTACCAAGGAAAGACACAAAGTGCGGGAGTAACTCCACAGGACAGGCAGCATCCCTGGAGAACATGGACAGAAACACAGAGACAGAAAATAGATGCAGGTGGAGGCCATTTGGCCCTTCGAGCCAGCACCGCCATTCATTGTGATCATGGCTGATCATCTACAATCAGTAATCTGTGCCTGCCTTCTCCCCATATTCCTTGATTCTAATAGCCCCTAGAGCTCTGTTTAACCCTCTTTTAAATTCATCCAGTGAATTGGCCTCCACTGCCTTCTGTGGCAGAGAATTCCACAGATTCACAACTCTCTGGGTGAAAAAGTTTTTTCTCACCTCAGTTTTAAATGGCCTCCCCTTTATTCTTAGACTGTGGCCCCTGGTTCTGGACTCCCCCAACATTGGGAACATTTTTCCTGCTCGGTGAGAGGTTAACTGTTTCTCTTCATACTTTGAATGGGGATGCTTTAACAGTACCTATGTCTCTGTTCTCTTATCCCCAACTCTGAGTAAAATAATAATATAATAATAATAAACATTTATTTTATATAGCGCTGTTCCAAATGCTCAAAGACGCTTTACAAAACAGTCAAAACATAAAAACAAACAAACTGACAAACTGACGGAGAAGCGGCGAACAAATAGCGCCAGCGTCCTCTCACGTCAGGGTCCGGCAGTAGACAATAAAAAACACAAGACACACAATTACAATTTAACACAAACAGCCATCACAGTGATTGCTCCAGGCACACCCTCACTGTGATGGAAGGCAAAGAAAAGTCTTATCTCCTCCTCATTCTTCTTCCGTGGTGCTACGAGGCGATCGAGGCTCCCGACTTTTGAAGCCCCCACCGGGCGATGGAAAGTCCCAGGGCCGAGCCGAGCAGGCCAATGAAGGTCCTGAGCCCCCACCGGGCGATGAAGGTGCCGCGGCCGAGCCACGCAGGGCGATGAGGGGCCTGCGAGCGGGTCGATCGTACCTCGCGCTCCAGGGCGGTCGAAGCTGCTACGACTGGAGCTCCCGAAAGCCGGTCGCCAGCCAGGGACCTGCGAACTCCCGATGTTGCGGTCTGCAGGGCCCACGGCCGAAGCCTCCGAGATGGTAAGTCCAAAAGATTGTGCATTTACCCTATCTATTCCTCTCATGGTCATACACCTCTGTGAGATCCCCCCCCTCATCCTCATGCTCTCCAAGGAATAAAGTCCTAGTCTGCTCAACCTTTCCCTGTAGCTCAAGCCCTTGAGTCCTGGGAACATCCTCGTCAATTTTCTCTGCACCCTTTCCAGCTTAAAATGGCGGGGAACCCAACTTGACCTCATCCTCTTTGATCCACCATAGCAGGAGAAACAGTCCTCTGCGTTCAATGATGTTGATTCACAATAGATCTATTAGATCGAAATGATGTACCACCTGTAAGTGTTGAAACTCTTCAGAAACAGTTGAATTACATTCCACTGCAATGTATAACCTCATGACCCTGGCACTTTAGCTCAGTTCAGCTTTAGTTTAGAGATACTGCTTGGAAGCAGGCCCTTCGGCCCACCAAGCCCGCACCGACCGGCAATCACCCATACACTAGGTACAATTAACAGAGGCTCAATTAACCTACAAACCTGCATGTCTTTGGAATGTGGAAGGAAACCGGAGCGCCCAAGGAAAACCCACGTGGTCACAGAGAGAACGTACAAACTCCGTCTCTGGCTCGGTAAGGCAGCAACTCTACCGCTGCTCCACTTCCCAGGGATCTCCGGTTTCCTCCCACACTCCAAAGACATGCAGGTTTGTAGGTTAATTGGCTTGGTATAATTGTAAATTGACCCTAGCGTATAAGATAGCGTTAGTGTGTGGGGCCAAAGCGCTTGTTTCTGCACGGTATCTCTACATTAAACTAAATGAAACTAAATGAAACTAAACAAAACTAATCTAACCTAAGCTAAACTATACACTATCAGTTCTAAGTGGCTTCCACTTTATTCTTAGACTGTGTCCCTGGTTCTGGACTCCCCCACCATTGGGAACTTTTTTCCTGCATCTAGCTGTCTAGTCCTTTTATAATTTTATATGTCTCTATAAGATCCCCTTCTAAACTCCAGTGAATACAAGCCTATTCTTTCCAATCTTTCCTCATATGACAGTCCCTCCATCCCAGGGATTAACTTTGTGAACCCACGCTGCACTGCCTCAATAGCAAGGACGTCCTTCCTCAAATTAGAAGGCCAAAACTGCACACGATACCAGATGTGGTCTCACCAGGGCCCCATACAACTGCAGAAGGACTTCTTTGCTCCTGTACTCAAATCCTCTCGTTATGAAGGCCAACATGCCATTAGCTTTCTTCACTGCCTGCTGTATCTGCACGCTTACTTTCAGTGACTGGTGTACAAGGATAACCTCACATTTATCTGCATTGTACTGCATCTGCCATGCATCTGCCCACTCACTACGTGCAGCGTAGGTTCACTAGGTTAATTCCCGGAATGGCGGGACTGTCGTATGTTTAAAGACTGGAGCGACTAGGCTTGTAGACGCTGGAATTTAGTAGGATGAGAGGGGATCTTATTGAAACATATAAGATTATTAAGGGATTGGACACATTAGAGGCAGGAAACATGTTCCCAATGTTGGGGGAGTCCAGAACCAGGGGCCACAGTTTAAGAATAAGGGGTAGGCTATTTAGAACGGAGATGAGGAAAAACGTTTTCAGTCAGAGAGTTGTAAATCTGTGGAATTCTCTGCATCAGAAGGCAGTGGAGGCCAATTCTCTGGATGCTTTCAAGAGAGAGCTAGATAGAGCTCTTCAAGATAGCGGAGTCAGGGGGTGTTGGGAGAAGGCAGGAACGGGGTACTGATTGTGAATGATCAGCCATGATCACATTGAATGGCGGTGCTGGCTTGAAGGGCCCAATGGCCTACTCCTGCACCTATTGTCTATTGTCCAAGTCACCCTGCAACCTCCTAACAATTGGCTTGGTAAAGTTGTAAATTGTCCGTAATGTGTGTAGGACAGTGTTAGTGTAAGGGGATCGCGGGTTGGCGCAGACTCAGTGGGCTGAAGGGCCTGTTTCCGTTCTGCATCTCTAAACTGAACTAAACTAATCAGGCCTCGGAGAGGATGTCTGGTGATGATTTTGTAATGCTCAGTTCTTTTACAACCCCTTGGAAAACGAATCCCGGTGCATCCACGTGCACCAAGACAAGGGAAATAAATGGATGAATGAAAGTTTTTTGTTTGTGCCTTGAAGTGCCAAATGATGACAACCTTTAACAAGAGGAAATCTAAACACCTTCACTTGGCATGCAACAACAACAGCATTATCATCACTGAATGTGACACCATAAACACCTTGGAGTCATTGTTGATAGAACTTATATAGCACGAAGAGGCCAGCCACTAAATATGTAGGAAGGAACTGCAAATGATGGTTTACGCCGAAGATAGACACAAAATGCTGCAGTAACTCAGCAGGTCAGGCAGCATCTTGGGAGAAAATGAATGGGTGACGTTCTGGATCTGATGGAAGGTCCGACCCAAAACGTCACCTATTATTTTTCTTCCGAGATGCTGCCTGACCCGCTGAGTTACTCTTGCATTTTGTGTCTTTCTGCAGCCACTAAATAGTCTGCTTGTCCTGTTTCCCAGAACATTTCCACCATTGGGACCATAAGACACACTGGAGGAGCAGGATTAGGCCATTCGGCCCATCGGGTCTGTTCTGCCATTCGATCAAGGCTGACCTATTTTTCCCTCTCAACTCCATTCTCCAGCCTTCTGGCCATAACCTTTGATGCCCTTACTAATCCGGAACCTATTAATCTCCGCTTTAAAAAGTACCCAATGTCTTGACCTCCACAGCCATCTGTGGCAATGAAATCTGGCAAAAAAATCCTCCTCATCTTTATTCTAATGGTATGTAAATGGTTCGATGCATTGTCTTTCTGCTGACTGGATAACACGCAACAAAAACTAAACTAAACTAAACTAAACTAAATAGCCTTTTATTCCGAGTCTGTGTTCTCTGGTCTTAGACTCTCACCACTGAAAAACATCCTCTCCACATCCACTCTCTCTAGGCCTTTGCAAAGCCTAAGCCAATAATAGGATGTAATATTGTAGGAAGGAACTGCAGATGCTGGTTTGAACCAAAGATAGACACAAAATGCTGGAGTAACTCAGGGGGATAGGAGGAATGGGTGACGTTTTGGGTCAAGACCCTTCTTCAGGCTCTGCAGAACTCTCATCGGAGAGAGGAGGAGACGTTCTTCAGACGGAGGCCTTCTCGTCTGTCCCGCTGAGTTACTCCAGCATTTTGTGTCTGTAGGAAGTAATATTCTCCATTGTGCAGGGTGAACACAGCTCCAGAGATAATTAAGAGGTTCCACACCATTCTGGATAATAAAAAAATTAATGTCCTGAATAATAATAATAATAATAATAATGCATTTTATTTATATAGCGCTTTTCATATACTCAAAGACGCTTTACAGAGGTTTTGAGAACATAGGGAAATGAATAAATAGATAAATAAGTAAATAAATAAATGAACAGAGAAAGCAGACAGAAGGTGAGGTGACCTTCAGTGGTTGAAGGCAGTACTGAACAGGTGAGATTTCAGCGATGTTTTGAATGTGGTGAGTGTGGAGGAGTCTCTAACGGTTTGGGGTAGTGAGTTCCATAGGGTGGGAGCAGCGATGGAGAAAGCCCTGTCCCCCCAGGATATGAGTTTAGTCCGGATGTGGGGGGATAGGAGATTGGCAGCGGCAGAGCGGAGGGTGCAGGTGGGAGTGTGCCTGTGGAGGAGGTCGGTCAGGTAGGATGGGGCCAGGTTATGGAGGGCTTTGTAGGTTATGAGGAGGATTTTGTACTGGATTCTCTGGGGGATGGGGAGCCAGTGGAGTTTATAAAGGACGGGGGTGATATGGTCACGGATCGAGGTGTGTGTGAGTAGACGGGCAGCGGAGTTTTGAATGTATTGAAGTTTATTGATGATTTTTGAGGGTGCGCCATAGAGGAAGGAGGCTGTTGCAGTAGTCCAGACGGGAGGTGATGAAGGCATGGATGAGGGTTTCTGCAGCTGGATGGCACTCCATTTTCCACCACAAACATTCACTCCCTCAACAACTAGTCCATCACTTTCTGCAAACAGTAAGATACCCTGGAGTAACTCATCAAGGTATCTCTAAAGCCACAACTTTTGTCACCTGGTAGGAAAAGGACACCAGTACATAAATCTTCATCAGCGATAGAAGAATTAGGCCATTCAACACATCAAGTCTACTCCGCCATTCAATCATTGCTAATTATTTTTCGCTCTCAACCCCATTCTCCTGCCTTCTCCCCACTACTCCTTAACGCATGTACTAATTGAGAATCTATCTATCTCCAGATGCGAATGCCACAGTCTTCAACCACACCTCTCCATCTTGTCAAGCGCCAACCTGAGTTGGAGATATATTACTGACCCTTTTAAATTTTTCGGGCAAAATCTCAGCTATTGACAATAGACAATAGATGCAGGAGTAGGCCATTCGGCACTTCGAGCCAGCACCGCCATTCACTGTGCTCATGGCTGATCATCCACAATCACTACCCCGTTCCTGCATTCTCCCCATACCCCTTGACTCCGCTATCTTTAAGAGCTCTACCTAACTCTCTCTTGAAAGCATCCAGAGAATTGGCCTCCACTGCCTTCTGAGCCAGAGAATTCCACAGATCAAGTCAAGTCAAGTTTATTTGTCACATGCACATACACGATGTGCAGTGAAATGAAAGTGGCAATGCCTGCGGATTGTGCACAAAAAAGAATTATATAAATAAAGTTAATACAGAGAAGACAAAAATTCACAACTCTCTGAGTGATTTTTTTTTTCCTCATCTCAATTCTAAATGGCCTACCCCTTATTCTTAAACAGTGGCTCCTGGTTCTGGACTCCCCCCAACATTGGGAACACTCCCTCCATAGCAAGAATGTCCTTCCTCAAATTTGTAGACCAAAACTGCACACAATACTCCAGGTGTGGTCTCACTTGGGCCCCTGTACAACTGCAGAATAGAAGTCAACACTTCTTATACATGCAGAAAACTGCAAATGTGTAATGAGGAAGGTCACCCACAGCTTGTCAGGAGCAATTGAGGATGCCCAATAATTACTGACTTTTCAACGATGTCCACGTATTATGAATAATTGAAGTAAAAAATGCCTCAGGCTTTCTTGCCAATCACCTTACATTTCTGTCCTCTGCTTTACAATCCTCTCCCCACTACCAAAGCAATTCATTCTTATTGTCACAATACATGTGCACCTCAATCAAATCTCCTCATTTCCTTTTCTGCTCCACGAGAACGACTCCAGTGTTTCAAATCTTGTCATAACTGGTCCAAACTCCTCAATAAATTCCAGTAAATGTCTGCACCATCTCCAAGGCCTTGCCACTGAGTTTAGTTTATTGTCTCGTGTACCGAGCGAGGTACAGTGAAAAACGTTTCATAAGCCTGATTCCTACTCATACTCTTTTCCTGATTCTGAAAGTAAATACTCCAGCAGATGTATGTTTTAAAAAGGTTGTTGTTGGTGTCGTAGGTAATTCAGTGTCGCTAAAGGCACTCAAGGAGCATGTGAGGAAGGTTCAGACCAAATATGTTGCACAGAAACATAGAAAATAGGTGCCAGGTGTTGTGTTTAGAGTTTGTTGTTCAATATATTTCTTTTATAAGACAAGGGGGATGTTGTGATATTGCTGGGACTACTTTGTTGTATCCCAAGGACTACTTTGTTTGCCTGTGTAATAATGTGTATATAAGAGATTGGTGTGATTAGGTGGTCACTCTGGTTCCAGGTGGCCACGGAATAAACAGCCTGGAGTTAAGCTCCAGCATTGTAACCTTTTACACACGTGTACTTGTGGTCCGTCCAGAGTCTCAACAAAGGTACAACAGGTACCGGACCACGAAGTACAACACCAGGAGGAGGCCCTTCGAGCCAGCACCGCCATTCATTGTGATCATGGCTGATCATCCACAATCAGTAACCCGTGCTTGCCTTCTCCCCATATCCCTTGATTTCGTGAGCCCCCAGAGCTCTATCTAACAGGGAGAAGTCCTAGACCCCAGGAAGGTCAAGGAATATGAAGGACAGGAACCTTTCTGTCCTGGGTCTCCTCTACTGTCAGAGTGATGCCACACGCAACTGGAGGAACAGCACCTCATATTTCGTTTGGACAGCGGTATGAATATTGATTTCTCTAATTTCAAATAACCCTTGCATCCCCTCTCTTTCTGCCCCTCCACCACCCTAGTCGTGCTGCCAGTCCCACTCTTCACATCTTCCACAGCCAACAATGGACCATCTAGTCTCCCATCCCCCTGACTCTCGTCTGAAGAAGGGTCTCGACACAAAACTTCACCTATCCCTTTCTCCAGAGATGCTGCCTGACCCGCTGAGTTACTCCAGCATTTTGTGTCTATCTTCTATGACGTATACCATGGACAATAGATAATAGACAATAGGTGCAGGAGTAGGCCATTCTGCCCTTCGAGCCAGCACCGCCATTCACCGTGATCATGGCTAATCATGCACAATCAGTACCCCGTTCCTGCCTTCTCCCCATATCCCTCTACTCCGCTATCATTAAGAGCTCTATCTAACTCTCCCTTGAAAGCATCCAGAGAATCGGCCTCCACTGCCTTCTGAGGCAGAGAATTCCACAGCTTCACAACTCTCTGAGTGAAAAAGTTTTTCCTCATCTCCGTTCTAAATGGCCTACCCCTTATTCTTAAACTGTGGCCCCTGGTTCGGGACTCCCCCAAAATCGGGAACATATTTCCTGCCTCCAGCGTGTCCAATCCCTTAATTGCAGAATATTGCAGAAAGCGTTAGGGAATATAGAAGGACAAGAGCGATCTTTTTTAAACAATAGAGTCTGAGAAGTAATGGTGGCATGTAAAATCAAAGAAGAGGCTAAGATTTTTTTTATGCTTCCTTGAATGGGAAACAAAAATAACAAAACAGGCGCAGCGGTAGAGTTGCTGCCTTACAGTGCTTACATTTAAAACGAAAACTAACAAAAATCTGTGAGTTGATATAGATGAGATATTTTCTGCATTTTAATGGTATCATCACACTTACAGTTCCCCCAAAACAATGATTACACTGCGAGAGGCATAGCGAACGGCAGGTGTTGCCTACTAAAATGGTTCCTTTGCGTACTACACCTGTGTAGGCGATTTCAACGCAGTGGTCCATCTTGTTCCTCTAGTGTCTTTGCCTACAACATTGCTACAAGGATTGGACAAACATAATTATGAGAACAGATGACTAAGCTGATGTAAACAGAAATTGCCTATTCCCTTGGCAGGGAATCAATAAATAGAAACATAAGTTTAAGTTATTGGTAGAAGACTGAGAGTGATTTTTGTTGGCACCTGAAGAGGAAAAGGTTCTGCAAGGCTAGTAGCATAAACTGCCATCATTCACCTAGATCAGGTACAAGGCAGCAGACCAAGACTTGAGAAGTGAGAGTAATTTGCTCCAATTTTGGCCGGTGAGTTCACGATGGAAGAAATAGCCACCTACACTGTAAATATCTATTATGCCATGATTTTGAAATATATATATATATATATGTCTCAGTTTAGTTTCGTTTAATTTAGAGATACATCGCGGAAACAGGTCCTTCGGCCCAACGGGTCCGTGCCGACCAGCAATCCCCCACTCTCCTACACACACTGGGAACAATTCACAATTTTGCCAAGCCAATTAGCCAAAAACCTACCTTTCCAAATGATCTAGATTTTGCAGAACTTTCTCAGGCATATTTCGCTTGGGCAGTTTACACCCCAGCGGTATGAACATAGATATCTCCCACTTCAGGTAGTCCCTGCTTCCTCTCTCTATCCCCTCCCCCTTCCCAGTTCTCCAACTAGTCTTCCTGTCTCCGACTACATCCTATCTTTGTCCCGCCCCCTCCCCTGACATCAGTCTGAAGAAGGGTCTCGACCCGAAATGTCACTCATTCCTTCTCTCCCGAGAGGCTGCCTGACCCGCTGAGTTACTCCAGCATTTTGTGTCTACCTTGGGCTTAAACCAGAATCTGCAGGGTTTTTTTTTCCTACACCATCAGCTTTGTTAGGAGTTATTCAGAAGGTTTCCTGTAAACTGTCATTTGACTCTGCAGTTTTTTGAGTTTTTGAAGATATGACCAAAAATGGTTGATGAGGGCAGAGACGAACACGTTTTTCTACGGATTTCAGCAAGGCATTTGACAAGGTAGGCTGCTCTGGAAGGTTAGATCTTCTTTGCACTCTTTCCAACTTCATGACATCTTTCCAAAAGCAGGATAACCAAAAACTGAATACAATACTCCAGAAGCAGTCTCACCAACGACTAGTACAACTGGAAGGTAATATCCAACTCCAATACTCAGTCCCATGAGTGATGGAGACCAGCGTACCAAACACCTTTGGCCAATCCTCTCTACCTGTGACACCACTGTCAGGGAAGTACGTATTTCTACTCCCAGGTGCCTCTGTTCGGTAACACTTCGCAGGTCCCGACTGTTCACTGTGAATGTCCTACCCTGGTTTGACTTCAACAAAAGGCAACACCTTGCATTTATCTGAATTGAATGCCTTTTGCCATTTCTCGGCCCACTTACCTAGCCGATTTGTAGCATTTTCTATTTTCATTTTAGATTTCAGATCCTGCAGGTTTTTTTTTGCTTTTTTTGTCTGCAACCATGGAAACTGCTGACTTAGCCATTCCAATGAATGCACAAAGACTTTTGTCAAATAAGATGCAATCATTTTCTCATTCTCATTAGTCTACACCTGAACTGGACTCATATATGATGTGAAGATACTTGTACGGCAGTGGCTTGTGCCACTGAAGAGTTGAGATTGATCTTTGCAGTGTATGAAATAGTGGAAGGGTTATTGTCTTAGAATGGGAAGCACTCACTTTGCATTTATTTCAAGATTTCAAGATTTCAAGATCAATTTATTGTCACATGTACCAATTAAGGTGCAGTGAAATTTGAGTTACCATACAGCCATACTAAGTGAAAGGCAACAAGACACACACCCACATAAAGTAAAATTTAACATAAACATCCACCACAGCGGAATTCACATTTCTCACTGTGATGGAAGGTAATAAAGTTCAACCTTCTTCCTCTTTTTTCACCCGCGGTCGGGGCTATTGAACCATCTGCAGTCGCCGCTGCCGACGGTCCGATGTCCGAGCCCTCGCGCAGGGATGATTGAAACTCCCCGCATTGGGACGGTTGCCAATCTCTCCGCTGCACGGAGCTCCCGAGTCGGCCTCTTCTTACCAGAGACGCAGGCTTCACGATGCTAAAGTCCACAGGCCCTGCGGTTGGAGCTCTTCACGATCCTCGGCAGAGGATCACAGCACCCGATGGTAAGTCTGCGCTGCGCCGCGCCCGCGGCTTGAAGCGCCTGGCCGGTCTCCAGGAAAGGCCTCACCACTCCTCGATGTTAGGCCGCAGAGGGGACGGAGATACGACGCGGAGAAAAAATCACATCTCCGTCGAGGTAAGAGATTGAAAAAAAAAGTTTCCCCCAATTCCCACCCCATCCCCCACCCCACCCCCCACATAAAACAAACCGAGAAACACGAAAACTTATTTTTAACACATACTTAAAATAATAAAACAATAGAGAGGACAGACAGACTTGTGGCGAGGCAGCCAGTGCTGGTGGCGCCATCTGAGGTCCCAGTGATGTAATGACATCAAACATTCAATGATCCCTCTATGGTCTTCCATGCTCCCAATGGAGCAGTAGGAGTAATTGGAGAAAAGGAATAGGCGCCATTTTGGGTCCCGACCAGAAACGTCACCTATTTCTTTTTTCCCGGAGATGCTGCCTGACCTGCTAAGTTTTACTCCAGCATTTTGTGTCTACCTTCGGTTTAAACCGGCATCTGCAGTTCCTTCCTACACAGCAGGGGTTACTGTACGTGCATTAAATGATGTTTTGAAGTGGCAAATGTTTCAGGTTCTTCTGACTTCATAACAAATAAACAGTCCCCTGAGTGATGGGGACCAGCATACCAAACACCTGCACCTGCACCTATTTTCTACGTTTCTATGTTCTCTTTGTCAAGGAGCTAATACAATCCCAGAGACTGGAACACATGTAAAGGGGTCAGAACATGTACGGAACCAGTTTAACATATCAAAACTTTAGTCGTTGTATGTACCTGTGGACAAAGAGTGTTTGCACACTTGTTTTCAAGGAGAGAAGATATTTTGAGCTGAGTTCAAAAGAAAAAATGTCTGAATGACTCAAAATACAGAAAAAGGCTAGAAATACGTAGGTCAGATTGCAGTGGATGTTGAAATAGTTCACATTCCAATAGTTCACATTCCTAAGGCAGCAAAGTGACACAGCGATTAGTGTTGCTATCTCATAACTCCTGTGACCTGGGTTCAGTCCTGACCTTAGCTGCTGACTGCAAGGGTTTACCCTGGGTCCCTCTGTGTCCTTCTAGGTTAATTGGCCTCTGCATTCAAGAGAGAGTTAGATATAGCTCTGAGGGCTAACGGAATCAAGGGATATGGGGGGAAAGCAGGAATGGGGTACTTTCTGTTGAACAGCCATGATCATATTGAATGGCGGTACTGGCTCAAAGTGCCGAATGGCCTAGTCCTGCACCTGTTTTCTATGTTTCTATCCCTTGTGTCAGTAAGTGGCAGAAGAAGCAGTTGGATAGTTGATAGTCATGTGAGAGGGGATATGTTATACGGAAATAAGTGGGTGATACGCTGCATGGACTTCGATGTTGTAAGTATAAATGAGAAATACAAGGAGCATTTACAGGTCCTACAAGCTTTTAGTTGCAGAGAAGGGGGTGGGGTAAATTAGACTCGTTGGCATGGGATATATTTAACATCATCATGTGTACAAATCAGGAAAGCACCTAAATGGACACACATGGAACTGCAGATGCGAGAATCTTGAGCAAAACACAAAGTACCAGGGGAATTCAACGGGTCAGGCAGCATCTTAGTTTAGTTTAGTTTCGAGATACAAAGTGAAAACAGGCCCACCGAGTCCGCACCGACCAACCCGTGTTCTATCCTCCACACTAGCAACAATTAACAGAAGCCAATTAACCTACAAACCTGCACGTCTTTGGAATGTGGGAAGAAGCCAGAACACTTGGGCAAGACCCACTCAGTCACAGGGAGAAAGTACAAACTCTGTACAGAGAGCAACCGGAGTCAGGATCGAACCGGGGACTCTGGCGCTGTGAGGGTGCAATTCTACCGCTGCGCCACCGCACCGCATCTGTGGAGGGAATGGCTGAAACCCTTCTTCAGACTGATTCAATAGACAATAGACAATAGACAATAGGTGCAGGAGTAGGCCATTCAGCCCTTCGAGCCAGCACCGCCATTCAATGCGATCATGGCTGATCACTCTCAATCAGTACCCCGTTCCTGCCTTCTCCCCATACCCCCTCACTCCGCTATCCTTAAGAGCTCTATCCAGCTCTCTCTTGAAAGCATCCAACGAACTGGCCTCCACTGCCTTCTGAGGCAGAGAATTCCACACCTTCACCACTCTCTGACTGAAAAGGTTCTTCCTCATCTCCGTTCTAAATGGCCTACCCCTTATTCTTAAACTGTGGCCCCTTGTTCTGGACTCCCCCAACATTGGGAACATGTTTCCTGCCTCTAATGTGTCCAATCCCCTAATTATCTTATATGTTTCAATAAGATCCCCCCTCATCCTTCTAAATTCCTTCTAAAGAAGCCAGAGCACTTGGACAAGACCCACTCAGTCACAGGGAGAAAGTACAAACTCTGTACAGAGAGCAACCGGAGTCAGGATCGAACCGGGGACTCTGGCGCTGTGAGGGTGCAACTCTACCGCTGCGCCACCGCACCGCTTCTGTGGAGGGAATGGCTGAAACCCTTCTTCAGACTGATTCAACCGGGAACTATTTGTTCTCCCCGAACTGATCTTCGACCAGAATAAATGATACAGCCCTCTTCTGTCGTTCCTGGTGTTCTACATTTATTAGGATAAGTTAGAAATTTGAAGGCCCCCTCGGCCTGTCCACAGCCCAACTTCAAATACATAACAATCTTATTAAATGACAGAACAGGTTTGAGAGGCTCTGCAGAACACTCCTGTGTCTTGAATTTTTTGTTTTGTTCTTATTACATTCTTGAGGTGACTGACAAGGTAAATGTTCAACTGGGGAATTCCAGTACTATTAGAGCTTCAAAAGAAGGCATTTTAGGACTGTCAAAGGAGACATTGAAATATATTCAACAATTGACACATCTCTGGATACCGAGTGGAGTAACCTTTAGGAGGATAATCATGGAATGTTAAGCCGAGGAAGATAATTAGCCATGGTCCTTTTGAAAGACAATGAAGACTCAAGTATCCACATAATCCATTCCTACTTATATTTCCATTGTTCTTCTCTTTTTGTCTTCTTACATTCTTGGCTGGTATTCAACTTCTCTGTTTTGGATGTTATTAAGTCAAGGTCATTGTTCATAAATGATAGGAGCTGAATTAGGCCATTTGGCCCATCAAGGCTACTCCGACATTCAATCATAGCTGATCTATCTCTCCCTCCGAACCCCATTCTCCTGCCTTCTCCCCATAAACCCTGACACCCGTACTAATCAAGAATCTATCCATCTCTGCCTTAAAAATATCCATTGACTTGTCCTCCACAACTGTCTGTGGCAAATAATTCCACAGATTCACCACCTTCTGACTGAAGAAATTCCTCCTCATCTCCCTCCTCAAGGAAAGTCCTTTAATTCTGAGGCTATGACCTCTACTCTCCCAATAATGGAAACATCCTCTCCACATCCTCTCTATCCAGGCCCTCTAACCTCTCCAGTGGTCAGACTTTGGAACTATTTGAAAATGATCAAAAGACTTCCCTAAGTGTTCTTGACAACTGTTATCCCTCACCAACATTCATTAAAACAGCTCAGTTGATCATTTATTTCAACACGGAGTTTTGTGATTCTGCTGCATGGAAATTGGTAGTATCATTTCTTTACATGGTATACTTCAAAAGTAGCCCCTGAATTCTGTTGGATACAGATACAGATACAGAGATATAGTGCGGAAACAGGCCCTTCGGCCCACCGGGTCTGCGCGGCCTAGCGATCCCCGCACATTAGCTACCCTACACCCACTAGGGACAATTTTTACATTTTATCCAGTCAATTAACCTACAAACCTGTACGTCTTTGGAGTGTGGGACGAAACCGAAGATCTCGGAGAAAACCCAAGCAGGTCACGGGGAGAACGTACAATCTCCGTACAGACGGCGCTCGTGGTCAGGATCGAACCTGAGTCTCAGGCGCTGCATTCGCTGTAAGGCAGCAACTCTACCGCTACGCCACCGTGCCGCCGTTATGCTCAGGGTATGAAAAACACTATAACGTTTTTTTTCTTCCCTTTTCAGGTGATGGCAGTAGGACAGAATATAGCATTATGACATAACTCACTGGTAATTTTAGGCGATTTGGAAGGAAAAAATTATCTTAATCATGTGAAAGTGCTGAGGAATGCAGGGAAATGTTGTTTTTCATTGCTATCATCAGGCACTACTATTGAAAGTATTTGGCAGCTCAATAACAATGACGTTTTGTCATTGTCGTTAAATGTACGTTTTGTTTTATTTTTAATTCTGTGTATGTAGGGGGGTGGTGGGGGGGGGGTGGGGGAAACCTTTTTTTCAATCTCCTCCTCAACGGAGATGCGACCTTTACCGTGTCGTATCTCCGTTCGCGCTACGGCCTAGCATTGTGGAGTCGGCGGCCTCCAGCTGGGATCGACCTCGAAGACTCCGGTCGCAGGGCCTGGACTTACCATCTCGGAGGCTTCGGCCGTGGGCCCTGCAGACCGCAACATCGGGAGTTCGCAGGTCCCTGGCTGGCGACCGGCTTTTGGGAGCTCCAGCCGTAGCAGCTTCGACCGCCCCGAAGCGCAAGGTACGATCAACCCGCCCGCAGGCCCTTCATCGCCCTGCGTGGCTCGGCCGCAGCACTTTCCATCGCCCGGTGGGGGCTCAGGACTTTCATCGGCCTGCTCGGCTCGGCCCTGGGACTTTCCATCGCCCGGTGGGGGCTTCAAGGGGTTGGGAGCCTCGATAGCCTCGTGGCGCCACGGGAGAAGAATGAGGAGGAGATAAGACTTTGCCTTCCATCACAGTGAGGGTATGCCTAGAGCAATCACTGTGATGGCTGTTTTGTGTAAAAAATTGTATCTGTGTGTCTTGTGCTTTTTGATGTCTGCTGCCTGACCCTGACGTGAGAGGACGCTGGCGTTGAGTATTCGCCGCTTTTCCGTCAGGATAGTTTGTCTGTTTGTTTCTATGTTAATTGTATTTATAAAGCGCTTTGAGCATGTGATAAGGCGCTATATAAAATAAATATATTATTATTATTATTATTATAAAACGTGATGGCCAGGCATTAATATCCATGATTTCATGATCGTGTTAAATGATTTTTTAAAAAATCTAATTTGGTTTTATCAACTTCTCAGAGCCAGCAAAGCCGGAAATATTTTAGTAATTCTGCAGGCGAGTGATGTCCATTAGCATGTTATCATCATCTCACTTGAAGACTATAATGACATACCGATGAAGTGCATGCCTTTCAGCAATTCAGCAGAAGATATATAAAGCATCACTCAGCAGAATATTTGCAAACAGAATCATGGCATGGCCTCCTAATATCTAGTCAATAATACATTCATTAAGAGGTAACTTCTAAACCAATGCTCTTTTATTTATTCTCAGGGGAATAAACATTTTTGTTTGATGCCACCAATGGATAACCAGGCTGAAAGTGAACACGTTCTTTTTATCAAAAATATCATCTTTTAATTAAGAAGCACTTTAAAATGTGGCTTCCCTCCCGCAGTGATTTATTTAGGGATATGGCGCAGAAACAGGGCCCTAGGCCCACCGAGTCCGCACCGACCATCAATCCCCGCACACTAACACTATCCTACAAACATTCATTTCCAGCATAAGACTTAAAAGCAGAATACAACTGTGGACGGCTCGATTGTAATCATGTATAGACTTTAGATTTAGAGATTTAGATTTCGAGATACAGCGAGGAAACAGGCCCTTCGGCCCACCGGGTCCGCGCCGCCCAGCGATCCCCGCACATTAACACTATCCTACACACACTAGGGACAATTTTTTACATTTGCCCAGCCAATTAACCTACAAAACTGTACGTCTTTGGAGTGTGGGAGGAAACCGAAGATCTCGGGGGAAACCCACGCAGGTCACGGGGAGAACGTACAGACGGCGCCCGTCGTCAGGATCGAACCAGTTGTACAGGGCCCTAGTGAGACCGCACCTGGAGTACTGTGTGCAGTTTTGGTCTCCAAATTTGAGGAAGGATATTCTTGCAATTGAGGGCGTGCAGCGTAGGTTTACTAGGTTAATTCCCGGAATGGCGGGACTGTCATATGTTGAAAGACTGGAGCGACTAGGTTTGTATACACTGGAATTTAGAAGGATGAGAGGGGATCTTATCGAAAAGTATAAGATTATTAAGGGGTTGGACACGTTAGAGGCAGGAAACATGTTCCCAATGTTGGGGGAGTCCAGAACCAGGGGCCACAGTTTAAGAATAAGGGGTAGGCCATTTAGAACAGAGATGAGGAAAAACTTTTTTAGTCAGAGAGTTGTGAATCTGTGGAATTCTCTGCCTCAGAGGGCAGTGGAGGCCAATTCTCTGAATACATTCAAGAGAGAGCTCGATAGAGCTCTTAAGGATAGCAGAGTCAGGGGGTATGTGGAGAAAGCAGGAACGGGGTACTGATTGAGAATGATCAGCCATGATCACATTGAATGGCGGTGCTGGCTCGAAGGGCCGAATGGCCTACTCCTGCACCTATTGTCTATTGTCTATTGAACCTGAGTCTCCGGCGCTGCATTCGCTGTAAGGCAGCAACTCTACCGCTGCGCTACCGTGCCGCCCGCAGCCTTTCCGTGGACTGGGTAGCAGGCAACAAAAAGCTTTTCACGGTACCTCAGTAAACGTGACAATAAACTAAACTGAACTTCAAAGATCAATGCAAAAAGTCGAGAGATATAGAGTATGCAACAGAAGATTACAACATTGAATAATTTATCCTGGGACTGTAAAATCTTTATTGTTTTTACGGTGATCCAGCACTGTATGACGTGTTGACGATCAAAAAATTTACAGACCTCCGAATTCTGAAATAAAAATAGGTGCTGGAAAACACACAAAATGTCAGGCAGCACACATGAAGCGAGAGATTGAGTGAATGTTTCACCGGAACCAGAGAGGTGAGAAATGCAGGGAGGAGGTGGAGTGAAATGAACAAAGGGAATATTTATCACAGGGTGGAGGCCAAAATTATTCAGGTCACAAAATACCTTTTGAGTCATTTAGTGTGGATGAACAAGAGCAATTAGACAGAAAATACAAAACAAAAATATACTGCCACTGTGAGAGATTTTGTAAGACAGAAGCAGATGGAAATCTAATGAGGGGGAATCTCATTGAAACTTACTGGATAATGAAAGTCCTAGAGTGGACGTGGAAAGGATGTTTCAAGTAATGGCATAGTCTTGAACCAGAGGGCACACTCAGAATAAAAGGACGTACTTTAAGAAGAGATGAGGAGGAATTTCATTAGTCAGAGGCTGGCAAATCAGTGGAATTAATTGCCGCAGACAGCAATGGAGGCAATGGAGACATTGGGTATTTTTTTAAAGCAGAGATTGATAGATTCTTGATTAGGAAGGGCATCAAAGGTTATAGAAAGAAGGCAGGAGAATGGGGTTGAGAGAGAAAAATAGATCAGCCACGACTGAAAGGAGTAGATGATGGGCTGAATGGCAGAGTAGACTTGATGGCCTGATTCTGCTCCTATGTCTTATGGACATATCTGATTAGTTTACATCATTGTAGCACTGGGTATGTCCAGATTGCCCAGAAAACAAATAAAACTGCAGATGCTGAAATCTGAACCAAAAGCAAAAGTGCTGGAAGATCTCAGCCAGTCAAGTAGCAGCTTTTGAAAGAGAAACCAGTTAATGTTTTTGGACAAAACCACTATGTGATAACTGAGAAAGAGGAATGCAAGTTAGTGTATGTAACAGAGAAGATGGGGGTATGGCAATGGGTGGAACAAAGCGAGTGTCAGTAAAAGGCTAAAATAATGGACAGTATTAAAATGGACAGTTAAGCTCATAAATAGTTGACTGCATTGCATGTGTGCAAAGTAGACAAGTTTAAGGTTCTCAAAACAAGAGATGAGTCCCAGTTGTTTTGTGTCTCATTGGTCTTACCATCTGTTAAAAAGAAATTGGTACTATGCTTGTGAAAAAGAACTGTTTTTAAGAACTGTTAAACCACATACATTATTCCTGTGTTTCCACAGATTTGCTGTCCAATCTACAGTGTTTAGTTTAGTTTAGAGTGCGAAACATGCCCTTCGGTCCACTGAATCCGCGCCGACCAGCGATCCTCGAACGTTAACACTATCCTACACACACTAGGGACAATTTACATTTATACCAAGCCGGTTAACCTACAAACCTGTACGTCTTTGGAGTGTGGGAGGAAACCGAAGATCTCAGAGGAAACCCACGCAGGTCACGGGGAGAACGTATAAATGCCGCACAGACAAGCACCCGTAGTCGAGATTGAACCCTGGTCTCTGGCGCTGTAGGGCAGCAACTCCACCGCTGCACCACTGTGAAAGGTTGAAAACTAGGCATGAAAATGAGCAATAAGCAATCTGCTGGAGGAAAGCAGCATCATCCAAAACGTCGATTGTCCATTTCCCTTCAAATATGCTGCTCGACCCGCTGAGTTCCTCCAGCCGATTGTTTGTTGCTCCAGATTCCAGCATCTGTCAGCTCTTGTGTCCCCCTATGAGAACTCATTCCAAACTATTTAAGCGCATTTATTATACCTTGAACAAGCAAACATATAGGAAATGTCAATATGTAATTATATTTACAGCTGAAATTATGTTGGCTTGTTCCTCACAAAGGAAAATTATATAAGCTTGTGATCGCTGTTAAAATAATCTTGTTTCTGGCCCTCTTCATAGTCTGTGGGAGTTAAGGAAAGCAAACCGTCATCCTTTGGAGACCAAGCTGTTTACTCCTCTCCGCTGAAGCACTTCTTTTGGTTTCCATTTTGATCAGCTGCCAGAGGATGTTAAAAATTCATAATTGCCAATTTCATTTAATAAACAGCAGTATTTCAGATTCATAACCAATTATAAATTCTGCCGTTATTTGACATTTTTTGTTCGACTTCCTCTCAAGCCTGTTACCAGGGAGATAATAATGAGAAACTTCTCAACATATGCTCTAATATAGATTGAAACAGTGCAAATATCTAGTTAAACTCTTACATTTTGTGGCAGTTTTCCAGACACTGGAACAAAATCAAAACAAGGGAGAACTATTCCATATTTATAAAACGTAGCATTTACAGAAGGCTATGTCATTAGTTACTATTTCTATCATACCAGAGCAATCTTGCATATTTGATGTTCCACCCACACCTTACAAAGATATCTATTAGAATTTATTAATTATGTGCAATAATTTTTGTTTTATTTTGTTACTTTATCCATATCTATTTGTTTTGTGGGAATTTAGAGAGATCTAGATATTTTTGTACATTAATGATTGGAAATTAATATGCAGATTCAGTGAGCAAATGTGAAGGCAAGTTGTGTCATAGAGTTGTTCACCACGTCAATGCCCACCATCATGGCTATCTTCATTAATCGCTCTTGCCTGCAATCATTTCATATTCCCTACATGTCTTGCTCATTCAACTATCAGTCCAGATGCCTGTTAATATAGTTGCTGTTCCTGCCTCCTCCACCTCCTCTGGCAACGGATTCCAAATACCAACTACGCTTGATGTGAAACGTTTATCTCTTAAATCCTCTTTAAACCTCCTCACTCCCACCTTTAACTTATTCCCTCTAGTTTAAGACATCCCTACTGTGAGAAACACATCCGGCTATCTACCCATCTATGTCTCTTGTAATTTTATGCACCTCCATCTTGTCATCTCTCAGCCTTCTTCGATCCAAGGAAAAAAGACCCTGCCTATCCTATCTCTCCTGATAACTCAAACCCTCCCGAAACGTCGGCAGTCTAAAGAAGGGCCCAACTTAAAAGGTCATCTATCCATGTTTCAATCTGAAAAAGGGTCCCAACTTGAACTAATTACATATCTATGTTTCAGAAAGAAACCAGCACATATCCGGGCGGCACGGTGGTGCAACGGTAGAGTTGCTGCCTTACAGCGAATGCAGCGCCGGGGACTTGGGTTCGATCCTGACTACGGGTACTGCCAGTACGGAGCTTGTACATTCTCCCCGTGTAAGGGGTTTCTGCGCCGAGCTTTCGCCTGACCTAAGGTCCCCGTGCCTTGCTCTGATCCCTTGACCAGGCCGCGCACACTGGTTCCCCGTGAGTGGTTCGACCCACTCACCCCCTACGGTTCTAGACACTGGACTTAGATGCAGGAGCGTTTATAGTGCAGAAAAATTCAACCAGACCAGATTTGAAGACCAGGGTTTAAATGGAAAAGGCTTTTATTGAGCGCTTGGGACTATTGCCAATGAATACTTATACACATTTCTATCAGACATATGCATAACTACACGAATACTTAGACACAGTTCTATTAGACATATTCTTGACTGTAAGATGGGGAACGTACGACACATCGCAAACTTGACCAACACATATTCATATACACACCCACGTTTATTCAAACCACCCTCCCCTCTACACTAAAACTATGTTCAGGATGTGCAGGATCGGGGTACATGCTCACCATGGGGCTATTACTGGGGTTACTGGCTGTTCGTGCTGCTTCTCCGCTGCTTTCCATGAGGGTCGTGCTTGTCACCTGTTTCTTCCTTCCGTTTCTTGCGTTCCTGGCCAGTCGTTGCGAGCGTTGCTGTCCCTGCTGCGAGCGTGTCTTTCTAGCCTGTCTTTTCGTCTTCCTCCTGGCTTGCGTTCCTTGCAGGTTTTCTTGCATGCAGTTGCAGGTTTCTTCTTGCATGAATTTCCCAGTTTCCGACTTCTGCCTTGCATGAGTTTAAAACCCAAAAATCGTGGCCAGTTATACTAATTCTGGCCCGTCCTATCTCCCGCCAGATCTCGGGATCTCTTTGTTTAAAAGATATGTATTGAGTTTTCCCTTTGTCCTGCGTTATGTCCGGGGGTACCGGGGATGGCCAGACGGTATGTTAATTGGTTTTTCGTTGCGAGGTAATGGGTTTAACTGGTTTCCCATCACCTACCAGGTAGTTTTCTATGGGCTATTGTGCCCCCTTAACGAGATTAACTGTGTAGGTCGGCTTGGGGCATTGTGAGTATGCTGATGTCAGCGCCCCAGTGTCTGGACTTCGACCTGGTTTCGCAGGTTTCTGCATGGCCAATACCCATCCATTGTTCTGGCCGTGGCTTTGCAGAAACCTAGAGTCTGGGCTGTAAGGTTTTTGCTTTTGTGGCTGGTCACGAGGTCCTGCGGCCATCTTAGGACCCACGGATTGTGACATCCCTTGGTAAACTGACCGCAGCCTTTCTCCGCTATCAGCCCCAGTCTCCCGTTTAAAATGTCCAAACTGCAGCTCTTTGCTTTGGTGTTGCTTGCAGAATGAGGGAAAACTTCTCAAATCTTACACCCGTGACCTGGTGGGTTTTCTCCGAGTTCATCAGTTTCCTCCCACACTCCAAAGACGTACAAGTATGTAGGTTAATTGGCTTGGTAAATGTAAAAAATTGTCCTTAGTGTGTGTAGGATAGTGTTAATATGTGGGGATCGCTGGTCGGCGCGGACCCAGTGGGCCGAAGGGCCTGTTTCCGCGCTGTATCTTTAAACTAAAAATATCCTTGCAGAACATATTGATCCAATATGTTCAAACTTTCCAGAGCAGCCTAACGCCAATGGCCTTGCTAAAGTCCATGTAGATAATGTCTATCACCCTGTCCTCCACCCACTTGGTCATCTCTTCAAAAAACCCAATCAAATTCGTGAGACATCATTTCTCATGCACAAAGCATGCGGCCAATCCCTGAACAGTCCCTTTCTCTCCAAATGCAAATCAATCCTGTTTTCCAGAATCTTCCCCACCACTGACGTAAGGCTCGCCAGCTTGTAGTTCCCCGGTTTATCCCTGTTGTCCTACTGAAATAAAGGTACAACATAAACTCTCTTCCAGTCTTCTGGTACCTCACTTATTATTGGCTAATGAAGATACAAAAATCTCATCACTTTCTTCCTATGATTTCCTGGGATACACTTAATCAGGCTCTGGGAATTTATCCGTATTTATGCATTTCAAGACCTCCAACACCCCCTCCTTTGGAATGTTGCCAGAGATGAAAGTGGTCCTAAATTGTGTTGGTTGCTTTCCTGAGGCAGCATGAGGTATAGATGGAATCCTATAGGATGATCGCATCCTCAAGGATTTTTCTTTATAGACAATAGACAATAGACAATAGACAACAGGTGCAGGACCTTCGAGCCAGCACCGCCATTCAATGTGATCATGGCTGATCATTCCCAATCAGTACCTCGTTCCTGCCTTCTCCCCATACCCTTGACTCCGCTATCCTTAAGAGCTCTATCTAGCTCTCTCTTGAATGCATTCAGAGAATTGGCCTCCACTGCCTTCTGAGGCAGAGAATTCCACAGCTTCACAACTCTCTGACTGAAAACCTTTTTCCTCATCTCCGTTCTAAATGGCCTACCCCTTATTCTTAAACTGTGGCCCCTGGTTCTGGACTCCCCCAACATTGGGAACATGTTTCCTGCCTCTAACGTGTCCAACCCCTTAATAATCTTATACGTTTTGATAAGATCCCCCCTCATCCTTCTAAATTCCAGTGTATACAAGCCTAGTCGCTCCAGTCTTTCAACAGTCCAGTCTTTATCTTGTTTTCCGGGGTTACCTCACGGCCCCTTTTTGGTCTTCTAATTTCCTTCCGGACTGTACTGCTATACCCCTTACACTCTTAAAGGAACTCACTTCATCCCTACTGCCTCCACGAGATATGTGCCTCTTTCTATTTCATGACCAGACCCTCAATATCCCATCAATTAAGGTGCCCTGATGTTACCAGTCTTGCCCTTTACTTTATCAGGAGATTGTTGGCTTTGAGCTCTTTCCGTCTCACTTTTGGAAGCCCTTGAGTTGCCAAATGTTTACCAGATTGATTCCTGGAATGGTGGACATATTATATGAGGAGGGATTAACCTGACCCATACTCCCTTGAGTTTACAAGAAACGGAGGTGATTTTATAGCAATATATGCATGATTCTTAGGGGCTTGATGGGGTACATGCCTGAGTGGGGTATTGAGAACCAAAGGTTATGATCCCAACATAAGGACGGGATCAAATAGGATAATGAGATGATAATTCTTCACTACGACTTTAGAATTCACTACCCAAGAAAATTGTGGTACCTCTGGTGCTGAGTATATTTAAGCCCGAGACCTCTACATTTTAGACATGAAGGAAAATTAAGTTCACTGTGTTAGTGTCGGAAATGGTGCTGAGGAAAAGCCAAAATCTTATTGAATAACAGAGGAATATTAGTACTACTTTTACTTGCACATTATTTTTCTACGCCCAATATAACCCTAACCAACGGGGTTCCAACAGGGAAAGGTAACAGGCACATTCACAAAAAGCTGGAGTAATTCAGCGGGACAGGCAGCATCCCTGGAGAGAAGGAATGGGTGACGTTTCGGGTCGAGACCCATCTTCAGACCCTGTCACCCATTCCTTCTCTCCAGAGATGCTGCCTGTCCCAGAGTTATTCCAGCTTTTTGTGCCTATAACCCAGCATCTGCAGTTCCTTCCTACACAAAGTAACAGGCATGATGTAGTGACCCCCAGGGCCATAGCTGCTATGAACCGGTCCTGCTGAGCCGGATGGTCACATCGCACAGCGAACCGGCACAGATCTACTTGCACTTTATTCTGTTTTAAAACTGTTGTAATTTGTTTCATTGGGTTGTTTAAATTAATACTGACTAGCTAATTAATTTATTGCATCGTATTGGAGGCACATTCCCAATCTCGTTGTACCCCTGTACAATGACAATAAAGATATATTGTATTGTATATTGTATTGTATTGTATTGTATCTAAAAGATGATGTCGAGAACTAATAAATTATAATTATCAGGAAGGAGCACAAAGGGCGGGACCTGGTATCCAGGTTATCCATCAGATGGGACCTGCACATTTGACCCGTTCTGCAACAAACAATATGATGCAGTGAGGTCAACTTCCATCAGATATTGCTGATTATGAATCAATGTGAGCGGCGCAAAATCATACCTGCTTTAACCAATATGTGAAAGTTGGATGTATTTATAAATGTGAATAATCTCCTCTAGAAACTGTAAATCTGACCTTCGGAGAACACTGAAACGACAACCTATAAATCTGATTACAGCTGTAAAAAGCATTGGAGATGGAATTGGTAGCAGTACTGCTGGTGGTCAGTCATCCGTCCAACCTTATCCACATTAATTGACAGCACACCTCTTCAACTTTTGGCAGCATGGGGGGGGGGGGGGGGGGGGGGGAGTAGGGGGGCAGCATTGAGCATTTCTCTCAGAAACCATTAAAATTAAATAAATACCTTCTGAAGGACATAAAAGTAATTCAGTACCAGCATAAAGTTGATCCCAGCAATCCGAATTCACTCGTGGAATGCAGAAAATATTGTTTTTTAGTTTCGAGATACAGCGCGGAAACAAGCCCTGTGGCCCACCGATTCCGCGCCGACCAGGGATTCCCGCACGCTAACACTATCCTGCACACACGAGGGATGATTTACAATTTTACCAAGCTAATTAGCCTACAAACCTGTACGTCCTTGGAGTGCCTTGAGGAAACTCCTGGAGAAAACCCACACAGTTCATGGGGAGAACGTACAAACTCCATACGGACAGCACCCGTAGTCAGGATTGAAGATGGGTCTCTGGCGCTGTAAGGCAGCAACTCTACTGCTGTGCCACCGTGCCATCCATGATCATTGATCAATCAATTCTAACCGTGCCATATAAAAAGGTCCACAGATTAACCAGCTACCCAATGAGGCACCCAGCAATTAATTTGTATAAAGGGGATGATTTCTTTTTGATTGCATCAACATCAACAGTTGCTAAACAAGTATGAATCCAACCATTTTCAGCAAAGATATAATTAGCTGTGCGAGAAAAGGAAAATCCGCTGTAGCCTACAGTGCAGGTGCAATACACAGTCTGTCAGAGCCAAATGTCAGGTGTGGGGGAAAATTAATTTCACAAAAGCATCCTATGCTGGGAGAAGTATCCTTTCTACACATAAAATGACAACCAGAGCATTTGGATAGGCAATTAAGAATCCTAAATTGGTTGTTGGTACACCTTTAGCATTAAAAGGGCAAAACTGGGCACATGGGTTGGTAATTGGAATATTGTGATGGGGCTGTTTTTTCATATTTCACTGCCAATTTAAATTTAACCTGTCAGATGAACATGCTGGGCTGAAGGGGAAAAAAATGAAAGGTAGCATAGCTGAATCTTAGATTTAGGTTGATTACTGTCACAAGTACCGAGGTACAGTGAAAAGTTTGGTTTTGCATGGCATGCAGGCATATTGGATGATACTATACATAAGTACGATCAAGCCACACTCAAGTGCAATAGGAAGAGCCAAGGGAAAGGTACACAGAGCAGAATATATTTCTGGGGTCACTGCGTTTTTGCATGACTGTTGGATGAAGTTAGCCTGCTTTGCCATCTGCTCTCCCACAGTTGGAAACCCTCTGATTCTGCCAATCTTCATTCCCCCATCCCCAACTCTATTTATCTTCCCTCTTGATCTCGCCCCCCAACGATCCTGATCTTTACCATAAAATGTCCGATCATTTGATGACTCTTCTGATCACCTCTTGAAGACTGTTGTAATGGCAGTTTCTATACCATCTCGAAATCCCACTTCGATAGCCATTACTTCTCGGGGATGAAATGTAGTTATAGCTTACGCACACGTCTCACCCTGATATGACAAAACGAATCTTCCAAACTTATTTTCTTCATTAATTGCTTTTTATTAAAGTAGCACAAATCATAGAGTAATTCATCAGTTTCCGTACTTTATCAACTGTTTCTTCTTCTAACAATATCTAGAATTCTTGCAGTTATTACTGTATGGTTCTTACAAATATAACCGGTGCGAGCGCATGGTACGAGCGGATGGTAAAGAACTGTATGCTCACCATCCTCCGAGTCTAAACTGACCCACAACCTCTGTCGACACACGCTAGCCTCCTCCCATCTAGACACTCCCCATTATAGAAACATAGAAACATAGAAAATAGGTGCAGGCCATTCGGCCCTTCGAGCCTGCACTGCCATTCAATATGATCATGGCTGATCATCCAACTCAGTATCCCGTACCTGCCTTCTCTCCATATCCCCTGATCCCTTTAGCCACAAGGGCCACATCTAACTCCCTCTTAAATATAGCCAATGAACTGGCCTCAACTACCTTCTGTGGCAGAGAATTCCACAGATTCACCACTCTCTGTGTGAAAAAAAACGTTCTCATCTCGGTCCTAAAAGACTTCCCCCTTATCCTTAAACTGTCATCCCTTGTTCTGGACTTCCCCAACATCGGGAACAATCTTCCTGCATCTAGCCTGTCCAACCCCTTAAGAAGTTTGTAAGTTTCTATAAGATCCCCCCTCAATCTTCTAAATTCAAGCGAGTACAAGCCGAGTCTATCCAGTCTTTCTTCATATGAAAGTCCTGCCATCCCAGGAATCAATCTGGTGAACCTTCTCTGTACTCCCTCTATGGCAAGAATGTCTTTCCTCAGATTAGGAGACCAAAACTGTACGCAATACTCCAGGTGTGGTCTCACCAATGCCCTGTACAACTGCAGCAGAACCTCCCTGCTCCTATACTCAAATCCCCTCGCATTAAGTCACACCCACAAGCAGGCAAGGACATAAACTAGAAACATTAAAACATAGCCACAACACAACGACAGTAATTGAATTAAGCATAAATGGTTCCTACAACTATCATCTGCCCTTATGATATGATAGGACATTATTTATCCCAGGAGGGAAATTGATCTGCCAATAGTCATAAAAACACAAAATTCATGAAACATTAAATTAAAGTGACGAGTGGAAAGGATTGGAGATGTGCAAAGATTGAGGGGGAAGGGGAGTCAGTCTACCCCACGACAGAAGGAGGAGGAGTTGTACAGTTTGATAGCCACAGTAGCGTTCTGTACTGCATCTTGGTGGAACCAGTCTGTTGCTGAAGGTGCTCTTTAGTTTGACCAGTGTGCCTTGGATTCTGACCTGGTTTCTATTCTGCAATCTTTCTCTGCAAACTCTTGCCTCTGCTCCATTCTTCAATCCTGCTTCTGTCTTCCAACCTGACTTCCAGTTTTGGAGCCTAAATTTGCCTTTCAATCACATGTACAAGAGATCAAAATATGTCATCAGATTTTACTATCAAAATGTTAGAATTGATTAGAAACCTATTCAGAAAATTTTCGACATTCCATCTTCAGTGCCTACATGTTTTTATACATTCAGGAAATTAACAGAGATATTAGTAACATTTGCCAATGACTGTAAACTAGGAAAAGGGCGTCACAGTGACGCAGGAGGTAGCGCCACTGCCTCGCAGCGCCAGAGAACCGGGTTCGATCCTGACCTCGGGTGCTGTCTACATGGAGTTTGCATGTTCTTCCTGTGACCAGGTGGGTTTGCTTCAAGTGCTCCGATTTCCTTCCACATCCTCAAAACTTGCGAGTTTGTAGGTTCATTGGCCTCAAAATGACCCCTCTCATGTAGGGAATGAATGCAAGAGTGGGATGACATAGAACTGGTGTGAACGGATGATCGAGGGCCGGCATGGATTCGATGGGCCTAAGGGCCAGTTTCAATGTTGTTATTTTTTAATCAATTCAATCAAACATTTGTTGGAAAGAGCATGGAAATATTTTTTTAACTGAAGTATTTATTGTATATACGATGGAAAAATGACGCAATTATCCACTGTGTTGTAGTTGTATTTGCTTGGGTCAATATATGGGCAGTTTTGGAGCACACGTTTCAATACCATGGGAGTGATGTTAAATTAAAACATCAGCATGTTAAAAATTTAAAAATGCAGTTTGCTTCTGAGAAACTTTTTTTTCACCAGTTACTATTGACTGGCTGAATACTTTCAAATATTTTCTGTTTTAATTTCAGATTTCCAGCATCTGATTAATTTTGTTTATTGATGGCTGGTATGTCGGCTGCGCTCACAGATATTGCAGTATCTAAAAGTCTCGCCCTCTCTTAATATCATGTGGGGTCAAATTGGCTGAAGATTGGCTTTGGTGATGGTGACATTGAGGGAGAGGTTATTGTCCTGACACCATGTCACTAAGTGCTCTGTCCCCTTCCTCTATTCCATCTCATCATTGCTTGACACCACATTGGTGTCGTCTGCATACTTGTAGATGTAGTTAAAGACAAATTTGGCCGTAAAGTCCTCAGGGTACAGGGAACACAGGAGGGGACTGAAAATGCATTTTGGCAGGGCATTGGTGTTGAAAATTATTGTGGCGAAGGTCTTGTCACCTATCTCATTGTTTGTGGTCTGTGCGTCAGAAAGTCAAGGATCCAGTGACGGGTGGGGAGCTGAATCCTTGGTGGATTTGTCCAAGGTGGTCCTGACGGTGACAGAGATCTAGGAAATGTCATTGTGTGTGTAGAATAAAGGGGAGGCCATTTAAAACTGAGGTAAGAAAAAACTTTTTCACCCAGAGAATTGTGAATTTGTGGAATTCTCTGCCACAGAAGGCAGTGGAGGCCAATTCACTGGATGAATTTAAATGAGAGTTAGATAGAGCTCTGGGGGCTAGCGGAATCAAGGGATGTGGGGAGAAGGCAGGCACGACACACATTCCTTCTCTCCAGAGACGCTGCCTGACCCGCTGAGTTACTTCAGCTTTTTGTATCTACCTACGGGTTACTGATTGTGGAGGTTCAGCCATGATCACAATGAATGTCGGTGCTGGCTCAAAGGGCCAAATTGCTTCCTCATGCACCTATTTTCTATGTTTCTACGTGCCCAAGAGCTTGCAATGCATGCTTACAGGCATGATGGAAGTGGTGGTGGGTTCACTGATAATCTGGCAAACAAGGGGATGTTGTGCTGTACCATCAAAGATTCGTGACAAATGCCCCACAGCTAGCTATTGCTCATAACAGAGCAACTAGTAAGCTAGCCCTTAATAATTCCTCTCTGTGGCTCCTGGGAGAATATATGCAATGTAAGTTATTTAGTATTGCAATCTATGGGGGAAAAGCAGCATTCCCCACTTACCACAGAATCACAGCCCAGGAATCAATCTTTGTTAGTCAGATGTCCAATGGGGAAAAATGCAAGGAAAGAAAAATATTCATTTTCAGTTAGGACAGTCAGTTTCTTACTTAAATAATGCCTGGTTCCACCCACCCTATTGAGAAAGTTGTGTTGTCAACAATTTACTAGCAGTCGGAGTTGGTTCTTCAGATGAGACCCTTCATGGTCTAAGCGAAAGCATAAATGAAGACTGCACTGAAGTAGAGAAACATTCAAATACAATGCAGCATTTAGGCAAGAAGAAGTGTGGTTATGGAGGGCGAGGGAAAGGAAGGAAGGGCAACATCTTATGTCTTTCTCTAGAGTCCTGTTTAGCAAAGTATGTGGTCTCGTCAAACATCACTCACTGATGGCAAAGTAATTGATGTGGTTGATGCCACAACCTATCAAAAAGTCTTCTTGTGGTTCTAAAAGAGATGACGAACTTGTAATTTATTCTAACTTATAGAAACATAGAAAATAGGTGCAGGAGGAGGCCATTCGGCCCTTCGAGTCAGCACCGCCATTCATTGTGATCATGGCTGATCGTCCACAATCAATAACCTGTGCCTGCCTTCTCCCCATATCCCTTGATTCCACTAGCCCCTAGAGCTCTATCTAACTCTCTCTTAAATCCATCCAGTGATTTGGCTTCCACTGCCCTCTGTGGCAGAGAATTCCACAAATTCACAATTCTCTGGGTGAAAAAGTTTCTTCTCATCTCAGTTTTAAATGGCCTCCCTTTTATTCTAAAACTGTGGCCCCTGGTTCTGGACTCGCCCAACATTGGGAACATTTTTCCTGCATCTAGCTTGTCCAGTCCTTTTATGAATTTATATGTTTCTATAAGATCCCCTCTCATCCTTCTAAACTCCAGTGAATACAAGCCTAGTCTTTTCAATCTTTCCTCATATGACAAATTCAAAGATGAAAGAAGTGCAAAGGACCTCTAGATCAGGAGTGTGTGGTTTTAGACAGCAATCGCCCCTGATCTCCGGAGGTTGCAGTGAGACCTGGTAGAAATATATAAAATTATGGGAGGCATAGACAGTCAGATCATTTTTCTCGGGATGAAAAATCAAATAGTAGAGAGCACGGTTTTAAGGTGAGAGGGGCAAAGTTGCGCTGGGCAACTTTTTGTTACATAGACGGTGGTAACTGGAACAAGCTGCTGGGGTTGGTGTTTGCGCCAGACACGACAGTGGCTTTTAGGGGATTTTGGGATAGGCACATGGATATGCAGGGAATGAAGGGATATGGATCATGAGTAGGCAGGTAAGAGATGGTCTTGGCATCATGTTCGGCACAGACACTGTGGACCAGAGGGCCTGTTCTTGTGCTGTAGTGTTCTATGATCAATCACAAGCAGCTCTAAGACCACCACAATCTAAAAATAAAATAATAATAATTTCACAAAGTTATAAGGTTCTCATTATTCCTAAACTATGAAACGTCACCTATTGTCTTAAAATATTGAAACGTCACCTATTGTCTGAAGAAGGGTTTCGACCCGAAACGTCACCCATTCCTTCTCTCCCGAGATGCTGCCTGACCTGCTGAGTTACTCCAGCATTTTGTGAATAAATCGTATTAAAACAGAAGCTGATTACCTCAAAACAAGAGACACGGGAGATTGCAGACATTCCAGTTCAAAACTAGGACTGTTTATTTGAAAGGTTTAACCATGTAAATAAAACTGTGTAAAAGTTGAAATAAAAGGTGTAATTTTTATTCTTTTTAAAAAAATTGGAAATACTCAACAGACCACAGTGGTTAACCTTCCTCTGAGATGTAAATCCAGGCTATGAAATGTAAAATGTAGGAGGGAACTGCAGATGCTGGTTAACATCAAAGGTAGACACCAAATGCTGGAGTAACTCAGCGAGACAGGCAGCATCTCTGGAGAGAAGGTTCGGGTTGAGACCCTTCTTCAGCCTGAGAATCAGGGGAGAGGGAAACAAGTGACATGGAAGGGTAAAGTGTAAAAACGACAGATCAAAGCCGACGATGATCCAGGAAAATGTAGAATGGTTCATGTTGGCTGAGTGGAAGATGACAAGGATGCACACGAATACGAATACTAATCAGGAGGACAGTGAGACTAGTAGAATTCGGGTGGGGGAGGGATGGAGAGAGAGGGAAAGCAAGTGTTACTTGAAGTTAAGTTAGAGAAGTCAATGTTCATACCACTGAGATGTCAGCTGCCAAAGTGAAATATGAGGTGCTGTTCTTCATATTTGGGCTGGGCATAACTCTGACAATGGAGGAGGCTCAGGACAGAAAGGTAAGTGTGGGAATGGGAGGGGGAATTAAAGTGTTTTATGTCCATGTCCAAGATGTAAAAGCAGCCTCCGAGATACAACAGTGGCGCAGCGGTAGAGTTGCTGCCTCATAATGCTAGAGACCCGGGTTCGATCCTGACTACGGGTGGTGTCCGTGACCTACGTGGGTTTTCTCCAGGATCTCTAGTTTCCTTCCACTCTCCAAATACGCACAGGTTTGCAGGTTAATTGGCTTGGTATAAATCACTTGTGTGTGTGTACGTATAGAGAATAGTATTAGTGTGCGGGGATCGAAGGTCGCTTTTCAGCGCTGTATCTATAAACTATAAACTATAAACCTGAACTGAACAGCGTTTTGTGTCTATGTTCGGCGTAAACCAGCATCTGCAGTTCCTTCCTGCACTAAGGTGAAGTAAGCCGGCATTAACGCCGCTTTGTGAGGTAACTTTACTCGTTGCTGTTGCTATCGTTGTTGTCGTTGTTGCTGCTGTCGTTGTTGTCGCTGTCGTTGTCGCTGGTGTCGTTGCTGTTGTCGTTGCTGTCATCGTTCCTGTCGTTGTCGTCGTTGTCGCTGGTGTCGTTGTCGCGGGTGTCGTTGCTGTCGTCGTCGTCGTTGTCGCTGGTGTCGTTGCTGTCATCGTTCCTGTCGTTGTCGCGGGTGTCGTTGCTGTCGTTGTTGTTGCTGTCGTTGTCGCTGGTGTCGTTGCTGTTGTCGTCGCTGTCGTCGTTGCTGTCGCTGTCGTCGTTGCTGTCGCTGTCGTCGTTGCTGTCGCTGTCGTCGTCGTTGTCGCTGGTGTCGTCGTTGTTGCTGCTGTCGTCGTTGTTGCTGCTGTCGTTGTTGCTGCTGTCGTTGCTGTTGCTGTCGTTGCTGTTGCTGTCGTTGCTGTTGCTGTCGTTGCTGTTGCTGTCGTTGCTGTTGCTGTCGTTGCTGTTGCTGTCGTTGCTGTTGCTGTCGTCATTGTCACTGGTGTCGTCGTTGCTGCTGTCGTTGTCGTTGCTGCTGTCGTTGTTGTTGTCGTCGCTGTCGTTGCTGCTGTCGTTGTTGCTGCTGTCGTTGTCGTTGCTGCTGTCGTTGTCGTTGCTGCTGTCGTTGCTGTTGCTGCTGTCGTCATTGTCACTGGTGCCGTTGTTGCTGCTGTCGTTGCTGCTGTCGTTGTTGCTGTCGTTGCTGCTGTCGTTGTTGCTGCTGTCGTTGCTGTTGCTGCTGTCGTCATTGTCACTGGTGTCGTTGTTGCTGCTGTCGTTGCTGTTGCTGTCGTCATTGTCACTGGTGTCGTTGTTGCTGCTGTCGTCGCTGGTGTCGTTGCTGCTGGTGTCGTTGTCGCTGGTGTCGTCATTGTCGCCGGTCGCCGCCTTCACCTTCACCGCGCCGGAAGCGCGGCCATTTAACCTCCGACACGGAAGGAGACGGCCCCGATGGCCCTGACGTGAGGGAAACAAGATGAAGCCGTCGAGGGGCTCGGTGAGTGAGTGAGGAAGAGGGGGAGAAGTGTGGGCTGATGTGTGAAATGAGAAGAGAGAGAAGCGTCTCCTTTCCCCCGCCCCCCCCCCCCCCCCCCTCTGAGCTGAGGCTGGGAGTTGGACGATCGATGCGCGGGCGGCCTCGTCCCCCGCCACCGCTCACTGTCTGCGGGCTGTCGGGGAAATGGGAACGTCTTTTAATCAAGGGCAAGGTTCCATCTCCAGGTCCGCGAAACAACGACAGAATAAACACACACACAAAGGGCGACGTCACAGGTGTTTTGACAGCTGGTGGATGGAGGAGGAGGAGGAGGAGGAGGAGGAGGAGGAGGGTTTCCCCGGCCACTGCACTGTGATTAAAAAGTTGTTAAACGCGTTAGAGAGAGACGAGGAACTAACTGCAGGTGCTGGGAGTCCTGAACAAAACACATAGTGCTGGAGGAACACAGCGGGTCAGGCTGCATCCGTGAAGGGGACTGAACAATTTCGGGTCAGAATCGCTCTTCAGACCTGTGTAAGACCTCACCCCTAATGTGTGGGGAGTGGATGTGAAAGTAGGATAACATGGAGAACTACGTGTTCGGCGTCAATTCTATGGATCGAAGGGATGCTGTGTCTTTTAATCAATCAATCGCCTATACATATGTTGCCAGACCCGCTGGGTTACTCCAGCACTTTGTATTTAGTCAAAGTCGTTAGTTTACCAAGATTAAACCCACCTTCTCTTCTATACCCACTGTGTTCCCGCAAAGTGCCAGTGGCTGGTATTTGTACAACATAGCAGATGCTCCGTAAAACTAAATGAGGAGGAGAGGTTAGACAGGCTTGGATTGTTTTCTCTGGGTTGACAGGGAGACTTGATCGAAGTATGTAAAATTCTCAGGCAGACAGAAGTTTTTTCGTAGGGTGGAAATGTCAAAGACTAGAAGGCTTAGCTTTAAGGTGAGGGGATGTGTGGGGTAAAGTTAAAGGAGATGTGTGGGACAATTTTTTTTACACAGAATGGTGGCTGGCAGGAGTGTGCTCCAGTGTTGGTGGCTGAGGCAGATATGATAATGGCATTTAAGAAGATTTCAGATAGGGACATGGAGGGATACGGATCACGTGCAGGCAGGTGAGATGAGTTAGTCTCGGCATCATCTTCGGCACAGACGTTGTGGGCTGAAGTGCTTTTTCCTGCGCTGTACTTTGTTATGTTCTGGAAGAGAGAAAGAGAGAGGGGGAAACAGAATAACACGGATGGTGGGAATGTCTGATTTTAAAACAAATATTTGGCAGATCGGGTATCTCAGAAATAGAGTAAACCTTTAAATCCATGACCTTTGGCATTAACTGACGCTGATGCTCCTCCATAATTAAACAAAGGTATTACTTTTGCTCAAATTAAGGAGGGTGGGTGTAACAATGGAGATTTTATTTCAATGACTCACTTGGTTCTGCTATCATTGGTGCCCACTGGTTACTGAAAATGTTGAGTGACACTCTTCACCTGGATGCCAACAAGGTGTCAGAAAATCTCCAGGCAGGAGACCGTTCCATGTACCCATTTTTCAGGCTGAAGTCCAAACAGTGTGGGTAGATGACAAGAGGGAATGTTCTCATTGTCAAAAATAACTATTCCAATTTAAAATTTCAGGGTGGTCACAATGTTCCTGTAAGACAATTGTGACGTCTAGAAACAAATGCTGATTTATACTAAAGATAGGCACAAAGTGCTGGAGTAACTCAACGAGTCGGGCAACATGTCTGGAGAAAAAGGATGGGTGACGTTTTGGGTCGGGACCTTTCTTGCTAGTTTTAAATGACGGCATTGTAAGAGATGTGCTGTTGTCAACTAAATAATGTCCAGGAGATTTGATGATTTGTTGAAACTTTGGATGACTAATTGGAATGAATGAATAAGTTTATTGGCCAAGTATGTACACATACAAGGAATGTGCCTCGGTGTTCCGCTTGAGCACTTTGGAGTTGATACATAGATACATAGACAATTGCTGCAGCAATAGGCCATTCGGCCCTTCGAGCCAGCACCGCCATTCAATGTGATCATGGCTGATCATCCACAATCAGTACCCCCTTCCTCCCTTGTCCCCATAGCCCTAAGAGCTCTATCTAATTCTCTTTTGAATACATCCAGTGAATCGGCCTCCACTGCCTTCTGAGGCAGAGAATTCCACAAATTCACATCTCTCTGAGAAAATATTTTTCCTCATCTCAGTTTGAAATGGCCTATCCCATATTCTTAAACTGTGGCCCCCTGGTTCTAGACTCCCCCAACATCGGGAACATGTTTCCTGCATCTAGCGTGTCCAATCCCTTAATAATTTTATATGTTTCTATAAGATCCCCTCTCATCCTTCTAAATTCCAGTGAATACAAGCCCAGTCGCTCCTTTCTTTCATCATATGACAGTTCCGCCATCCCGGGAATTAAGCTCGTGAACCTATCCCTAGCGTTTGAGGCTCATTGAGGAGGCGCTGTGAACTGTTTGCGTGTATGTTTCATTTTTTTTTCCATTGGAACCTAATCAGATGTACAGCACTTTGGTCAACGTGGGTTGTTTTTAAATGTGCTATACAAATAAAATTGACTTGACTTGACTTGACTTGACTATGCTGCACTTCCTCAATAGCAAGAATGTCCTTCCTCAAATTCGGAGACCCAAACTGCACACAATACTCCAGGTGTGGTCTCACCAGGGCCCTGTACTACTGCAGAAGGACCTCTTTGCTCCTAAACTCCTCTCTTTATGAAGGCCAACATGTCATTAGCTTTCTTCACTGCCTTTTGTATACCTGTATGCTCACTTTCAATCACTGATGTACTGGGACACCCAGGTCTTGTTGTACTTCCCCTTTTCCTAACCTGACACCATTCAGGTAATAATCTGCCTTCCCATTCCTGCCTCCAAAGTGGATAACCTCACATTTATCCACATTACACTGCATCTGCCCACTCACCCAACCTGTCCAAGTCACTCTGCATCCTCATAGCATCCTCTTCACAGTTCACACTGCCACCCAGGTTTGTGTCATCTGCAAATTTGCTAATGTTATTTTTAATTCCTTCATCTAAATCATTAATGTATATTGTAAATAGCTGTGGTCCCAGCACCGAGTCTTGCTGCACCCCATAAGTCACGGCCTGTCTGAGAATTTTTGTTTTGTGTAGGGGTTCTTTATGTTGTAAAGGGATGTGCAGTTGTCTTTCAGATAGGATTCAGATTTGTGATGAATGCTCCTCTGGGTCAGAGGATGGTTTCCAACAGTGTTTTTCAGGGTCAGTACTAGACGTTTTTTTTTTACATAGACTTGTGTGCACTATAAGGACTTTGGCCTGCAAAATGGGTCCTTGGACAATCTCGTGTCTGGAGACTTTCTGATTTTCAAAATTTGCAGATGGTGCAAAACGGCTTTGACAGTCCAGAATCGCCTTCCAGAGGGAAGTGCTTCAAAGAGTTTGTGGCCAGGGTGAGAGGGGTCAGAGATGATCTTACCTGCTCGCTTCCTGGCCCTTGCAGTGTACAGTTTGTCAATGGGGGGAAGGTTGCAGCCAACAGCCTTCTCGGCTGATCGAACGATGCGCTGCAACCTCCCGATGTCATGCTTGGTGGCTGAGCCAAACCAGACCATGATGGAGAAGGTGAGGACAGACTCTATGATGGCCATATCGAATTGGACCATCATTGCCTGTGGCAGATTGTGTTTTCTCAGCAGCCGCAGGAAGTACATCTTCTGTTGGGCCTTTTTGACTGTGGAATTGATGATGGCCTCCCATTTAAGGTCCATGGAGATTTTTAAATTTAATTTAATTTAATTTTTTTAAATTTGTCATATGTAGGTTGGCACAGGGTCAACGGTACAATGAAATGTATTTGACAAGACAACGGGTCACCTCAGCAGTAATATTCCAAGGATAAATGAGATAAAAATGACATTAGTAAGATAAAAAGACAATATTAAAATAATCAACATATATGATGTGAAATGTGTTTATGAGTTCAGTGGCCTGATGGTAGAAACTGTTCTTAAGTCTGGTGGTACGCGCAGCCATACTCCTATATCATCTGCCTGACGGTAACAAGGAGAACAGCCTGCGTGCTGGGTCGCTATGGTCCTTGATGATGCTGTGTGCCTTCCGCAGGCACCGCCGGTAGAAAATGTCCTGAATGGCCGGGAGACAGTTGCCAGTGATGTGCTGTGCTGTCTTCACCACTCTCAGTAATGATTTGTGGCTGTGGGCAGAACAGTTCCCGTACCAGACTAATGCAGCCCGTCAGCAGGCTCTCGATGGTGCACCTGTGGACGTTTGTGAGGATGCTGCCGTTCATGCCAAACTTCCTCAGTCTTCTCAGGAAAAAGAGCCGCTGGCAGGCCTTCTTTGTTATTGTGTCCGTGTGCAGTGTCCAGGAAAGGTCCTCCGTGATGTGCACACCGAGGACCTTAAAGCTGCTAACCCTTTCAACCTCAGCATAACCGATGTGGATGGGTCCACTCCCCCGCTGCCTCCTGTAGTCCACGATCATCTCTTTAGTTTTGCTGACATTAAGAGAGAGGTTATTTTCCTGGCACCAGCTGTTTAGTGCCTTTACCTCCTCTCTGGAGGCCATCTCATTGTTGTCTGTGATGAGGCTGATGTTTGAGCTATGTTTAGCAGTAATGCGTGAACAGGGAGTACAGGAGAGGCGTGCACACAGCCCTGTGGTGTGCCTGTGTTGAGTTGAGATGATGGTTCCAAGGAACTTAAATGGCTCCACAGATGTGACTGTGGTGGTGTTGTTGATGGTGAGTGGGAATAGGGGAGGGGGAGCTCTCCTAAAGTCTACAATCAATTCCACTGTCTTAAGAGCATTGAGCTCCAGGTTGTTGTGATGGCACCAGGACGCCAGCTGCGTCGCTTCCCGTCTGTAGGCAGATTCCTCCGCATCCTGGATCAGTCCAATCAGGGTTGTGTCATCCGCAAACTTGAGGAGCTTGACAGACGAGTCTGAGGAGGTGCAGTCGTTAGTGTAGAGAGAGTAAAGGAGAGGAGAGAGTACGCAGCCTTGCGGTGCTCCTATGCTGAGGGTCAGTGGGTCCGAGATGTGCTTCACATGCTGCTTCCTGTCTGTCAGGAAGTTGGTGATCCACTGACAAGAGGGGTTCAGGCAGTCAACTGGGAGAGTTTGGAGTGTAGTAGCTCTGGCACAAATGCAGAGCTAAAATTCACAAACAAAATCCTTGCATGGGTCCCCTGTCGGTCTAGGTGCTGGAGGATGAAGTGCAGGCCTAGGTTGACTGCGTTATCCACTGATCTATTGGCCCGGTATGCAACCTGCAGGTGTTCAGCAGGGGGTTTGTGATATTTTTCAGCTGGGCCAGCATGTCTTTCGAGGGTCTTCATGATTATAGAGATCATGTGGGGCGCAGGGCGGTGATGTCACTCTGTGTTCCTTATTTGTGAGTGAGGAAGTTGGCAACCCTACTAATAGGGGACAAGGGCAGTCGGGGCCCACAGTGTTTGGGCCTACAGTGGCCCCCCGGGCCAAATACGATATTAGGCCCGGGGGGGGGGGGGGTGCTGTAGGCCCTGACACTCTAGGTTTCTGACATATTAGCTCCGGACAGTCTAGGTCCGGGGGCCGCCTAACGGAGGTTGCGTAGCAACCCGCCTGCCGGCCTGGGTGGCTACCATTGATGGAGCGGGAGCACGTGGCTGCTGGCTGGGTGAGGTCACATGGGGCGCGGGGGGGTGACGTCACCTTGTCCCGTATTTGGGAGTGAGAAAGTTGGCAACCCTAACGAAGGCCCAGTCTTTGCAGTCTGAAGTCAGGCTGTAAATGGGTGTGAATGCATTCAAGAGACAGCTAGATAGAGCTCTTAAGGATAGCAGAGTCGGGGGTATGGGGAGAAGGCAGGAATGGGGTACTGATTGAGAATGATCAGCCATGATCACATTGAATGGCGGTGCTGGCTCGAGGGGCCGAATGGCCTACTCCTGCACCTGTTGTCTATTGAAGTGGTGATTGAGGAGGGGTGGGTGGGGAAGGGCCTAGTCTTTGCAGACTGGAGTCAGGCTATAAGTAGGTGTGAAGTGGTGATTGGGGAAGAGTGGGTGGGGAAGGGTCCAGTCTTTGCAGACTGGAGTCAGGCTGTGAGTAGGTGTAAAGTGGTGATTGGGGAGGGGGAGAGGGTTATGTTAACCCTGGTTGTATAGGAAAATAACTGCAGATGCTGGTACAAATCAAAGGTATCACAAAAAGCTGGAGTAACTCAGCGGGTCAGGCAGCATCTCAGGAGAGAAGGAATGGGTGATGTTTAGGGACGAGACCCTTCAGTCTGAAGAAGGGGCTGGACCCGAATCGTCACCCATTCCTTCTCTCCTGAGATGCTGCCTGACCCGCTGAGTTACTCCAGCTTTTTGTGATACCTCCGATGTTAACCGTGGTACTCATTTCAATGAAATTTACTGCAAAGAGTTGTATCCCAGAAAGGCTAAGGTTACCATGGCAGGAAATTTCACCCATTAAATCAATCGGTTCCATTTGCTTGTTCTTTGCCCATAGCCCAATATATTTATTATATATAGGAAGTTCCTCCTACCCATATATTTATTTTTTGTGTATTTTGTTACCTTTGGAATTAATCTACCTCTACCACCCACTCTCTCTTACAACTTCATGATTTAAAATCTGATCACTTCTCAACCAACTATCCCAGCTTCTTGAATTAATAGATGTATGTAAAATCTCCCAGGAATCCAGGAATCATTCTGGTAAATTCCTTCTGCGCTTTCTTTAAGACCTTCATATTTCTCGTAATGTAATGCTCAGATCTGGATACAGTGCTCCAACCTGTTCAGCATTTAGTCAAGGTTCATCTTGATGTCATTGTTCTTGGACTTTATGGCTCCACATGTTGTCCAGATTCCTTTAATTAACCTACCTGCCATTTTCATTGATTTGTGTGCATTGACCCCCAGGTACTGGAACTAGACCGGCAAGCTCTGGGTTCAATGTTTGTTTTATAAAGGAGGACATCAGCCATGTCTTCCATATAAAGTTTTAGGTTAGTATTTGCAGCATTTACTTATTTTGAATCAGATTTCCAGCTTTTGCAAGTTTTAGCTTAAAAATTGATGCTTTTCCTTTTATTGATCTGAATGTTTCATGAATCAAAGTTGATAGTGCCTCTGTTTGGCTTTTGTCAGCACCAATAGATTGTTGCCTGTAGCTCCAAGTTCAAGCTTAAATTGGTGGTGTGTAATCGTGTAAATTGGGCCTAATTTCAAGTTTTGATTTAAAGAATTAGGATGGGGAACAAAAGATATGGCATTTGTACAGGAAGGTGTTGGTGAAATAAAAGATTAGCCACAATCTAATGTAATGAAGGACCAGATGCAGACAGATTAATTGTGTTAGTATTTTTTGTATTCTTAATCGTGCATCCGATCTGTTACTTAGGTCTTTGCCTTCCATGGGAAATAATGTTCTCTTCGTTCCCAGATTATAACCTTTTCCTTGTGCAGCAGAAATCTTTTATTATTATTATATGGGGTTTAATTCACAAATGCTTTTACATTCCTGACCAAGTCTGCCTTATTCAGTTGTTTGAAACTTCTCGAAATACCTATTTTTTGAAAAATAAAGTAGCAAGTGAAATCTGGTAACACCCGGAAACAGATTCTGATATTAAAAATGGAATGCCAAGGCACAAAAAGAAATTGAAACTTTGTTCAGTTCAGTTTATTGTCACGCTTATCCAGGTACAGTGAAAAGCTTTTGTTGCATGCTGACCAGTCAGCAGAAAGACAATACATGATTACAATCGAGCCATTTACAGTGTACAAATACATGATAAGGGAACTGAATCATCCTACCACAACTAGAGAGCAGCCCTGAACTGCTATCTATCTCATTGGTGACCCTCGGACATTCTTTGAAATGACTTTACTGGCTTTATCTTGCATGAAATGCTATTCCCTTATGTATCTGTACACTGTAAATGGCTCGATTGTAATCATGTATTGTCTTTCCACTGACTGGTTAGCATGCAACAAAAGCCTTTCAATGTACCTCAGTACACATGAAAATAAACAAAGTTTCAATTTTTTTCCGTGCCTCAGCATATAATTTTTAATAACAGTAGGAAAAAAAACTACAGATGCTGATTTAAATCGAACGTAGACACAAAATGCTGGAGTAACTCAGCGGATCAGGCAGCATCACAAAATGCTGGATTCTTATTATTTTATTCGCATTCAATTAGCATTCCTTCTCTCCAGAGATGCTGCCTAGCCCGCTGAGTTACTCCAGCATTTTGTGTCTACGTTTTTAATAACAGAATCTGTTTCCAGGTATTGCCAGATTTTAGACAATAGACAATAGGTGCAGGAGTAGGCCATTCGGCCCTTCGAGCCAGCACCGCCATTCAATGTGATCATGGCTGATCATTCTTTTGATCATGATTTTGCTTGCTACTTTATTTTAAACAATCTTTAAACCAAAGATGGCTTGCAGAAACTAGGAACTGCAGTTTACAAAAGAAGACACAGAGTGCTGGAGTAACTCAGGAGTAGCTTGTGTCTTTTATTGAGAGGTGAATCATTTATGCTTGCCTAATTAAGCAAGTCGAGTTATTGTTATATGCAAAGTGTTGAGGTCCAGGTACAATGAACATCTTGCCTGCAGCTGCATCGCGGGCACAGTGATTCAGACAATTCACAAAATATTAGTTATGCATAAATTCTAGAAGCAATGATAAAGGCTGAGCAAAAATGTGGTTAGTCTAGAACACAATTAGAAAATAAGTCCATGGTCGTGATGGTTCATTGTGTTCGGTTGCTGAGGTATAGTTAGTGTAGTGAAGGGCAGTTCAAGAACCTGATTGTTGTAGAAAAGTAGCTCTGATGTGGGACTTCAGGCTTCTGTACATTCTGCCTGATGGTAACAGTGAGAGGCCATGGCCCGTATCGTGGGGATCCTTGATGATAGATGCCGCGTTCATGTAGATGCCTTGAATGGTGGGGAGGCCTGTGCTCGAGATTGGCAAGGCTAAGCCTACTGCTGCTCTCTGCAGCATCTTGTGTTCCGATATGTTAGAATTTCCGTACCAGGACATGTTGCAGTCAGTCAGGATACTTTCTACAGTGCACCTGTAGAAATTTGCTAGAATATTCAGTGACATAACGAATCTATTTAAACTTGAGTCACTCTGCCTTGTGATTTATCTTTTTTTAGATTTAGCTCTTGGGGCTAAGGGAATCAAGGGATATGGGGGAAATGCCAGGACGGGGTACTGATTTTGGATGATCAGCCATGATCATATTGAATGGCGGTGCTGGCTCAAAGGGACGATAGCACCTATTTTCTATAGTTTTTTTGTTTCCCCTTTTCTTTCTTCCCCCTTTTTGAAAATCTCCACTGTGCGACATAATACTTTATTTGGCATGATATTTCATTAATTGTGAATTCGGCAATTGTTTTCACAATGTGTACTTTTTTTTTTCCAGGCCAAAGATTAAATGTTCACTTCAGATAAAGGAGAGCATGTTCCCTAATTCCATTCTGGGTCGTCCACCCTTCTCTCCTGCCCTCCTTACACAGCAACAGTTTATTAATGCTCACAACTTCAGGAATGCAACGTGAGTGCAGCAGGATTTCACTGATGGATCTTCTCATATTTTAATAGCCGGTGCACACATTTTAATTCACTTATTGTATTATGTCATTTTGTATGTGTTGTAGTTTGATAAGCATCAGAGCTTAAAATCTTTAAAACAGTGACAACAGATGATATTAGAAATTGCAAATTCTTTTGGTGACCAAAATGCTCAAAATATTGTTTAGTCATTTGGACAATAATTATTTATTTTAATTGAAGCTTGACTCATTCAGATTTTTGAGAGTGCATCTATAAACTCTACAATTTTGAAAAATAATGACTCATTTTGTTTGGTTATGCAAATGTCCTGTAGAAAGACGAGGTCAAGTCAATTGATATTTTTGAGACAGAGATAGACAGATTCTTGATTAGTGCAGGTGTCAGGGGTTATGGGGAGAAGGCAGGAAAATGGGGTTGAGAGGGGAAGATAGATCAGCCATGATCAAATGGTGGAGTGGACTTGATGGGCCAAATGGCTTGATTCTGCTCCTATCACTGTTGGAAAAAGCTCCAGTGTTGATTGAAATGATTAAATGATCACCTTTTGCCATTTACTAAGCTTTTTCCTGTCATATACGGATTAGCAATATTCTAATTTACGAAAGAGAGGGTAGCTAATGTGATTCTCTGCTGGTTTCTGGTTAAAGCAGTTAGATTTTAATATTATAGACAATAGGTGCAGGAGGAGACCATTCGGCCCTTTGAACCAGCACCGCCATTCAATGTGATCATGGCTGATCATTCTCAATCAGTACCCCGTTCCTGCCTTCTCCCCATACCCCCTGACTCCGCTATCCTTAAGAGCTCTATCTAGCTCTCTCTTGAATGCATTCAGAGAATTGGCCTCCACTGCCTTCTGAGGCAGAGAATTCCACAGATTCACAACTCTCTGACTGAAAAAGTTTTTCCTCATCTCAGTTCTAAATGGCTTACCCCTTATTCTTAAATTGTGGCCCCTTGTTCTGAACTCCCCCAACATTGGGAACATGTTTCCTGCCTCTGACGTGTCCAACCCCTTCATAATCTTATACGTTTCGAGAAGATCTCCTCTCATCCTTCTAAATTCCAGTGTATACAAGCCTAGTCGCTCCAGTATTTCAACATATGACAGTCCCGCCATTCTGGGAATTAACCTAGTAAACCTACGCTGCACGCCCTCAATAGCAAGAATATCCTTCTTCAAATTTGGAGACCAAAACTGCACACAGTACTCCAGGTGCGGTCTCACTAGGGCCGTGTACAACTGCAGAAGGGCCTCTTTGCTCCTATACTCAACTCCTCTTGGTATGAAGGCCAACATTCCATTGGCTTTCTTCACTGCCTGCTGTACCTGCATAGAAACATAGAAAATAGGTGCAGGAGTAGGCCATTTGGCCCTTCGAGCCTGCACTGCCATTCAATATGATCATGGCTGATCATCCAACTCAGTATCCCGTACCTGCCTTCTCTCCATACCCCCTGATCCCTTTAGCCACAAGGGCCACATCTAACTCCCGCTTAAATATAGTCAATGAACTGGCCTCAACTACCTTCTGTGGCAGAGAATTCCACAGATTCACCACTCTCTGTGTGAAAAAAAACGTTCTCATCTCGGTCCTAAAAGACTTCCCCCTTATCCTTAAACTGTGACCCCTTGTTCTGGACTTCCCCAACATCGGGAACAATCTTCCAGCATCTAGCCTGTCCAACCCCTTAAGAATTTTGTACGTTTCTATAAGATCCCCCCTTAATCTTCTAAATTCCAGCGAGTACAAGCCGAGTCCATCCAGTCTTTCTTCATATGCCATCCCAGGAATCAATCTGGTGTACCTTCTCTGTACTCCCTCTTATGGCAACAATGTATTTCCTCAGATTAGGAGACCAAAACTGTACGCAATACTCCAGGTGTGGTCTCACCAATGCCCTGTACAACTGCAGCAGAACCTCCCTGCTCCTATACTCAAATCCCCTCGCTATGAATGCCAACATACCATTCGCTTTCTTCACTGCCTGCTGCACCTGCATGCCTACTTTCAATGACTGGTGTACCACGACATCCAGGTCTTGTTGCATCTCCCCTTCTCCTAATCGGCCACCATTTAGATAATAGTCTGCTTTCCTGTTCTTGCCACCAAAGTGGATAACCTCACATTTATCCACATTATACTGCATCTGCCATGCATTTGCCCACTCACCTAACCTATCCAAGCCACATTGCAGCCTCCTAGCATCCTACTCACAGCTAACACTGCCCCCCAGCTTCGTGTCATCTGCAAACTTGGAGATGTTGCATTCAATTCCCTCGTCCAAATCATTAATATATATTGTAAATAGCTGGGGTCCCAGCACTGAGCCTTGCTGCCTCACTAGTCACTGCCTGCCATTCTGAAAAGGACCCGTTTATTCCTACTATTTGCTTCCTGTCTGCCAGCCAGTTCTCTATCCACATCAATACTGAGCCCACAATACTGTGTGCTTTACGTTTGCATACTAATCTCTTATGTGGGATCTTGTCGAAAGCCTTCTGGAAGTCCAGATATAACACATCCACTGGTTCTCCCTTATCCTCTCTACTAGTTACATCCTCGAAAAATTCTATAAGATTCGTCAGACGTGATTTACCTTTCAGTGACTGATGCACTAGGATACTCAGATCTCGTTGTACGTCCCCTTTTCCTAACTTGACACCATTCAGATAATACCCTGCCTTCCTATTCTTACCACCAAAGTGGATAACCTCACACTTATCCACATTAAACTGCATCTGCCATGCATCCGCCCACTCACACATCCTGTCCAAGTCACCCTGCAACCTCATAGCATCTTCCTCACAGTTCACACTACCACCCAGCTTTGTATCATCTGCAAATTTGCTAATGGTACTTTTAATCCCTTCATCCAAGTCATTAATGTATATTGTAAATAGCTGCGGTCCCAGCACCGAGCCTTGCGATACCCCACTAGTTACTGCCTGCCATTCTGAAAGGGACCCATTTATCCCCACTCTTTGCTTTCTGTCTGTCAACCAATTTTCTATACATGACAGTACCCTACATCCAATACCATGTGCTCTAATTTTGCCCACTAATCTCCTATGTGGAACCTTGTCAAAGGCTTTCTGAAAGTCAAGGTACACCACATCCACCGGCTCTCCCCTGTCAATTTTCCTAGTTACATCCTCAAAGAGTTCCAGAAGATTAGTCGAGCATTATTTCCTCTTCGTAAATCCATGCTGACTCGGAACAATCCTGTTACTAATATCCAAATGCTCCGCCATTTTGTCTTTTATTATTTACTCCAGCATCTTCCCCACCACTGATGTCAGACTAACTGGTCTATAATTTCCCGTTTTCTCTCTCCCTCCTTTCTTAAAAAGTGGGACAACATTAGCTACCCTCCAATCCATAGGAACTGATCCTGAATCTATAGAACATTGGAAAATGATCACCAATGCGTCCACAATTTCTAGCGCCACCTCCTTAAGTACTCTGGGATGCAGACCATCAGGCCCTGGGGATTTATCAGCCTTCAGTCTCATCAGTCTACTCAACACCATTTCCTGCCTAATGTGGATTTCCTTCAATTCCTCTTTCACCCTAGGATCTCTGGCCACTAGAACATCTGGGAGATTGCTTGTATCTTCCTTAGTGAAGACAGATCCAAAGTACCGGTTCAACTCGTCTGCCATTTCCTTGTTCCCCATAATAAATTCCCCCGCTTCTGGTGAAGGGACCCTCATTTGCCTTGACTATTCTTTTCCTCTTTACACACCTAAAAAAGCTTTTACTATCCTCCTTTATATTATTGGCTATTTTACCCTCGTACCTCATCTTTTCTCCCCATATTGCTTTCTTAGTCATCTTCTGTTGCTCTTTAAAAGAGTCCCAATCCTCTGGCTTCCCACTCTTCTTTGCTTTGTTGTACTTCTTCTCTTTTATTTTTATGCTGTCCTTGACGTCCCTTGTCAGCCATGGGTGCCTCTTACTCCCCTTGGAATCTTTCCTCCTCTTTGGGATAAATTGATCCTGCAACTTCTGCATTATTCCCAGGAATACCTGCCTCATGCCTCTGTAATCCCCTTTGCTATACTGTAATACTAACACTTTCGATTTACCCTTCTCCCTCTCAATTTGTAGAGTAAAACTTATCATATTGTGATCACTGCATCCTAATGGCTCTTTTACCTCGAGTCCCCTTATCAGATCAGGTTCATTACACAACACTAAACCCAGAATTGCCTTCTCCCTAGTAGGCTCCTGTACAAGCTGTTCTAAGAATCTATCTCGTAGACACTCCACAAACTCTCATTCCTGGGGTCCATTACCAACCTGATTTTCCCAGTCTACCTGCATGTTGAAATCTCCCATAACCTCCGTGGCATTACATTTGCGACATGCCAATTTTAGCTCCTGATTCAACTTGCACCCTATGTCGAGGCTACTGTTTGGGGGCCTGTAGATAACTCCCATTAGGGTCTTTTTACCCTTACAATTCCTCATTTCTATCCATACTGATTCTACATCTCCTGATTCTATGTCACCCCTTGCAAGGGAGTGAATATCATTCCTCACCAACAGAGCGACCCCACCCCCTCTGCCCACCTGTCTGTCTTTTCTATATGTTGTGTACCCCTGAATATTCAGTTCCCAGCCCTGGTCCTCTTGTAGCCATGTCTCAGTGATTCCCACATCATACTTGCCAATGTCTAACTGAGCCTCAAGCTCAACCACTTTATTTCTTATACTTCGCGCATTTAAATACAACACTTTAATTTCGGTATTCACCTCCCCTCTCACACCGGTCACAATTGGCCCTGACCTTACTCTCTTATCCCTTCTAGAACTTCCCTCCCCATTCATTCGAGAGTCCTTTGCAATTTCTCCTGTATTCGCTTCCCCTTTAACTCCATCTTCATATTCCCAGTTTGTCAACCCCTCCCCCCCACAATTCTCAATATAGCTTGCATAGAATTAGAATGTCCAAAGACAGAAACAAGCCATTCAGTTAAATAGTTCCATGCAGGAGTTTTAGCCACTGTCTTTAATCATTTGATATGTGAGCTGCCAGTGTGTTCCCTTCTCCATACGCATATATAGCCTTCCTCAGAAGAACAGCAACGTGCTGTTAATTCCCACCACTTTCCAGGTGCAGAATTTTTCTCCTGAATTTCCTTTTGGCTTTGCTGCCCTTTGGAGCAAATGGAAATGTTTTCGTGTATGTGCTATAAAAATCTCATGATTTTAAGTTTTGTATGTCTTTTAGCCTTCTCTTTTCAAGAGCAGGGCAGCTAGACGTTCATTTTTTTCCTGATAGAAGCAGCTTTGCGATTTGCAACCCATCGTTGTTAGCAAACATAACAGATAAACCTACTTGATGTTTTTGTTGCCTTACTTACTAATCTTCCTGCTGCAGATGCATTGTCTGTGAAAGCATTGGTAGGAGTGATCACTATACAATTTTTGTGGAGATAAATTCCTATCTCCAGACAGCGGACACCCACTGCTGTGTTCTACGGCACCACTAATGTTCTAACTGGGATAAAGTCTGATTTATCCATGCATCCATGAAACATTGTGGACCATTAGCAGTAGAAATGCCCACCATAGTCTGAAATCTGATAGTCTGACACTTTCCTTACTGGCATTTCATTCAAACCAGTAGATCGCCTCTGGTTCAATGTGGAATAATGAAGGACATACTGAGAGCAATGTCAGGCAGATTGAAAAATGGGATGCCAATCTGATGAGGCTGCAACAAAAAGATGATGGCTGTTGGAGGTCAGTCATCCCAATGACAAGACATGGTCTGTACGAATTTCACAAGGCAATATCCTATGCCTATTCATCATCCACTGCTTCATTAACCTTCCATCTGGTCAGAATTGGGAACATTTGCTGACAATTGCACAATGTTTCATTCCAGTGCAACTTCTCAGGAAATACAACAGTCCATGCCTGCATGTTGCAAAATCCAGATACCACAGCAACTTGGGTTGATAAGTCTCAAGTGATATACATACCACAAAAGTGCTTGGCAGTAACCATCTCCAAGACGAAAGTGTAACTGTTGATGTTTAATGGCAGTAGCGTTGCAAACCTTCCCATTATCTGAAGGTTACAATGGACCAGAATCTCAAGTGGTCTAGACTCATAAATACTCATAAAGCTGAACAAGCAGACTGGGTGTTATTTGATGGGTAACACACCTACCACCCCAAAGTTTTCACACTGTACACAAGGCTCAAATCAGGAACACTGGAATAATCTTGATTGGATAGGAGAGGCTCAAATTATATAAAAGACGCCTGACAAGGAAAACATTCTGCCTGATTGGTACCTCGTGTACCATCCTAAGTATTCATTCCATTTACCATGTTGCACTGTAACTGCAGTGCATCAAGATAAGAAATAAAAGGTCTACATAACCTCCAGAGATGGCTCTGAAATTAGACATCTGAAGGATAACTTTATCTAAAATAGACACAAAAGGTGGGAGTAACTCGGCGGGTCAGGCAGAATCTCTGGAGAAAAAGAATAGGTGTCTTGCCAGGCCGAGACCCTTCCTCAGACTATCTCAACACCATTTTCCTGGCCAATTTTCTGTATGCCTTTAATTCCAAATACAGGTGCTCCTCAGCTTCCGGTGGGGTTCCGTTCCGAGAAACCCATCGGAAACTGAAAGAATTGTAAGTCGAAATGCATTGAAAATCCGCGATCATGTGCCCGGAAGTGAACGGCGGTTCGCTACGGGTCACTGCCATTTGTACCTTCGCAAAGTCGAACTATCGCAAGTCGAACCATCGTAACCCGGGGAAGTACCTTTTTGTGTGGATCTTGACCTTGAATGAAGTAAATTGATTAAATGTACATGAATGAACATCCACAGCTCTCCGGGCTAGAAATTTCTTAAGATTCAGAACCCTCTAAATGAAAAACGAAATCTTAGTGACCCTAATTGTCCTAAACACCCAACGCTGTTTTCTTGGGATTTTGCCCCGAAGTACTCAGGCCACTGGCCATGAGAGCAACCACACAGCATCCATCCCTTAAGAATCTTATGCTTATAGCTGCCTTGCCTAGGCTTTATTCTCTACATTTTTTAAAATGTAATTTATTTGTTAAGGTCTGGCTAGGCGTTCAACCTTTCTGATTAGAACAATGAGTTCTGTCTCTGAATTTCTACTGTATTCTTGAAGCACGAATTTGTTTAATAATAATTTTTGCATTAATATCTATATGATTGATAGATCAATGAGATGTAATTGTTAGAACAATTGGATGTAATGCATGCACCTTCTCTCAGAACAGCTGGGTTTGTGTAAAACAGAGGAGACATATGCCCTTTGGTTATTTCTTTAATTTCAAAACATTCTTTAAGTCTGTAAGTAAATGCCAATAAATTTTTTTAATGACTTATTTGCAGCCTTTCTTCTGGTACCATCGTGACAGGAGTAGTTACTCCGCAATCACCACACCTGTGGCCCTTCAGCAATCTGTGTCCTGTTTTTTCACCGGTTCTGGCCAGTAATCTTGGCAGGAAGTAAGTCTTGTTCAGTCTGTATAAAACAGATTTTTTTTAAAAGCATTTATTGCAAATAAACTGTGCTTTTCACTGATGATGACTCTGAAGATACGGGATTGTGGATCTGGGAGAGTTATGGCAAATGCCTGAGAATATGTCTCTGAGTCTGGAAGTAAGGGGGCTGAAGCATCAGGGAAGGAGATTAAAAGTGAATCCAACAGTAATATCACACGAGACAAAACTGAGACGTTCTATTGAATGCACACAGTGTATCATTTGATAACTCCAGGATTCTTATTGTTCATGAAATCTCATCTGCTGGAGGAGTCTGAGCTCTATGTTTAAATATTGAATAAAGAAATCTTTGTGGCATTGAGAAGGGAAGAGGTACTTGGAGCATCAATTGAGTTGAAGTGAAGAATAGAAAATAGCAATTGTGCTGCTGCAGGTGTGCTGTGGATGACCAAAGGGAGACCAAAGAGTATACACTTAGGCTATTTCTGATAAGTATAAAAGCAATACGGCAGTAAGGGTGGTTTTCAAAGATCTTAAAATTCGTAAAAGAGCACAGAAAATCATAATGTTTTCCAGTGAAACGTTTAGAAAGTAGCCAGCAAACCCAGCTAAGGCAGTTCTCTAATTTTGTTCTGGGGGTTGAACCTAGGCAGCTGGAAGTGGTCAACAATGGGAGAGCATTTTCGTTAGTTCAGCATTTGCGGTAAAAGATGGTTAGAGTCCAGGACTAATATCTTCCACAAAGAAAGAGTGCCCCGTTCAAATCTGAAGTCCCGTCAAGCAAACAAAAACACATGCTGAATTTGGAGAGTTCATTATTGCAGAGAGCATTGTGGTGCAAAGCACGTTAGGATGGCAGGGAAAAGGCTTGAAATAAATGTTGGTAAATAAAATCAAGGAAAACCCACAAAAGTGAAAGGGAGCAAGATAACTAAGGAAAGGGGATGGTCCGATGGAGATCCAAAAAAGATGATCTCTGTGTAGAGATTAAAGACTTGGAGATTAAAATATGATTCTCATTGAATACTTTCCTGGTGTTCTTGTCATTCACCTTGTTGCACATGGAATGTTCAAGATGATGATAAATGCCATAGCATTAGTCATTGTTTTCAAGTTAAATCTCATTACATCTGAAGTGCATTTTCAGGCCTTCCATTAATATGAGGAGACTTTTGAACTTCATTGGCATAGGTTTAGTTTTAAATGTCAGTTTTAATAATTTGATGCGCAAGAAATCTAATTAGATTTTAAGGGAGCCTGAAACTAGAGGGCATATCCAAGGTGAGAGGCGAAAGATATAAAGGAGTCCTGAGGGGCAACTTTTTCATTTAGTGGGTGGAGGGTATGTGGGACAAGGTGCCGGAGGAAGTGATAATGGTGGATATAATTATAATGTTGAACAGATATTTGGACAGGTACTTGATAGAAAAGGCATGGTCTGATATCAGGTCAACGGAAGCAAATGGGACTAGCTCGTCAGGAACTAGGTTGGCAAGTTGGGACGAGGGACTTTTTCCATGTTGTTAACTCTATGACTTCAATTACAGACGAAGAAGTGATGACCAGAGTAGTCCTTATGAAGTTAAGCGCCAGCGGTTTCAGTCTCCACCTACTCAACCATCTGGCAGATCAGTGCCTTTTCTAGTTGACCACAGGAATTCGGTACCTTCACCTGGAATTTCATCTCTGCTTCCACTCACAGATTATCCACAAAACTCTCTCAAAGGGACTGGAGATAAGGTATTGATTGACTAATAAACATTTTAATGACATGTTACTCAATATCGAGCAAGATTGTACCTGAGCAAAAAACTAAAGTGCTGGAAGAACTACTAGGCGTGTCAGGCAGCATCAGAATGAAGAAGGGTCCCAACCTGAAACATCGCGTGTCCATTCCCTCTCCAAATACTGCCTGATGCGCTGAGTTCCTCCAGCACTTTGTGTTTTGCTCCGGATTCCAGCATCTGCAGTTTCTTACATCAGCGTTGTACTAGAATTGACTGGGAGGTATTGACATATTTTGGAACATTGCATTCTACAGTTTGATGTAAATGGAACCTTTGATGTACGAATGATCGTAACGTTTTGCAATGTGTCTTTGGTAAACAAAATTCTATTTTCAATTAGTGTAGTTTAGATTAAAACCAGGCTTATTCTAATCTATTAATTTTACCTTAAAGGTAATTAAAAAAATTCTGGAAGTATTCAAGTCAGGAAATACTGTTTGTGGAGAGAGAAGATTAGTTGTAATGTTTGAAATTATTGTTCCTTCATAGGCACTACGAGGAAATATTAGATATAAATCACATTTTGATGTGCAGAGAAAGGGTAAAGAAATTCTATGAAAGAATGTGAAAGACATTAAATGAAAACAGATATTAAATGACTTGGGTAATAAAATAAGAAAGGGCAGGAGGTGTCAGTGGGAAAAGCAGAATTAAAACCGGAGTTGATAAGTTCAGAAGGACTAACTGGGAGGCTTTGTCCCTCAAACTGACATTGAGTTTTATTAGATTGATGTAGGGGAGTGATAACAGAAATTAGAGTGGGAGTTTGCAGAAGTGGCAATAAACCAAGAAGCTGTTGGAGATTAAAACAAATTGATGCTATAACATAAGATCATAAGTGATAGGAGCAGAATTAGGCCATTCGGTCCTTCAAGTCTACTCCGCCATTCAATCATGGCCGATCTATCTCTCCTAACCCCATCCTCCTGCCTACTCCCCATAACCTCTGACACCTGTATTAATCAAGAATCTGTCTATCTCTGCCTTAAATATATCCACTGACTTGGCCTCCACAGCCTTCTGTGGCAAAGAATTCTACAGATTCACTGCCCTCTGACTGAAAAGCTGATATGAGCGATGATACTTCAAGTTGCAGGTGCAAGATTGGGGAAAATACAGTTATTGATTTTAATATTTTAAAATGCCCACACTTATTGTGACTAAAGGATATTTGATTTGTTTCACTACCATCCTTGTTTTAAAATTGAGAAGAAAATATCTATTCTTTAGCCAGAGGGCGGTGAATCTGGAATTCATTGCCACAGACAGTGGTAAAGACCAAGTCATTATGTATTTTTAAAACAGACATTGATAGGTTCTTAATTAGGGAGGGTGCAAAGATTACGGAGAGTAGGAAGGAGAAAGGGGTTGATACCCTTCACCAAAACCTGGACTACCTCTTGCTTTTGTTAAAATATCTTAAAAAGTGTCTCTCATTTGCCACTACCTTTCCTAACACTGAATTTTTATGACATCCATTACTGAAAGGTCTTTTAATTGAAGACTTCCCAAGCTCCCTTCCAGGCTCAACATGCTAAATTTATTTAATCCTAATTAAGACTGTCTTATAAAATTAGACTTGTGGGGCAGCACAGTAGCACAGCTGATAGAGCTGCTGTCTTGCCAGAGACCCAGGTTCAATCCTGACCTTGGGTACTGTGTGGAATTTGCACGTTCTCCCTGTTAATGCGTGCGTTTCCTCTGGGTACTCCTGGCTTCCTCCCATATCCTCCCAAAGACGTGCGGGTTTATAGGTTAATTGGCCTCTGGAAAAATGCCCAAGTGTATAGAGATTGAATGCGAAAGTGAGCTACATAGAACGTTTACATAGAACATAGAGTGTTTGAATGGGTGATTGATTATCAGTAAGGACGGTGCGCAGAAGAGCCTATTTCATAGAAACATAGAAAGTAGGTGCAGGAGTAGGCCATTTGGCCCTTCAAGCCAGCACCGCCATTCAATGTGATCATGGCTGATCATCCACAATCAGTACCCCGTTCCTGCCTTCTCTCCCTATCCCTTGATTCCGCTAGCCCTAAGAGCTCTATCTAACTGTCTTTTGAATGCATCCGGTGAATCGGCCTCCACTGCCTTCTGAGGCAGAGAATTCCATAAATTCACAACTCACTGAATGAAAACGTTTTTCCTCATCTCAGTTCTAAATGGCCTACCCCTTATTCTTAAACTGTGGTTCTGGACTCTCCCAACATCGGGAACATGTTTCCTGCATCTAGCGTGTTCAATCCCTTAATAATTTAATATGTTTCTATAAGATCCCCTCTCATCCTTCTAAATTCCAGTGAATGCAAGCCCATTCGCTCCATTCTTTCATCATATGACAGTCCCGCCATCCCAGGAATTAACCTCGTGAACTTACGCTGCACTCCCTCAAGAGCAAGAATCCCCAAATTAGGAGACCAAAACTGCACACAACACTCCAGGTGTGGTCTCACCAGTGCCCTGTACAACTGCAGAAGGACCTTTTTGCACCTTTACTCAAATCCTCTCATTTTGAAGGCCAACATGCCATTGGCTTTCTTCACTGCCTGCTGTACCTGCATGCTTGCTTTCAGTGACTGATGCACAAGGACAGCCAGGTCTTGTTGCACGTCCCCTTTTCCTAATCTGACACCATTCAGATAATCTGCCTTCCTGTTCTTGCCACCAAAGTGGATAACCTCACATTTATCCACATTTTACTGCACCTGCCCACTCAACCAACCATCCAAGTCACCCTGCATCCTCATAGCATCCTCTTCGCAGTTCACACTGCCACCCAAGTTTGTGTCAACTATAAATTTACTAATGTTACTTTTAATTCCTTCATCTAAATTATTAATATATATGGTAAATAGCTGTGGTCCCAGCACCGAGCCTTGCTGCACCCCACTTGTCACTGCCTGCCATTCTGGTTTCCTGTCTGCCAACCAATTTTCTATTCATGTCAGCAGTACCCTACCCCCAATATCATGTGCTCTAATTTTTCCCACTAATCTCCAGAGTGGAGCTCATCTGAGGCTTTCTGAAAGTCCAGATACACTACATCTACTGGCTCTCCCTTATCCATTTTACTTGTTACATCCTCAAAATTCCATAAGATTAGTCAAGCAAGATTTCTCCTTCATAAATCCATGCTGACTTGAACCGATCCTGTTACTGCTATCCAAATGTGCCACTATTGCATCTGGAAGATGACTCCAGCATCTTCCCCACCAGTCAGGCTAACTGGTCTAAAATTCCCTGTTTTCTCTCCCCCTCCTTTCTTAAAAAGTGGAATAACATTAGCTATCCTCCAATCCACAGGAACTGATCCAGAATCTATAGAACATTTGAAAATGATCACCAATGCATCCACGATTTCTAGAGCCACCTCTTTGAGTACCCTGGGATGCAGACCACCAGGCCCTGGGGATTTATCAGCCTTCAGTCCCATCAGTCTACCCAACACCATTTCCTGACTAATGTGAATTTTCTTCAGTTCCTCCGTCACCCTAGATCCTCTGTCCCCTAGTACCTCTGGGAGATTGTTTGTGTCTTCCTTAGTGAAGACAGAAACAAAGTACCTGTTCGACGACTCTGCCATTTCCTTGCTCCCCCATAATAAATTCACCTGTTTCTGTCTTCATTTCCACGTGGTCTCTAAGTAAACTAAACTATGTATGTTTTATAAAAGGCCCACAATTTGCAATAAGTAGCATGAGGTAGAGCTGGGACAGTTAAAACTGAAGATTGAACTAAACAATCTTTGTTCTGTTGTAGAGTTGAAATATCAAATTGGGTTTAAGAAGGACACGGGTGGCAATCGATTAATTCGGTTTGAAACAGCAACTGGAGGAAAGTTATTAGAAAAGTCGGGAAATACAATTATAATCAGGAGGACAAGGAATACGTCATGGTTGTAGGCAGATAATATGATGAGTAACTTTGGTTAGGGTTACCTTGGTGCAGTGGGAAAGTTGGAATTCTGATTGGAACATTTGGGCAGTGATATGTAAGGGTCAAAGATGTACATGGGAAGAAACAGCATTTTGGATTGACATCTGTAAAGAAATAATATGGTTGTATAATTGTGATGTCCTTTGCCAGTAAAAGTTCACTTTAAAAAAAATCAGAATGCCATATTTGTATTAGATATCTTTGCATTATCACAATTACATCCAATAATCTTTGTTTTTGAACTGGATCCTTTTGTTCTGAGCCTTACAGTCCAATAGAAATGTGCATAGGATTTTTAAAGTTTACTACATTATGGTAAAGTGTATTTGAAAAGTTCTAGAAATTATTTGCAAGGATCGTTATGCCAGTTCTTTAATCACTGTGATAGAACGTAGGCAGTTTAAAATAAAATACTTGCAATAATTGCATTTTAAGATTAAATGTCTTGTGGTTATGTGGATGTACAATTCAACATTTAAAGGTTTGATTGCAGCTGAGCCAACAAATTTTGGACCTCTTCTGTAACTGTCAACAACAGACGATTGATCTCGAGAAAAAGGATCTATGCCGCACACAGATCCAGAGAGAAATTCAGCGACTATTTCCGCGTAAGTTAAACTACTGGCTGTTGGTTCATTGACCTGTATTTTCAATCTGAAGTACAGGGAGTGCTATTTTGTTATTAGGAAGCCAAGATATGAGTTTAACATATGATAATACATTCTGTAATTTCTTCTTTCCCACATGGATCAATTATAATCATGTATTGTCCTTCCGCTGACTGGTTAGCACACAATAGAAGCTTTTCACTGTACCTCGGTACACGTGATAATAAACTAACTAAACTGTGGTCGGTCTGATTGAAGGGTTGAGGGCTTTTTGGGAAGAAAGTCCAATTGTGCGGACAAACTAACTCTCTAAGAATAAGGAAGACACTAAGTGCTCGAGTAACTGCGGGTCTGGCAACGTCTCTGGAGAACATGATAGGTGACGTTCCGGGTCGGGATCCCTCCTCAGACTATAGAGGTTGGGGTGGAGTCGGAATATGTGATCATGAGAATGGAGGTAGCAGGTGTTGGTTAGTCATAGTGATACAGTGTGGAAACAGGCCCTTCGGCCTAACTTGCCCACTCCGGCCAACAAAGTCCCAGCTACACTCGTCCCACATGCCTGCGCTTGGTCCATATCCCTCCAAACCCGTCCTATCCATGTACCTGTCCAACTGTCTCTTAAACAATGGGATAGTCCCAGCCTCTACTACCTCCTCGGGCAGCTTATTCCATACACCCACCACCCTTTGTGTGAAAAACCTACCCCTCGGATTCCTGTTAAATCTTTTCCCCTTCACCTTGAACCTATACCCTCTGGTCCTCGATTTGCTACTCTGGGCAAGAGACTCTGGTACATCTACCTGATCTATTCCTCTCATAATTTTGTACACCTCTATAAGATCCCCACTCATCCTCCTGCGCTCCATGGAATAGAGACCCAGCCTACTCAACTCCTCTCTATACCTCACACCCTCTCGTCCTGGCAACATCCTCGTAAATCTTTTCTGAACCCTTTCAAGCTTGACAATATCTTTCCTATAACATGGTGCCCAGAATTGAATACAATATTCTAAATGCTGTCTCACCAACGTTTTATACAACAGCAACATGACCTCACAACTTGTCTGGGTTGTGTTCCATTGAGGGTCCATTGGCAGAGTACTTGGTTATCTGGTAGCAGATGAACACAGGCACTGCTCTTAGTGAGTAACTTGGTAGTCTGGAACAGTGCTTCTTAAACTGGTGAATGGTTCACCCAAGGGTGAATGACTTGATATATATAAAATTATGCACGAGGGAGAATAAGACAAAAATTACCTAAAAACATAAAGTTTAGCCGGGGGGTGAATGGAATTTTGTGATAAAGACTCAAGGGTGAATGAGTTTAAGAAGCACTGGTCTGGAAGACATGTTTCCACTCCTCTTGGCAGATCAGTGCTTTAAAAGCGATTAATTACCTCAGAGATTTGGCTCTTCTCGCCTCCTTTCACCTGAAGGATTCCCGAGACACTAAAAACTAGTTAAAAAATATATGATTCCAAGACAATTGGGTCCCAATATAAATGACTGGCACATCTGCTGCGATCAATTTGGTCAAATACCTCACCCTACAGCTGTTAAAACTAGAAATATGTGTACTGTGTTCCTTTTAGATTTTTAACTAATTAATTTAATCTAATTTTACTAATTACCTGGCATGGGAGGTGGGCGGCGGAAAGAGCAAAGGAAGACCCAGTGGAGGGAGGGGGAGGGAGGGGGCGGGGTGCAGAACAAAGGACCTGGCGTGGGATACTGGAATACTTTGTAACTTTGTCCCCCGCCATTTATGCGGTGTCTCTGGATACTTGGGTATGCAAAACAAAGAATTTCACTGTGACTCATCACAGATGACAGACTATTCATTCATCATTGAAGGTATTTATTCACAAAATGCTGGAGTAACTCAGCAGGTCAGGCGGCATCTCAGGAGAGAAGGAATGGGTGACGTTTCGGGTCGAGACCCTTCTTCAGATTTTCATCATTTAACTTCTAATCAGAACACTGGTTTGGGGATTTCAGGTGCACCCCACATTTTGGTTTGACATTAATCGGTAAATGCATATCCATCCTTTAATCAAGACACTTTTCCCCATTAAAGGAGAATCTTGAGAACAGTGTCCCCTGCAAACCTCCAAGTCAAATAAAAGTGCTTCATCATCTGCGTATAACTGTTTGGCAGCATAATGTCGAAATTGCAGGATAAACAGGCAGAACTCCAACTGTTCTTCCAGCAACATGGGTTTAAATCTATTTGTGGCAGATAGGGAATTTAAACTGTTTTAAAATATAAAGGTGTCGACCTGATCTATTCCTCTCGTGATTTTGTATTCCTCTGTGAGATCACACCTCATCCTCCTGCACTCCAAGGAATAGAATTCTAACCTGCTCAACCTCTCCCTCTAGCTCAGGCCCACGAGTCCTGGCAACATCCTCATAAATCATCTCTGCACCCTTTCCAGCCAGACAACATCCTTCCTATAACATGGTGCCCAGAACGGAACACAATATTCTAAATGCGGCTTCGCCAACATCTTGTATAACTGTAGCATTACCTCCCAACTTTTGCACTTGCATAATCTTGGTTTAACATCTTGTCTGAAAGATTTGTGACCCATTGCATCAAGGCTCTCACTTAGACCTAAGTGCTGAAGGAATTGCCTTAATGATAGTAGATATTAGTAACCCAGAATGCCTAGGTTCAAACTTGTGATGTTCATATTAATGTCATAAATACTGATTACATAAAGTTTAATTTTCTCTTTAAAAACAAAATAAAGCTAGTTTATTTATTTTTTTCTCTTTGTGAGATTTATGCCTTGAATAATTGATGTCTTAATCAGGAAGTTGCAGCTGAAAATGCACCATTTATCCATGTGTATTTAGACTTTGATTTTCTGCCAGGAACCAGAATGCTGAAACCATGGAAATCATACTGACCATGAGGGAGTGGGAACCCTCTTTACCTTAATTAAAGTACTGCTTTAATTTTTTTAAACAATTTTTCTTTTAGACATCAATTATTAATCCAAGGTAGACACAAAATGCTGGAGTAACTCAAAAGGACAGGCAGCATCACTGGAGAGAAGGAATGGGTGATTTTTCAGGTCGAGACCCTTCTTCAGAATTATTAATCCACATTTGGCATGTCATGTTTCAGAACATGTGAAGGATTTATAATGGGACATTACTGATGTCATGTAAATTGTGTAATACTGTTGCATTTGTCTCCTTGACCTTTAACTCTGTAGGCTGGATAATTGCTTTACACTATTACATGCCCCATTGTAGAAACATAGAAAATAGGTGCAGCAGTTAGGCCATTCGGCCCTTCGAGCCAGCACCGCCATTCAATATGACCATGGCTGATCATTCACAATCAGTACCCCATTCTGGCTTTTTCCCCATTTCCCTTGATTCCCTTGGCCCTAAGAGCTAAATCTAACTCTCTTGAAAACATCCAGTGAATTGGCCTCCACTGCCTTCTGTGGCAGAGAATTCCACAGATTCACAACTCTTTGGGTGAAAAAGCTTTTCCTCATCTCGTCCTAAATGGCCTACCCCTTATTCGTAAACTGTGACCCCCTGGTTTTGGACTCCCCCAACATCGGGAACAGCAAAAGCACACCCAGGTTTTGTTGCACCTCCCCTTCTCTTAATCTGATATCATTCAGATAATAATCTGCCTTCCTGTTCTTGCCACCAAAGTGGATAACCTCGCATTTATCCATAGGTGCAGGTATACTAGAACCTCCACTTTTTTAGCTGAATGTTATGAAAGGTTGGGTTATGTTACAGTGCTACTTCTGTAGCAACTGTAATTTTAAGAAGGGATATCTTTCATTTGGTGAATTAGTGAAGAACATCTGGCAGCATCATTCATGTTGTCCTAATAAATTTGGTGGAGTCCTCGGAGGGGCCGTACACGGACAGCTGGGACTAGTGTAGATCAGGGCATATTGGTAGGCATGGGCAAGTTGGGCAGAAGGGCCTGTTTCCACACTGTATGACTCTATTTAAATTAAGATGTGCTATAAAACAAAGTAAAGGCTGCATCAAAACATATAAGCAATAAAACAAGGTATAAGGTCAAAGACTAAAGAGCATAACTTTAGGGTGAGCGTCAACGTTTAAAGGAATGGTGCAGAGCACGTTTTTGTTTTGGAGATATGAACAATGGAAAGATATGAATCATGTGCAGGTAGGCAAGATTAGTTTATCTTGGTATCATGTCCAGCACAGACGTTCCTGTACTGTGCAGTTCTATGTTCTAACTGTTCTGGTGTAAGGTCACCTACCCAGATGTTTAAGCGGGTTTCATTCCAGTGTTCTGCCTGACCTGCTGAACAATTTTTCTGCCACTACAGTGTTTTGGTCTTGTATTATGTTCTATGTTTTTAATTGCTAGTATAAACTGCTGATGTCCATAACTAGGTTATATATGTTTTAATATTGATTATATCATCTTTTGACAGTTATTATGAATGACTATTGTTCTTTACCTTTTTAACTTAATGGGAATTGCTGCAAATGGAAAGCAAAGAAAGACTGAAATATACGTCAAACTGAAAAATAATGTGTGCAGGCCTTTCTTCATATAAGCTTTGCCAGTTATATCTCTCCATTCCTCACCTTAGAGACAAGATTGTACTTGGTTGGTTCATCACTGAATGGCTTTGGTACTCGATACAGTGATGCAGATCTGTGCCTCGTGTTGAAGGAAATGCCGGTATGTTTGTTCAATGTTTTGGTATTAGCCAGACAATTTTTCTTTAGCAGATTGATGCCACAATGCCACTTGCCATATTGAAAGGCTGTTTTTTGTATTCTTGTAGATGAACCAAAGGAGTGAAGCATGTCGCGTACTCGGTTTAATCCTACAACTTTTCTATAGACTCTGTAAGTCACTTTATTGAAGATGTTACTCTCTTATTGTTGTAAAGTACAGAACATTACAACCTCATTAACCGTTTTTTTAAAGCTGTTTACCAAAATGGATTGCTTGGGCTGAATGACCTGTTTCAGTGTTATGATTTCAAGTAATATTAATCTTACTGAATCATTTTGCTTTGTACTAGTATTGTGTTTACTTCTGCGGCATTTCACAAGGGCATACAATATGAAATTGCATAGTAATTTAATTGCATTGTCATTGTCTTAATCTTAGTTAATGATGGCAGGAACATGATAAAGGGCAATCGATGTTATGTGCTTAGTTGTATGGAGGTTAAAATTGACATACCCTTGCTTGGTCCAAAACCACCAATGTCTGGGTCAAGCAATAGCCACCTCCTTCCCCTTTATTTTGCATCAATTACCAAAGAATTTGGTGAATGAAGTGCTTAACCTGAAAAGAAACGTGAAATCAATATTTGGAAAGTAAAACCAGACAGTAATTTTAAATATTCTCAACTTTCATCCAATCTTTTTTCTTCCAGCTTACATCGACAGACCTCAACTGATCCGAGCAAAAGTGCCAATAGTAAAATTCAGGGATAAAGTCAGGTGGGTGATTTGAGTGATTTTTTTTTAACATAGAACATAGAACATAGTACAGCACAGCGCACATATGGGTCTTTGGCCCATACGTTTTGTGACTAACATGACTCGAAGTTCAATTGATCTCATCTTGCAATGCTGCTTATAGGTAAGAATTGTAAACATAGCAAAAGAGGAAAGATTAAATAGGAACCAAAGGGGCAACTTTTTCACGCAGGGTGGTTGGTACAAGGGACGAGCTGCCTGAGGAAGTAGTTCAGGCAGATGCAATAGCAAAATTTAAAAGACATTTGGATGGGTTCATGGATAAATTTACAGGGATGTGAGCCAAACGCAGATAAATGAAACTAGCCTAGATAGTTAGGCTTTGTGGTCAGCCTTTGAGTTGGGCTGAAGGGCCTGTGAATATGCCATATTACTCAACAATAGAAAATAGGTGCAGGAGTAGGCCATTCGGACCTTTAAACCAGCACCGCCATTCAATATGATTATGGCTGATTATCCAAAACCAGTACCCCGCTCCTGCTTTTTCCCCATATCCTTTGATTTTGTTAGCCCTAAGAACTATATCTAACTCTTTCTTGAAAACATATAGCTTTTACTCTTAATTAGTAATCACTATCTAATAATCTATGTACTACTTTTGATCACTGGAACCGGATGTAGATTTATACTTTGCATAACATTATAACAAAGATGTTGCATTGGTCTAAGACTGTTTATAGGAAAGAATCTTAATTATAAACCTAGTATGGGTTAAAGCATAATATTTAAAATCCGCGGCTTTCAATATCAGCATTAAACCTCGTGGCTCTAACTCTTCCCTATACCAAGATTCCTTACTCCTTTCAAAGTTTTCTGAAAATACACACAAACTGTTGTATTTAAAACTCAACCATCAAGTGAATAGTTAAATACAACGGCCAAGGTCACCAATGAAGTCATTGCATAGCATGAACCAGCTACTCGGGTATGAGCCTGTTGCAGAAGAATTCGGGGAACAGTGGACGCCATATGTAAAAGAAAAGCATTATAAAGTTTGTAAAGGAAAATCTTGAATGACCTGTTCTGGGTTGGGTGGGAGTGATGGGCTAGTTCATGAAGGGGGGGGGGGGGAGGAGGTCAGAGTCACATTGGGTATTTGGATCAGAGAACCAGGAACAATGTTGGGAGTTTGTGAATCAAAGAAGGGACTGGGGAGTAAGATTGGAGACAATCCAGGAGTGAGGTTTGGTTTGGTTTATTGTCACGTGAAAGCCTTTTTTGTTGCGTGCTATTCAGTCATCAGAAAGACTATACATGATTCCAATCAAGCCGTCCACAGTAGGGATTAGTGCTAAGACATGGGATTGGGGTGAAATCATTTGGGGGTGGCAGGGGAAGGGAGAACGGGTGATGCAGGCTGACAAAGCCGTGCTGTGTGGGTGGTCTCCCGAAGGAAAGGATGATGTAAAACACACCTACTCACTTATCCACCGATCCACAGACTGTGACCTGCACAGGAAACAGTGTTAGTATATCATTGTTGTTCAGAGTGTTCCCAGTGATAGTTGCTCCTCAGAAAGGTATGACTGAAATACCCGAGTAACGATATAAAGAAGGGGTGCATGGGAATTACTTTATTTCATGAGTTACTGAGTGGTTATTTACATCAGTGCAAACATGATTCACTTCTGGACTGCCTGATAAAATTTTCACATTTGTGATTTGACCTGGAAATTATTAATGATTTTTTTAATGATTTGTGCTAAAGGGAAAAGTACCAGGCCAACCTCTTCTCTTTGCTGGCAACTTGTATTTAAACGTATTTAAACAGGTCTTTATGAAAAGTTAATGGTGGACCTTTTTAAAAAAAAAAAGCTACAGCTTTGGACTTGCTGTATAGTTCTATATTGAATTTGATTTGTCAGATTTAAAGCTGTGAATTCCAATTCTTGGAAATCTCCTGATTGTGGCATTTTTCAATATTAAAACTAATTTGTTTTTATTTTAATTTTTAGTGGTGTGGAATTTGACTTGAATGTAAACAATGTTGTAGGAATAAGAAATACTTTCCTGCTGAGGAGCTATGCATCTAGTAAGTACTTTACCTGTTTGTATATATATGTCATGTTATTGCCTTGCCATCTGGGCAACAAACATTCCTTCATTTATATTGTGTGCCATAAAACGCCCTTAAATCTTGTGTGTCCAACCAAATTTGCAGCTAAGGTATTGCTCTTTCCTATATTCATAGTGTCAACTGAATTCAAGGACTAAAATTAGTTGTTACTAGGTTTTTATGTGTGAACGTATCCTGAATCTTGGGTCTGAATCCTGCAGCAATAATCATTACTTGGTTTTGCAGTGATATTTTCTTCTTAAAAAAAATTAGGCCAAGTATTCTTGTATCAGAGCCTCAGTAGTTCCCTTTTGGAAGATGATAAAAAAAATAGAGAGCTTGTCACATTCTGTTATTGCTAAAAAATTTAAATGCCAACTGACAATTGTATCGGCTTGTTAATGTTTCAAAGTTAAAGTAGCTCCTGTCACTGATTGACGGGTTAATATGATCACCTCCAATCAAACGTTGGGTTGTCCTAGGTTTTTTGGGTGTGTGCGTGTGCGTTCCTTTAAAAAGTTTTTCAATTGAAGACTTTTTCACATGAGCGATCTTGGACAGATAGCTGTTGGGTTTATTTGACCGATTCCACCTCAAATGTTATTAGTCAGACATCAAACTAGATGCTTCAGGAAATTATTGGAAAGATGAATGAAATGTCCCTGGAGTGTTTCAACCACCATAGAACTTTTTTTTACAAAAGTTAACTGGACATTAAAAAAAGCTCTCAAATAAAAATGCAGTGGTTACATTTAATATCCACGAAAAGAAAATAAAGAATAAAATAATTTGTGGTAGCTGCTCATAAACGAGCAGAGCTTTATAATTAATGTATAAACATTTGGGCTGGAGAGTAAGGTGGGGCACACTTGTCAGCCAAACCACCCTTGTACATATTATGAAGTTTAAAGACACCAATCCTGTCTGTTCTTCCTGTATAGCAACATTCATCAGAGCTAATGGGACGTTAAACAACATAATTAAGTTTAAACAATTGTGATTTAAACACTAGGAGCTACATAATGTGATATATTCAGTCACGGAGGAGGTTAATTTAGGACTTTTAAAAAAACCTTAAATGCACAAACACAATGCATTTTACACTATTGATCACATTCTTACAACTTGTACAAATTTGGAAGCTATGTTCCATGCCTTGGAAGAGTTCCTGTGCCACTCTCCATTAAAATCGACAAAATTCAGATTGGTGATTCCTGTATTCTTTCATAAAATGATCGCAATATTGAAGGTAAGTATTAGAGATGATTCTAGAGTTTGCCACAGGAAATCGACCCAAGTTCACTAATTTCTCTAAATTTGCAAAAATGTATTGAGAATTCTTTAGTCGTCACCTTTTTTATTACATCGATATCTTGCAAGGTCACAATGACAATGCTTGTATTTTAAAGTAAAGTTGAGTATAAAAACTAACCGTTTATCTTTGAGGACTTGATTTCATGAATGGAATCTCTCATGGAGTAGAGCTCCATAATTTACATCCTTTCTTTACCTGAGTGCATATTTAAAATATTAAATGAAAGACAATAGATTCAATGTGATCATGGCTGATCATTCTCAATCAGTACCCCGTTCCTGCCTTCTCCCCGTACCCCCTGACGCCGCTATCCTTAAGAGCTCTATCTAGCTCTTTGCATGGTTGCATGCTTGGCACTCAGCAAGCACTTAATGATTTTTGTGCAGATTTGCATGTTACTTTTGAATTGACGTACCATGGACCTGATCTGGACAGAATGGTCTAAATTATTTTCGCCTGTGCTGTAGACTTTCACGCTGTCATGTTTCTTCAAAACTGCATGTTTTTTTTAGTACTACTGCCCACCAGAGGTCAGTGTTGATTTCTTGAACAGACTTAGAGTTAGAGCTGTAGGGGCTAGTGGAATCAAGGGATAGGGAAGAAAGCAGGCACGGGTTATTGATAGGGAATGATCAGCCATGATCACAATGAATGGCGGTGCTGGCTCGAAGGGCCGAATGGCCTCCTCCTGCATCTATTTTCTATGTTTCTATGACTTTAGTGGTAGAGGAATGTAGTTGCTTTAACATAGAAAAGTACAGCACAGGAACAGGCCCTTCAACCAACAATGTCTGTGCCGAACATAACGCCAAGATCATCTCATCTGCCAGCACATGATGCATCCTTCATTCCCGCCACATCCATTTTACCAATCTACGTTAGTAGTTTTCCTTTCTTCAGAAACTAAAAATGAAACCATCTAATATTAACATCTTTTTTTAAAAATCTACGTAGATTCTCCTTTTGCATATGGATGAAATCTTTTGTAAAATCAACAGCAAGAATGTCCCTAAAAGTGAGAACCACCAGAAAGGTTCGATTTGCTGCTGATGCACTTTTGTTTGGATGAACATTAACATAAAATATAATTTCTTTTTAACTACCCTTTTATTTCCCTCTAATTGGTTGAAAACGTAATCAAATGAATTTATAATTTTTCTATTCATCAGAAATCCATTGTTATGGTTAGTCAAAAACCAACAATAGTAGAAGCTAATCAAATGAAGTTTTAACTCCTCATTCAGCAATTTTTTTCATTCTTTCTGGATTAAGAGAAAGGGCCATTTATAAAAACTCTACAAATGCAGAATTTAAAAAAAAGTTGTTTTAAAATACCATTATTCTTGCAAGTTTTCTTAAATTATAATATACTTTCTTTTTATTCAGCTGAGAGTCGTGTTCGTCCTCTTGCGCTGGTTGTGAAAAAATGGGCACATTACCATGGAATAAATGATGCTAGTCGTGGCACGTTGAATAGTTACTCCTTAGTACTGATGGTTTTGCACTATCTACAAAGTAAGTCTGTCTCTACGGTGTTTATTTAACATTATAATCCTTTTACAATTCATAAATCTCTGCATTTGGGGATTTTGTCTTATCTTCATTGGCCAGTCCTAGTTGGCATTAATTGACAATAATATTTTGTTTGAAGCTTCATCAGAAAGGACTTCTTCAGTTTCCTTGGCAACATAATAGCCTTTCATTGCGCTTCGCCATCTGCTTTGTGGGACAGTGCTAATATTTTCAGTTTTCAAAAAAAAAACTTCTTTACTAAGCACCTTGAGATAGTCGGTGGATGGAAGTAGAGTTCACTGACATGCTCAAGTACAGTAAGGTACAGACACAGCAAAATTCTTGCTTGTAGCAGCAGCATCACAGGCGCAGAGACACCGGCAAACACAAAAAAACAAATTGTACACAAAATATACGTAAACTTTAGCTAAGGCAGTGAAAAGAAAAAAACTGCAATAAACAAGACGTTAGTGCAAATCAAATGGGGAAAAATAATCAAGATCATGCCAGTGCAAGAGGTGTTCTGTGCTGAGATCAAATTTGGGTTGTGTGAGTTGGTTCAAGAAACTAATTGTTGTAGAAAAGTAGCTGTTCCTCGACCTGGTGGTGTGGGACTTCAGGCTTCTGCACCTCTGCCCGATGGTAGTAACAAGAGGAGGGCATGGCCTAGTTGTTGTTGTGGCACAATTTAAACAGTGTTCGCTCTCGCGCTCTCCTGTCCACTCTCTCAACACCCATAATTCGACCAACTACTGTGGTGTCTGGCAAATTTGTAGATGACGTTGGAACAGTTAAACATAGAAACATAGAAAATAGGTGCAGGAGTAGACCATTCGGCCCTTCGAGCCTGCACCGCCATTCAATATGATCATGGCTGATCATCCAACTCAGTATCCCGTACCTGCCTTCTCTCCATACCCCCTGATCCCTTTAGCACAAAGGCCACATCTAACTCCCTCTTAAATATAGCCAATGAACTGGCCTCAACTACCTTCTGTGGCAGAGAATTCCACAGATTCACCAGAAAGGTATGGGTATGGGCCAATGCAGGCAAATGGGATTAACCCCGAATGTTAACCTGTTAAGCATAGGCTGGGTGGGCTGAAGAGCCTGTTACCATACTATATGGTTCAATCTGAAGAAGGGTCTCGACCCGAAACATCACCCATTCCTTCTCTCCTGAGATGCTGCCTGACCTGCTGAGTTACTAGCATTTTGTGAATAAATACCGTTGATTTGTACCAGCATCTGCAGTTATTTTCCTACATACTATATGGTTCTATGACTGATTCTGCAAATGAACTTTGAGAATGTATTACTCTTGATGTATTCCTTGAATCAGCCTGATGTGTCGAATTCTTGATTTTAATTGTACCTCAGTGTGATTTTCCGTAGTAATTTAACTCCCGGATTATTTGATCATTTCTTTCGTGGTCTGGAAATTGTAAGGAAGTTTGTACAGATAATAAAAATTATATTAATGCACTAAATATTGGTTATTGGAAATATGATGAAAGGTATGCACAAAACCTCAGCTGAAAACAGCATCTGGAATAAATTTATTGTCGATCTTGGCTCGATGGTAGCAATTTGACCTGAGTCACACGGCTCTGGAGTGAAGCCCACTGGAGAGATCTGAGCATTTAATTTGACTCTTCAGCAATATACTGAGGAAATGTTTTACTGTGGATATTCTGTCCTTTATATGAGCCTTCTGTCCCCTCGGATTTACTTTTTTTTTGGTGATTATCAGAAAATATTAAAAACGTGCCAATATTAACACCTGTTAGTAGAAAAATAATATTGTGAATACCGCAAGGTTTTGGTTTCTTAATCAGGACAGCTGCTTTTCTTTAGTTAACAAAATTCTTGGTTTGAAAGTCCATTCTGCCTCCTACTAGTGTAAATGTACATATTTAGTAAATTCATAGTCATTATATATTTTTATAAATCCCAGGGAGGCTACGAGAATGTTTTGCTGGTCATTATTCCAATACTGTCCGATCTGAACACCACTCTGTTTTCTGGCTATTTTGCGCAAAAGTTAGCTGCCAAAACTGACTTACTTTGAACAATAACAAATATCTCTATCTTTGCGCAAATGCCATTTATGAAAAATATATTCATACATAACCAATTAGTTTTTATATTTTCTGTGGTGATCTCAATATATTTTGCATGTTTTGGTGCTCTGCTATAATGAAATAATATTTTGGTTGTAACCTGGTTTTCCATTTTTGTTTATTTCTTGTTTGCTTTTAAGCTTTACCTGAACCTGTCATTCCGTCTCTCCAGAAGGAGCACCCAGTAAGTAGCATTCTTCTTTCTGATTAGGATGATATTTACACTCAAATCTTTGATCACTGTATATTGATCCAAAAGTCGTTTTATCTCCTATAATGCATAGTGATTCCGATATGCATGCTCACACAAATCATCAGTGCACTGGTACATTATCCAGAACATTTACTTTAATCTTCCCTCTAGAATTTGGGCCTTGACCATATTTGAGCCAAGACTATACGAGGGTCATGAGCTAGGTGATGGGGATTGAATCCAAATTGAGAGCAAGTCCCACTATTGCACAATAATAAAAATTATATTTAAAAGAAATATTATGACCCTCCATGACGATTTGAATGTGGTCTTTGATTAGGATAACAGAATATATGATTGTTTTGAGATGTATCCCATCGATTTTTATGTCTTGAACTATAATGGACATTTTATTTTTTTTAAATGCTATGCAAAAGTCAAAAGAAGGCATATCATTTTCCTGGTCCCCTGGATGTATAATAGCCTGAACTCTGCAAGGAGTAGGTTGATCAGGCAATAGCTGAGCTCCAGAAAAAATTATGAGTAACTACTAAATTATGAGTAACCAGAGTAACTACTTAAGATCTCTGCCCAGTATTGTTTATGTAAATACTTTCTCGTAGGGAATATCCAAGCAATAGCAACAAAAGCACCCGGTTGCTTTAGCAGTTTAAACGTCACCATCGCACTCCAGATCCAGACTGTCTGAAAATGAAACTGTCATGGGAGATAATTACTTAATTCAAGATTCCAGAAATGAACCTACAGCCTCGAGGCATAACTAAGTTAATTTACTATGCTCACTGTATAATGCAATTAAATTTAATTCAACACCCAGAGGAGAAAATGGGTTGAATATCACGTTAGCTTCAATTTCTTTATTTCAATGGGAGTAAAGGGTACTTGCTCGTTTTCTTTCTGCTTTGGTGTTCAGAAAAATAAAAAGTTGCAGCTGACTTAGAAAAATTAAAATGTATGCAGAAAGAAAACATTTTGCAGCAAGTGGACGTGGTAACGCTAACTTATAAGTTGTAACTTGTATAATGCTACTGTGTAATGTGTCACGGTGAAATCTTTACATTATGAATTCTTGCATCTGCATCTTTCTTGGTGGATAAATTATGTTTTTGAGTATAGAAGTTGGGAGGTCATGTTGCAGTTATATAAGACGTTGGTGAGGTCGCATTCAGAGTACTGTGTTCGGTTCTGCGCACCATGTTAAAGGAAAGATGTCAAGTTGGTGAAGATTTACGAGGATGTTGCCAGGATTTGAGGGTCTGAGCTATAGGGAGAGTAGAGCAGGCTGGGTCTCTATTCCTGGGAGCGCTGGAGGTCGAGGGGTTATCGTATAGAGGTGTCTAAAATCATGAGAGCAATAGATCGGGTAGATGCACAGAGTCTCTTGGCCAGAGTAGAGGAATTGAGAACCAGAGGACATACATTTAAGGTAAAGGGGAAAGAATAAAATCGTAATCCGAGGGGTTACTTTTCCTCACAAAGGGTGGTGGGTGTATGGAGCGAGCTGCCAGCGGAGGTAGTTGAGGCAGGGACTATCGCAACGTTGAAGAAACATTTAGACAGGTACATGGATAGGACAAGTTTGGAGGGATATGGACCAAATGCGCGCAGGTGGGACTGGTACAGATGGGACATGTTGGTCAGTATGGGCAAGTTGGGCCAAAGGACCTGTTTCCATGCTGTATGACTCTATGACCTTTTTAAAATGCATTGTTTTTTTTAATTCAATGTCTTTAGGAGTGCTTTGAGCCCACTATGCAGCTGCAACTTGTGCACAGAAGAGGAAGCAACATAAGCCCATACAGCTCACTAAATAACTCGAATCTGGGAGACCTGCTCGTGGGGTTTCTGAGATACTACGCTACAGAATTTGAGTAAGTAGTGTTTTTAAGGTAGCGTTATATCGGCCCCTATTATTTTCCAAGGAAACTAATGTTACTGAAATTAGTCATCATTTTTTATTTCTCCCAACATTCTCATGCTATTTCCTCAGTAACATTCTTTCTGTTACTTTGCTGTAACTATGTCAAGTCCTCTAGACTAGACAATTCTCAAATTCCCTGGTCAGCCTCCTCACTCCACACCTTGTGAGCTTCTATCCTTTCTGATTAATATCATGTTCATAAGTTCGAGGAGCAGAATTAGGCCATTTGGCCCATCATCTACTCCGCCATTCAATCATGACTGATCTATCATTCCCTCTCAACCTCATTCTCCCCATAATCCCTGTCAGCCTTGCTAATCAAGAATCTGTCCTTGTCCACCTTAACAATAGCCATTGACGGTCTGTCTGGCAAGGAATTCCATAGATACCCCATTCTCTAACTAAAGAAATTCCTCCTCATCTCCTTTCTAAAGGCATGTCCTTTTATTCTGAGGTATGGCCTCTGGTCCTAGACTCTCCCACTAGTAGAAACATCCTGACCACATTCACTCGGTCCAGGCCTTTCACGATTTGGTAAGTTTCAATGAGGTCCCTCCTCATCCTTCTAAACTCCAGCAAGTTTTTTCTGCTTTGGTGCCTTCAAAAGCCTGTGTAGTGCGGAGATTCTCTGTAAGGGGGGAAAAAAACAGTTCTGCTTGGAGGATCATAACTGGGGGGCAAATTCTGTGCTTCAGATTTTCTTGGGGTCCTGCCCCTTCCACCTAGGTCCCAACCTGAAATGTAACCCATCCATGTTCTCCAGAGATGCTGTTGCAAGGAACTACTTCAGACTTCAGACACTGAGGTCTGAAGAAAGGTCCCGATCCGTCCCGGCCTGGTCCTGATCACCTATCCATGTTCTCCAGAGATGCTGCCTGACTCACTGAGTTATTCCAGCACTTTGTATCTTTATCCGTAAACCAACATCTGCCGTTCCTTGTATCTAAAGGGAAATTGATACTCTCTGGAAATGGAGCAGTGCTCAAAGTAATGTGATCGTTTTATAAGATTGATAGGGCCACTTCCATACTTTCCATTGTGTCTTTTACAACAGCTTTCTCATTGTAAATTTCTTTGGAATTTTAATCTCTTCCAAAGATCGATATTCTTTGGAATGTAGATGAATGAACGGTGATGTCTTTGAAACGTGGCAGGGCAGATGTCGAGATGTATTCATTTGTAGTATTTCAATGAGGAGATTTAGTTCAGTTTAGTTTATTATTATCACGGGTACCGAGGTACAGTGAAAAGCTTTTTGTTGCAAGCTATCCAGTCAGCAAAAAGACTATACATTATTACAATCAAGCCATCCACGGTGTACAGATAGAATATGAAGTTCATATTTAGTGTAAGGAGTGCTGCTATTGAAATATAGATTTAAAAGAATGGAGTGATTGTAATGTATGATAGTGGATCCACCTCTGGAGCCAGTACGCAAAGAATCTATCTGTATACTATGGATGCCTTGATTGTAATAATGTAGAGTCTTTTTCACCCAGAGAGTTTGTGAATTTGTGGAATTCTCTGCCACAGAGGGCAGTGGAGGCCAAATCACTGGATGAATTTAAGAGAGAGTTAGGTAGAGCTCTGGGGGCTAGTGGAATCAATGGATATGGGGAGAAGGCAGGCACGGGTTACTGATTGTGGATGATCAGCCATGATCACAATGAATGGCGGTGCTGGCTCGAAGGGCCAAATGGCCTCCTCCTGCACCTATTTTCTATGTTTCTATGCCTGGCGTTGGGGCCATCTAGTTATAGTTGTCAAATTAGTGGTGATCATTCAAAACTGAGGTCTGTAGGAACCTCTTGCCAGAAGTGGTAAGTCTCTGGAATAGTCCTGCCTGGGCGTGTGGTTGTGGAGACTAGATCACTGAAGATATTTAAAGTGGAAGTAGATACATTTTTGAAAGATTGAGAATTGAAGGCTATCTCACAAAAGAGGAGCTGAGGCCTGGGACAGGTCAGCCTTAATCGTATTGAATGGAGGAGACGTTTAAGGGGGAGAGGGGCCTGGTCGTACTTTATGTTTTTATAAGCTCACTGATATAGAGCTTGGTTCATAATTAACTTGATGGTAAATTATATTCTTTAATTTGTAATTGGCATCTCGTGAATGTGGTTGTGAGACTGAAAGGCGAAAACAACATCATGAAGAATTGCTAGTTTCAACTAGCTTCCCAACAAGTACGGAAAGATGAACATTGAATGTCGGACAAGACGCTGCGTGAGCCCCTAGAGCATGTTCTGTCTGTTATATCATGGCTGGCCTGCACCTCAGCTACATTTACCCATCTTTGCAAGTTATGCATGGATCCATGTCTAACAGTAATCTTGTCAATGACAATGAAATTTTGTAAATCCATATCATAACGATAATAGTATTATGTTTCATGAAATGTTTATTATCACTGCTATTAGGCCACCATACAGCAGGTACAAGGTGATGAATTTCTGTGGTCAGACAAATTTGATAATGATGCTCCACAATCTCTGTCGAATTACTGAGGTCAGAAAAGGGCCATCATAATGGTTGATGCTGCTCAGTGTAAGCACATGATGAAGATCATTGTTTTTGTCTTACTAGATGGATGGGATCTACACTATGATTTGGGAGTAGCTCAGTGGCCATTGGGAGGGGAGAGTTGAGGAGGTGCCAGGCAATTTAAGGTTTGTCACTGTTCTTGAAGGTGGTTATAATTGTGATGTCTGAGATCTAATTTTAGTTTCATTTAGTTTATTGTCACGTGGTACCGAGGTGCAGTGAGAAGCTTTTGTTGCGGGCTAACCAGTCAGCGGAAAGACAATACAGGATTACAATCGCGCCATTCACAGTGTACAGATACATGATATGGGAATAACGTTTACTGCAAGAATAAACCAGTAAAGTCTGATCAAAGACAGTTTGAGGGTCTCTAATGAGGTGGGTCATAGTTCAGGACTGCTCTCTGGTTATGGGAGGATAATTCAGTTGCCTGATTACAGCTGGGAAGAAACTGTCGCTGAATCTGGAGGTGTGTGTTTTCACACTTCTATACCTTTTGCCCGATGGGAGAGGGGAGAAGAGGGAGTAGCCAAGGTGCAAATGGTCCTTGATTATGTTGTTGGAATGGAGTCAATGGAAGGGAGGTTGGTTTGTTTGATGGTCTGGGCTGGGTCCACGATCTTCTGGCATGTCCTCGCTCTTCCCAGTTTTGAGAGACGGGGATGTAAATTTGTGACTCGTTTTTCACTCAAGTTTTAGCTTCGGCAAGGTTACCATCTGCTCCTGGAGCAGAGTTCTTTTGCAAATGCCATGTGACCTGTGTGACTTGTTGGTTTGGGTTGATGCGAGTACAGGAAAGCTTGCTGCAGGATGGAGTCAAGGGCACGGTCATGGATGAGTTCTTTAAAGTGTTCCTTCCGGCTGGCATTGACTGCTTCTGTATCCTCGCCTCTTGATTTTCGGAAAGGCGGGCTGTTGGTTATTTGGTTCTCGGTGCTGAAGAATCTATGTTATAGCTGTCAGAGCACTGCTAGACCTGGCGCTATAAGCAGCAACTCTACTGATGGGCCACTGTGCCGCCCTTGCAGTGGTTGTTTCTATTGTCATTCTTGATTTTGGCCTAATTAATGGAGATAACAGTGGATTAGGATATGGTCAGTCTTTGGTTCCTATGGTGGTGCGAGTGACTGTAGATGTCCTTGCAATCCTTTGCTCAGATGTTGCATAATCAATTGGCGTTGGTGCTTGTATTGGCAAGTTTCAATGCAGTCTTGTGCTTGCCTGTCGATACAAACATACTGACTATGAATGTGCTCCAGGAAGAACTCTTTGCCATTCGTGCTTTTTGAAAGGACTGACACTGAAGCCATCCGGGAAGATAAGTTTTATTTCCCTCTGAGCCTGCTATTTTGTTCAAGGTGTAATAGAAGTCCTACTTGGCCACATTTACAGCTTCCAGCACATGTTCCGATGGCCATTGTGTGGCAGTTTTGTGCTGCAGTGAATCAAAAGATCATGAGACATTCACTTTCCCCATTAAATCACTGAAATCATTCTTGATAGCAGAGGCCTATCCTATTGAGATGTCTCTCCTATTCCGGTTTGCACTTCCAGAAGATTATCTACCTGCTTTGTTCCTTGAGTTGGCTGTTTTAACAGAGGAGGACAAAGGGGTTAATTAAGAGGGGGAAAATAGAGCACGAAAGAAAGCTTGCAGGGAATATAAAAACTGACTGGAAAAGCTTCTTTAGATATGTGAAGAGGAAAAGATTAGGGAAGACAAATGTAGGTCCCTTATAGTCAGAAACAGGTGGATTTATAAAGGGGAAACAAGGTAAATGGCAGACCAGTTAAACAAGTACTTTGTTTGTGTCTTCCTTAGTGAAGACAAAACCAATCTCCCGGAAAGACGAGGGGACCGAGGATCTAGTGGGAGGGAGGAACTGAAGGGAATCCACATTAGTCAGGAAATGGTGTTGGGTAAACTATTGGGACTGAAGGCAGATAAATCCCCAGTGCCTGATGGTCTGCATCCCAGAGTACTCGAGGAGATGGCCCTAGAAATCTTGGGTGCATTGATGATCATTTTCCAATGTTCTCTCGACTCCGGATCAGTTCCTGTGGACTGGAGGGTAGCCAATGTAACCCCACTTTTTAAGAAAGGAAGGAGAGAGAAAACGAGGAATTATAGACCAGTTAGCCTTACATCGGTAGTGGGGAAGATGCTTGAGTTGATTATTAAAGATGCAATAGCAGCGCATTTGGAAAGCAGTGGCAGGATAGGTCAAAGTCAGCATGGATTTATGATGGGGAAATCATGCTTGACTAATCTTCTGGAATTTTTTGAGGATGTAACAAGTGGATTGGATAAGGGAGAGCCAGTGGATGTGGTGTATCTGGATTTTCAAAAAGCCTTTGACAAGGTCCCACAAGAGATTGGTGTGCAAAATTAGAGCACATGGTATTGGGAGTAGGGTTTGACATGGATAGAGAACTGGTTGGCAGACAGGAAGCAAAGTGTAGGAATTAACAGGTCTTCAGAATGGCAGGCAGTAACTCATGGGGTGCCGCAAGGCTCGGTGCTGCGACCCCAGTTATTTACAATATATATTAACGATTTAGGTGAGGGAATTAAATGTGACATCTCCAAGTTTGCGGATGACACAAAGCTGGGTGGCATTGTGAGCTGTGAGGTGGATTCTATGAGGCTGCAGGGTGACTTGGATAGGTTGGGTGAGTGGGCAGATGCTTGGCAGATGCAGTATAATGTAGATAAATGTGAGGTTATTCACTTTGGTGGCAAGAACAGGAAGGCAGATTATTATCTGAACAGTGTTAGGTTAGGAAAAGGGGAGGTTCAACGAGACCTGGGTGTCCTTGTACATCAGTCAATGAAAGTAAGCATGCAGGTACAGCAGGCAGTGAAGAAAGCTAATGGCATGTTGGCCTTCATTGCAAGGGAATTTGAGTTTAGGAGCAAGGAGGTCCGACTGCAGTTGTACAGGGCTCTGGTGAGTCCACACCTGGAGTATTGTGTGCAGTTTTGGTATCCTAATTTGAGGGAGGACATTCTTGATATTGAGGGATTGCAGCATAGGTTCACCAGGTTAATTCCAAGGATGGCAGGTCTTACATATGAGGAAAGAATGGGTCGACTGGGCTTGTATTCACTGGAATTTAGAAGGATGAGAGGGGATCTTATAGAAACATATAAAATTCTTAAGGCATTGGACAGGCTAGATGCAGGAAAAATGTTCCCCATGTTGGGGGAGTCCAGAACCAGGGGTCACAGTTTAAGAATAAGTCGTAGGCCATTTAGGACTGAGATGACGAAAATCTTTTTCACCCAGAAAGCTGTGAATCTGTGGAATTTTCTGCCACGGAAGGCAGTGGAGGCCAATCCACTGGATGTATTCAAGAGATAGTTGGGGCTAACAGAATCAAGGGATAGGGGGGGGGAAAGGTAGGAACGTGGTACTGATTTTGGATGATCAGTCATGATCATATTGAATGTCAGCGGTGGCTCGAAGTAGCTGGATGGCCTACTCCTGCACCTATTTTCTACGTTTCCTGCCTATACTCTGTCAGAGCAGTGTTGTCAATGCCATGATAATTCCTGTACTGAGATAGCTGTGTGGTATTCAGGTCGATAGCTTTTGGGACTATCCAAAAGCATCCATATGAGCTGTGAGCTGCGAGAGAATGGCCACCCATGCAGAAACAAGCACAACAATACACAGTTGGGTTGAGCAGAACTGGATGCGCTGAGCACACTTGCTGGTCACTTACCAAGTCAGTGAGGCTGGCTGAAGGCCTCTCTCCCTGCGCCTGCTCTCCCTTCCTTCACAGATAGGCATGGGCAAGTCGGACTGTATGACTGACTAATTTCCTACCCCGTCCCTCTATTCTGTAATTCATTCAATATCAGAAATACAGTACACTCCTGTTATAGGTGGGTTGCTTTCCTAGAAACCTCCCTATCACGAGTTTCCGTAATGTAAACCTTGACAAAAATTGACACAATTTGTTGTTTATTTTGGATTTTGAGTTTATTTTGTACTTTATTTCTTACATAAATTCCATAAGGGTGAATTTTTATCTCAATTTTTTTGATAGAGTCAGGACAAATTCTGCGATCCTTTCCTAAACACTGTTACTGTTCATATCTAACTTTTGCAAAAACCTGGTTATTAATCATTCTCGGGAACGGAAACCTTTCATAACCCATGGAGTGCCTGTATCCAAAGCAATTCCACCATTTACTCGGCCAATCAAGAGCATAATGAAATCTTGTCTATTTACCTTGATAAATAAAGCTACAACAACAATCTTGGTTGTTTGGCCAACGTGATTGATACCCCATTCAACCACAGTATCCACCTTTGGCTGCAGACTGTATGATCTACTACATCCCACGCTGTCTTCACAGCACTCTTTGCAACCCCATGACCTTTATCAGCAAACGGCAATCACAGCAAACCATCACCAGCAGGTTCTTTCCAGGTCAATCACCATTCTCACTTGGAAATATTCATCTGACTTCTTTAAGCCCTGTTGAGTTGCAGTAAACGCGTATTTCAACTCAACATTATTCTGGAATTGCCTTCACTAAATGGGGTTGTTGTGGTTTAAGAAAGTGGCTCGGCATCGCAGTTTTTGGGTCACGTGCAGCGAGTGTTGACCTGACAGCAATATCCATGTACCATAAATGAATAAAGAAAAACTGTAATTGAGTTGTACTGCCAACTGGATTACGAAATTAAGAGCGTCGTTTTTAGCCGAAAATAAAAGCTGAATATCTTGGTGAGTGTTTTTGCTGCTTCAATTTTCTGGGTTCGTGTTTCAGAGAGTGAGTGAAGGCAGCAGGTGGGAGTTGACGCGCATCAATGTCGGAGGCATCAATGTCGGAGCCAGCAATGCAGGCTTTAATGTTCAGCTGTTATAACGTGGACAGTGTGTGTAAACGCTTGCCAGAGGGAGAAGTCGATCACTGGAGAAAGTTGCAGCTTGCATTACTTGCATACTGTTTGCCAGTGGGGATTAGTGATTTGATGAACCTTCAACCGAGTGCACAGTACACATTTTAAGTCAGTATTTGTCGCTAATACCTTCCTGGCATGATGGTACTGTTGCAGGATATGATCTGTTTGTAAAGATATAGAGGCAAGGCTTTGGAGTTTAAGAAAACGTTTCAAGGAACAACTAAATGCACTGAAGGCAGATTGAAACAAATGTCCAATACTCCAAATTCTGGACCTTGTAATTAATCTGGAAAAATGTAGTTTAGAGATGGTGTGGGAACAGGCCCTTCGGTTCACAGAGTCCATGCCAACCAGCGACGCTCGCACGCACGCACGCTCGCACGCACGCACACACACACACACACACACACACACACACCCCCCTCCCCCTCCCCTCCTCGGGGAAGGAAACCGGAGCATCTAGTGAAAACCCACGCAGGTCACGGGGAGAATGTACAAACTCCGTACAGACAAACGCCCGTAGTCGGTTTCAAACCCGGGTCTGTGGCGCTATAAGGCAGCAACTCTGCCTCCGCCGGTCTAGTGCACAAGATTCTTTTTGGGTTAACCTGCTCTATCTGTCTTCTGCGGTTATATTAATAATCACTTCTTAAACACCTAATGTTATGACTAAAGAATGTATAATGATTTAACAATTAAAAAGTTAGACACCCACTTAAAAATATTGCAAATGCAATGAAAGGATTTTTGTTTTTTGTAAAATAAGAGGTTTGCAGTATATATTTGCGGTTAATTGACATAGCCACTTTTAGTAGTTCAAACTTGGATATTAATACATATACGTGTATTTCTGCCGTCAGTTGGAGTAATTCAATAATTTCAGTTCGTGAAGCCAAAGCGATCCCTAAAACCAATGAAATGGAGTGGAAGAATAAATATATTTGTGTTGAAGGTATGTATGGAAGCTCCCTGCAAGATATAACCTTGAACATTTTCCACTCAAAGCGAATGTTTAAAACTGGTTGCAGAACTCTGTACCCTCTCACTGCTAGGAGCATCTCAGCCTTAGAGGGTTGAAAATGTAAGAATAAAATGCTGTGCCTGTCTAAATTTAATGCAAAATTCACTAACTTTCAACGTGAGGCATGTGCACAACTGAGATATAAGGAACTGCAGTTGCTGGTTTATTGATCTGTTTAGAGTACATGCGTGCCAATGTCTATTACGATTAGTTGGTATCGGGGGGGGTAGACAATTTGGAGGCTTCGCTGAAATTTGCATTAACCTTTGAGTTGTTGTGACTATTGTAGTTGATCTTCTTGTCCTACTTGTCGCAGCTGTAGCTAGAGAAGTCTCTGTATTCAGGAGACCGTTGCAAGTAGGTACAGAAAATACACAGCCACAAACTCCTGTGCGCAGCACAAGCTCTACTTTTCACTAGGACTAATACCAGTGGCCTTGAAGATTTATTTATGGAGAGTCCTCAAATTAGCAACCCTGGACTGTTAAAGTTAGTAGTTTTTTTGTTTAGTTTAGAGGTACAGTGCAGAAACATGTCCTTCGGCCCACCAGGTCCGCGCCGACCAGCGATCCCTGCACATTAACGCTATCTACACACGCTAGGGACAATTTACAATTTTACCAAGTCAATTAACCTACAGCAAGTATGTCTTTGGAGAGTGGGAGGAAATCGAGAACGTACAAACTGGGAGAACGTACAAACTCCGTACAGACAGCACCCGCAGTCCAGATCGAACCCAACTCTAGCGCTTTTAGACAGCAACTCTACCGCTGCACACCTTGTTGATTTGGCCAATACAATATTCAGAATTTTTAGTAACATCAAAGTTTTACTCTACAGTTGAGCTTCACTAATGTAAATTAGCGAAATCTATTCTATTTTTTTCCTCAAAGTTATAACTAAAGATTTAAGAAATCGGAGCAGGAGTAGGCCAGTCAAGCCGTGAGGTCTGCTCTGCAATCCATTAGATCATGATCTTTTTTCACACAGTGGGTAGTGGGTATATAGAATGAGTTGTCAGAGAAGGTCATTGAGGCAGGTACTGTAACAAAATTTAAAAAACATTTGGACAGGTATGTGGCTAGGAAAGGTTTAGAGGGATCTGGGCCAAATGCAGGTAGTTGGGGCTAGCGTACATGAACCATCTTATAGGCATGGGCAAGTTGGGCTGTATGACTGACTAATTTCCTACCCCGTCCCTCTATTCTGTAATTCATTCAATATCAGAAATACAGTACACTCCTGTGGTGGCTTGCTTTCCTAGAAACCTTCCCATCACGATTTTCCACAATGTAAACCTTAACAAAAATTGACGCAATTTGTTGTTTCTTTTGCATTTTGGGTTTATTTTGTACTTTATTTCTTACTAAATTCCATTTTTTTTGAGAGTCAGGACGAATTTCTGTTATCTGAACTGCCATAACGTGGGGTACATTGTACATTCAATACATGAAGGAAATTACCAGTCTCCACAGCCCAGAAGACTGGAGAGTAGCCAAGACTAGAGAGTAGCCAGTGTTGTTCCTTTGTTTAAGAAGAGAAGTAGAGAGAATCCAGGTAATTATGGGCTGGTGAGTCTCATGTCAGAGACAGGTGAGCTATTGGAGAGGATTATTTGGGATTGGATTTACTTCCATTTGGAAGAGAATGGGCAAATTAGGGACAGTCAGCCTGTCTTTGTTCCCAGCAGGCATGTCTTACTAACTTGATCGAGTTTTTTGAGTAGGTGGCATTGTGATTGATGAGGGTAGGATGGTGAATGTTGTCTACATGGAATGCACAAAAGCATTTGATATAGTCCCCCCATTGTAGGCTGATCCAGAAGATTAAGATGCATGGGATTCGCAGTGACTTGGTCATATGGATTCAGAACTTGCTTACCAATAGAAAATAGTGGGTTGTGGTGGAAAGGCATTATTCAGGCTGGAAGTCTGTGACCAGTGGAGATCTGCAGAGACCAATGCTGGGACCTCTGTTTGTGATTTGACTTGAACATAAATGTAGATGTATTGGTCAGTAAGTTTGCAGACAGCAGCAAGCTTGTTGGAACTGTGGTCCATGAAGAGGGCTGGCAAAGTATACAGAGGGATATAGATCAACTACAGGAATGGTAAATTCTTATTGGAGTTCATTGTTGTAACCATGCTTTGCTCCTATCTAAAATGCTGTAAAAGGGGCAGTTTGTACTATCTTGAATGAAGTTTAAAATGTAACAAATCACACATTATTTTTCAAGTGTTGATCATTGTACCTTTCTGCTCATAATCTTGCCAAGGTTTTAATTTTCATGCCACCAAATGACATTCCTTTTAAGATTAAGTATTTCATCACTCATTTCCTGTTGCTCGGGATTACCTGTTCGTTCTTCCAAATTATCCTTGTGTCCCTACTCCTTACCCCACTATCTCACAGCGCTTAAACAGAGGTAACTCTGTAGACAGGCGGGAATGTTGGGGGGGAGGATGGAAGATGTTGAAAGACTGGAGCGACTAGGCTTGTATACACTGGAAATTAGAAGGATGAGAGGAGATCTTATCGAAACGTACAAGATTATTAAGGGGTTGGACACGTTAGAGGCAGGAAACATGTTCCCAATGTTGGGGGAGTCCAGAACAAGGGGCCACAGTTTAAGAATAAGGGGTAGGCCATTTAGAATGGAGATGAGGAAAAACTTTTTCAGTCAGAGAGTTGTGAATCTGTGGAATTCTCTGCCTCAGAAGGCAGTGGAGGCCAACTCTCTGAATGCATTCAAGAGAGAGCTAGATAGAGCTCTTAAGGATAGCGGAGTCAGGGGGTATGGGGAAAAGGCAGGAACGGGGTACTGATTGAGAATGATCAGCCATGATCACATTGAATGCCGGTGCTGGCTCGAAGGGCCGAATGGCCTACTCCTGCACCTATTGTGTATGATCAGAACAGTGTTTTGCATCAACCAACTGCATTTGAAGAAGGTCCGGTTGGGGATGTGAACTTCTTATGCATTAGTTCGGATCCAAATTTATACAGTCTGTATACTTGCAGATGTTTATTCAACAAAATCCAGCAAATATTTGCTGCAACTTGTTATCGTTGAAGCAAAATTCCTGTGCTAACCTGGGAGGATATTGAGCTCATTCAGTCTTCTGTCTTTGAGTCTGGGAGGATGAAAAAAATATATAAAACACTGAAAAGTGCTGTTTATCCTTATGGCTAGCTAAACCAAAAAGTAAGCCAGGTCTAATAAGGATGGCGTTTAAAGGAAGTTTAGATTTATTATTATTGTCACGTGCACAGAGGTCCAGTGGGAAGTTTGTTGTGCATGCTATCCAAACACATCAGATATACCTTGCAAAAATAGAATTCAGTCAAGCTCAAGTACAATAGTTAGAGCAAAGGGGGAAGATACAGAGTGCAGAATAGACAGCTCCATAGACAAAGTCCAATGTAAGTGTGAATGAAGGTTTAATTAAAAGTATTGGTATTGTTCAGCAATTTGTATTATACCTTTGGAGTAAAAGGTCCAAAACGTATAATCATCTGGACAAAACTAAGCTAGATGAAGGATTCATAATGCGCATTTGTGTTAGTTTTATGGGACAACAAACAGAGCAGACTGAACCTGATCTTGTGCAATGATATAGGACAAATTAAATCAAAATAGGGCAGCTTACACTCCAGCGGTATGGACATTGACTTCTCTAACTTCAAGTAGCCCTTACTTTCCCCCTCTGTCCATCCCCTCCCCTTCCCAGTTCTCCGACTACATTTTATCTGTTTCTTTTGTTACCCTCTCCCAACAAACAATGATCTATTCTACTTTTTCCTTGAATTTTATTCCCCTTGCCCTGTTTTCACACCTTACACTTCCTTATCTATACACTTCCTTATCTATACACTTCCTTATCTCTGTACCGCCCACTCCCCTGACGACAGGCTGAGGAAGGGTCTCGACCCGAAACGTCACCCATTCCTTCTCTCCAGAGATGCTGCCTGTCCCGCTGAGTTACTCCAGCATTTTGTGTCTAGGCGAAATTAATGATATAATTGTGAAGGCACTCCACATGTAAAACACATGTAATACTTAGATTAGTGGCGATCAATATTTCACTGAATTTGACATGCATTTTGAGGATGAGAATAACTGTGATGGCATGAAAACTAAAGCTAGGCAAAGTGAGCTGGCAAATGAGGTAACCGAGCAGTCCGTTAAGATGGAGTGGTAGACCTTTACGGAGATGTTTTGTTTTGCATGGAATGGGTACGTTCCAACGAGAAGGGAAATGTCTGTGTTTAACAAGTACCCAGTGTTGGTAAAATTATAAATATCATTAACAATTTTATTTGGCATTGCAGAACCCTACGACAGAACAAACACAGCTCGAGCTGTACATGAAAAATGCAAGTTTGACATGATCAAAAAGGAGTTTGTACAGGTAAAATCAATATTATAATGAATAATATCAGGATTTCCTTAAGTTTTCAACAATATTTTAATTTGAAAAAAATCTTTTGGAAAGAAACTCTTCTGAGCAGGATATGCATTCCAGATATAATCATTCTTGTCCACACCAGAAAGCGAGGAACTCTGGAACAATGTAATATTCAAGATCGCTATTTCATTGTGAATTTGTAGCGCTATTCTTTCATATTAATAACAATTAGGAAAAGTGGGAACAAATTTGAAGGTAGAGGAAAAAGTGGAGACGAGAGGCAAAAACAGAGGGGAGCGGTTGGTGATAGGATGAAGTCCAGAGGAATAAAATGGAAGAGAAGGTGCAGTGTGGAAAGAGGATAAGAATGCAAAGGCAAGTCTAGAGGTGTGGACAGCAGTCATTGTCTGAAATTGATGCATTTGCTGTTGAGTCCAGAAAGCAGAAACTGTCGATTATTTAGTGACCTTTATTGGAACAATCTGGATTCTGAGGATCAAGTGATTGAAATTATTAAAATCCCCAAGCTCATGATATCATTAACATGTTAGGTTAATTCCCGGAATGGCGGGACTATCATATGTTGAAAGACTGGAGCGACTAGGCTTGTATACACTGGAATTTAGAAGGATGAGAGGAGATCTTATCGAAACGTATAAGATTATTGAGGGGTTGGACACGTTAGAGACAGGAAACATGTTCCCAATGTTGGGGGAGTCCAGAACAAGGGGCCACAGTTTAAGAATAAGGGGTGGGCCATTTAGAACTGAGATGAGGAAAAACTTTTTCAGTCAGAGAGTTGTGAATCTGTGGAATTCTCTGCCTCAGAAGGCAGTGGAGGCCAATTCTCTGAATGCATTCAAGAGAGAGCTGGATAGAGCTCTTAAGGATAGCAGAGTCAGGGGGTATGGGGAGAAGGCAGGAACGGGGTACTGATTGAGAATGATCAGCCATGATCACATTGGATGGCTGTGCTGGCTCGAAGGGCCGAATGGCCTCCTCCTGCACTTATTGTCTATTGTTATTAATGGTGTATGGATAAAATATCAAAGTGACAGATGATACAGCGGTTTTTAACCTTTTTACCAATAGAATGCTTTGTATCAAAAGATTCATTATCTGCGGTGCTGGCTCGAAGGGCCAAATTGCCTCCTGCTGCACTTATTTTCTATGTTTTCTATTACTGTTGGCAACATCACCTCTGTTAACCCGTGGGTCACAGACCATCTTTATTTCTAAATATAATACTTTCTGTTTGTGAGAGAGTCATACAACACTGAAATAACACTCCCTGTGGCCCAACTTGCCCATGCCAAACAACATGTCCGATCTACACTAGTCCCGCCTGCCTGCGTTTGGCCCAAATCCCTTTAAACATGTCCTATCCATGCACCAGTCCAAATGTCTTTTAAATTTTGTTATAGTACCTGCCTCCTTGGGCAGCTCGTTCCACATACCCACCACATTCTGTGTGGGAAAAGTTGCCCTTCGAGTTCCTATTAAATCTTTCCCCTCTCACCTTAAACCTATATCCTCTGGTTTTTGATTCCCTTACACTGGGTAAAAGATTCTCCATTTACCCTATCAGTTGCCCTCATGATTTTATACATCTCCATAAGATCCCCCTCAGCCTCTTGTGCTCCAAGGAATAAAGTCCTAGCCTGCCCAACCCCTCCCTGTTGTTCAGGCCCTCTAGGCGGCTTCACGGCTGGAATTAAGTTCAAAAAAGATAGGAGCAGAATTAGGCTATTCAGCCCATCAAGTCTACTCTACCATTCAATCATGGCTGATCTATCTCTCCCTCCTAACCCCATTCTCCTGCCTCTTTCCCATAACCTCTGACACCTGTACTAATCAAGAATCTATCTATCTCTCCTTAAATATATCCACTGACTTGGCTTTCACAGCCTTCTGTGGCAAAGAATTCCACAGATTCACCATCCTCTGACTAAAGAAATTCCCTCCATCTCCTTCCTAAACAAATGTCCTTTAATTATGAGGCTATGACCTCTAGTCCTGGACTCTCCCACCAGTGGAAACATCCACTCTATCCAAGTCTTTCACTATTCTGTACGTTTCAATGAGGTCCCTCCTCATCCTTCTAAATGCCAGCGAGTACGGCCCTGTGCAGTCAAACGCACATCATACGTTAACCTACTGACAGTCTGAAGAAGGATCTCAATAGACAATAGGTGCAGGAGTAGGCCATTCGGCCCTTCGAGCCAGCACCGCCATTCAATGTGATCATGGCTGATCTAAATGGCCTACCCCTTATTCATAAACTGTGGCCCCTTGTTCTGGACTCCCCCAACATTGGGAACATGTTTCCTGCCTCTAACGTGTCCAACCCCTTAATAATCTTATAGGTTTCGATAAGATCCCCTCTCGACCCAAAACGTCACCCATTCCTTCTCTCCAGAGATGCTATGTGTCCCGCTGAGTTATAGACAATAGACAATAGACAATAGACAATAGGTGCAGGAGTAGGCCATTCAGCCCTTCGAGCCAGCACCGCCATTCAATGCGATCATGGCTGATCACTATCAATCAGTACCCCGTTCCTGCCTTCTCCCCATACCCCCTCACTCCGCTATCCTTAAGAGCTCTATCCAGCTCTCTCTTGAAAGCATCCAACGAACTGGCCTCCACTGCCTTCTGAGGCAGAGAATTCCACACCTTCACCACCCTCTGACTGAAAAAGTTCTTCCTCATCTCCGTTCTAAATGGCCTACCCCTTATTCTCAAACTGTGGCCCCTTGTTCTGGACTCCCCCAACATTGGGAACATGTTATCTGCCTCTAATGTGTCCAATCCCCTAATTATCTTATATGTTTCAATAAGATCCCCCCTCATCCTTCTAAATTCCAGTGTATACAAGCCCAATCGCTCCAGCCTTTCAACATACGACAGTCCCGCCATTCCGGCATTACTCCAGCATTTTGTGTCTATATGTTAACCTACTCCTGGTTCCTGTTTGTGGAACTTCCCAACTATCAGCACAAAGTTCGATGAGATAAGTAGCATTAAACTACAGGATTGTTGTTTAAAAATCCATCTTATTTGTTAATGTTGTTAGGGAGAGGATTGCCATTGTTACTCTGGTCTGAGCTATAAGTGACTTCAAGTTCACAACAAATCTTTAATTGCTCTCAGTTGTTCCAGTAAACCCTTCAGTTCATAGGGAATTAGAAATGGGCAATAAATGCTAAAGTTAAGAGTAACTTTTACATCTTGTGAGTGAATATAATGTTTCAAACTAGTTTTTATTTCATTATGCCATCAACAAAATTCAGCTATTAAGAGTAGAGTAATGTGTCCTTAAAAAAAGCAGGCCATTTTTTCATGCTTTTTCATCATCTTCAACCAAAAACGATTTGCAAATAGTATACTCGGCATTGCATTGGCACACAAAAGCAATCGCAAGATAACTTATCATGGCCTTTGGTTGAATCAAATGTGCAGATGGGTTGATTTCCTCTTGCCCATGTTCTGTTCCAAAATATTTAATGAAATCTGCTCTTGCAAATGAAAATGTGAAAGCGTATGGGTTTTTGTTTAGTCAAATATATTCCTTGTATGAAGTTTCAGGCAATCCTATAATTGTGAAGTCACTTTTCAGGTGCCATAACATAATTCGCTAGAAGATTGAATTTTAATTTCATGATTTATTCTGGGATTCGAAAACCCAACCTCTTCATGTTGGAAACCCAACCTCGAGCTTGTTACATTGCAGCACCCAAGTTGGTCAGAAGGCTATGATTTTAAGATTCATAGAGAATGGAAACTGGACCTTCAGCCCGACTTGCCACACCGATCAACATGTCCCATCTACACTAGTCCAATTTGCCTGCATTCGGCCCAAATCCCTCTAAACTTGTCCTATCCAAGTACCTATGTCCTTAAATCTATGTCAGAAGGCAGTGGAGGCCAATTCTCAGAATGCATTCAAGAGAGAGCTAGATAGAGCTCTTAAGGATAGCAGAGTCAGGGGGTATGGGGAGAAGGCAGGAACGGGGTACTGATTGAGAATGATAAGCCATGATCACATTGAATGGCGGTGCTGGCTCGAAGGGCCGAATGGCCTCCTCCTGTATCTATTGTCTATTGTCCTCTTTCTTCCCCTACCCTGGGCAAGAGACTCTGTGCTTCTACCTTCTATTCCTTTGATTTTTAACACCTCGATAAGATCACCTCTCATCCTCCTGTGCTCCGAGGAATAGAGTCTTAGCATGCTCAACCTCTCCCTACAGCTGGAGTCCTGGCAACATCCTTGTAAATCTTCTCTGCACCCTTTCCAGCTTGACACCATATTTCCTATAATATGGTGCCCAAATCTGAGCACACTACTCTAAATGCGGCCCCACCATCATCTTGTACAACTGCAACATGACCTCCCAACCTCTATACTCGATACTCTGACTGATGAATAGGAGAAACGAGGAACTGTGGTTGCTGGTTTATCTTTTAAATGATGGTGCATGTTAGCAAATTCAATCGCTAATTCAATTCTGATTTATTTTTTCTTTAGTCATGGCACAAACTTAAAGAGAAGAGGGACTTATACAGCATTCTGCCAGAAGCTGCTGCAACAGAGTGCAGAGGAAGATGATGGACTGGCCCAACCTGTAGATGCAATTGGTAAAGGGAAATTGAAATAGAAACTCTGTTGCAAACGAACATCAGTGAGAGGAATTCGTCTGGCAATGATGTCAGTTAAATTATCTGACTTATTACGAATTTTTTTTGTCTTCTACATGGCAACAAAAACTATGGAACTTTTTTTGTCTTTTCTTTTCCTGCGTTTGTCACAAGCTGGCACTGGAGCCTTCGTAATAAGAACACTGAAGAATAGAATCCTAGAATTAAGGACAGATGATTAATAAAACAGTCTTTTGAAAGATTCTTCTGAATCCTCTAAGGTAAAAAATTTACTGAAATAATTTTAATGGATTTGCTGCAAACTTTGGTCTGTGCAATGTGGTAAGGGGTAGGGAAACTCAATGGACATGTAGGAGTACTTAGCATATATGCACCTTCACAGTTACACAATGTTGAATGAGGACAGGGTTATTGTTTGCATTGTAATAACTGTAGTGAGCTTTCAATTATTTAGTTGAAAGAAGGCATGCAGTTTCATTATAACTATGATTACTGCCTCCATTTTCAGATTGAGAATGAATTTAATCCAGTTTCCCTAGTTTTGTAACATATGCTGAACGAATACATTCTGTCGTGTTTCATTCTTTTACCACCAGAATCTCAAACAAAAACCTTTATTCCAGCATGATACTACCATCTGTTATCCTTCATAAGAATAAAAATTAGAAAATTCATCTTGTAGGATGCTGGGCAAAATATTAGTGAAAGGTGAGGTATATGTTTTCAGTTTATTTATTAAACCATTCTAGAGGCCAAATTCAAAAAAGTGCTGTCTTTTTAAGTGATTAACTGATGACTTTTATGTTTACTGATATATGTTTATTGTATAAAGTATCAAAATGATTTTTTGCCATGTTCTATATTATTTTGGAAATTCCCTTTTGTATTTTGTATATTGTCCAAATTTAAATAAAGTTTGCATATGGAAAAAAAACTGAATTGAGCATTTACGGTGAAATATTGTATTTCTTTCACAACTGTTTACTCCACATCCATTCTGCTGTAGAACTACTTACTGCAAGTCACTTTGGTTTCAGCCACTGCCTACTGGCAACTAATTTGAAGCTGTCAATGCATTTTTAAGCTTGGTACTTGCATGCAGTTTGGTGTAACTTTGCATCATATTATGAATAGAACAAAAAAAGGTGTAGCGGGGGCCGCAGGGAGTAACTTAATTTAGTTAAGTGTTTGCACAGCCACAATACGAAGACTTCATATACTTCATTTACTAGCTCACTAGTTGATCGGGTAACAGTCACGAGAAGCAAAACTGGAGAAGCTTGTAACGCGAAATAAAAAGAGAGAATTGAGAGTGGGGAAGATTCCAACAAGGGGACATAGCTTCAGAATTGAGGGACAAAGGTTTAGGGGTAACATGAGGGGGAACTTCTTTACTCAGAGGGTTGTGGCTGTATGGAATGGGCTTCCGGTGGAAGTGGTGGAGGCTGGCTCGATTTTATTATTTAAGAGTAAATTGGATAGGTATATGGATAGGAGGGGATTGGAGGGTTATGGTCTGAGTGCAGGTAGATGAGACTAGGTCAGGGAGAATGGTCGGCGTGGACTGGTAGGGCCGGACAGGCCTGTTTCCATGCTGTAGTTGTTATATGTTATATGTTAATGCAGGAAACACTCAGTAAGTCGTGCAGCATCTGTGGGAAGAATAATAGTTAGGCTTTCGGTTCCAAGTTGTGCCCTTCATCCTTTATCTGTGCATTGTGGACGGATTGACTGTATTCATGTATAGTCTGGATAGCATGCAAACAAAATCTTTTCACTGGACCTTGGTAGAATTGTCAATAGTAAACTATACTAAACCGTCAGAGCTGAAGAAGGGTCTCAGACCTGAAACAATAACTGTTTCTCTTTCCACAGATGCAATCTGACCGACTGAATGTCTCCAGTACTGTTGCTTTTGTGTCTTTTAGACGATCTTGCCTAAAGTAATTGATTGATAAATCAATCCAATGCTGAATGAATAACTGCTTTTTAAATGGACCTTGTGTTTTCTGTCACTGCGGGATCATTTTGCCAATTTTTTTGGATTACTAAAATAAAGAAATATTTTGATTAAATTGTTTTTGTTTTTTGCAGAGGAAAGCGGGTAAACGGAGAGGCCGAATCAACTGCACATTGATTCAACCCAAGACCATAATTTATAAGATTATTTATTTTTACAAGGTTGTGCTTCCTTCACTCACCACCCCCTTTCAAGAAAGCTGTCTGCTAACGAAAGTTGAACAACAAACGCAGTGCCTAATATACTATTTAAAAAGTTGCTTATAGTTTTGAAGATAATGAAAATAGCATGTAAAGATAACCTACGTTTTTTAAGGAAAAGTTTAACCTTTTCAGTTGATATTCATTAGTATAATGGAATAAGATTTATTAAAAAAATAGAATCCTAAATCACTGACCTAGGTACTTTTAAACACAACATTCCAAGTACACAAATGTATTTTGTCAAATCCTATCTTTATAGATGTCTTGTATCTTTGTTTATATGGAAATATATTATACCTAGTTCACAAAGCATATTTTACACAATTATTTTGCACACGTTCACGTGAATATCATTTAAGGTTGAAAAATTAGTAGGTTCATTACATCTCTCATTTACTTGAATGGATCAAGTGATGTCTATACAATGGCATGAATTATATTGTAAATAAATCAATATTTGTTACACTGTTTCTGTTATTAATTGGGTGTTTCACTTTTTGTTTTTAGGGATTATATCAATGCAGGCTATTTCCCAGATGCTTTTACAATGCTCAAAACAAAATACGCCTTCTGAAGGCAACTTCTGAAGCATGGTTTCACTTCAGGTGCCTATAATTAGCACAGAGCATGTCTCGGCAAGGCCCTTGCACTGGCTGTGAAAGTTACTGTTGGTAAATACGTAAGCCTTATTTCCACATATCCGACCCATGTAATTTGAGAATTATAGAACTGTTATAGAGTCGTACAGCGTGAAAACAGGCCCTTCAGCCCAACTGGCCAACCTGTCCCAGCTACACTAGTCCCACCTACCTGCGTTTGCCCATATCCCTCTAAACCTGGCCTATTCATTTACCTGTCTAAATGTTTCTTAAACGTTGGGATTGTCCCTGCCTCAACTACCTCCTCTGGCAGCTCGTTCCATACACCCATCACCCTTTGTGTGAAAATGTTATCCCTCAGATTACTATTTAATCTTTTCCCCTTCACCTTAAACCTATGTCCTCTGGTCCTTGATTCATCTACTCTGGGCATGAGACTCTGTGCACCTACCCAATCTATTCCTCTCATGATTTTATACACCACTACTATAAGATCACCGCTGTTGTGGCCCAAATGTAATTCAGCCTATTGGGTCGATGTAAACTTTTTCTAGACCAAACCTGTTATTTCCATTCCCCCACACCTTTCCCCCATATGTCTGAAAGCGATACTCTCAACTGCCTGTCCATTTTAAAAGACACAAAATGTTGGTGTAACTCAACAGGTCAGGCAGCATCTCTGGATAATATGGATATGTGACTATGTGTTTTGGGTTGGGACTCTTCTCATTTGCAGTCCATTTTCCCTGTCCATCTTGTTTTGGTTATTTCGATTATGCATGCAGACAGTGAGTTCAAAGGTTTGTCCCCATAACTTGAATGTTTTTATCTAAAATTCTAAATCTTTGCCTTTCATATTGCGCCCATACTATAACAGCCGATTAAACAAATTGTAAAGCACACGTACAATCCATCAGATGAATAAATATTGCAACACTCACATTTTCATTATATTGTTGCACTCATTTTAGAAATGAAGGTTTAAAATGACCAAATAAATTCCATCACCAGCACGTTATGAAAACTTTAAATGTGGGGAGTGGTGGGGAAAGCACCATGACTGAACTGTTTCTTTTTCTCTGCTTCCTTCTAAATTCTTTTAACCAACCCTCACCTCACTTTAGCTTGCATCATTCCATTCTTTAGCCTAAAACTTTGTGGGTAAAAAATGGAATAGCTGTGTATTCTCTTGGGATCATTTTCAATCCTGTGTCTTATTAGTATGCTGTTGAGAGTCTGTGAAATCGGCCAATTTGCCTGCTGATTAGGCTGGCAAGTTGAACCTAGGGCAAGTACTGTCTTGAAGGAAGTTCTTGAGTAAGCTAGTTATAAGCAGAAGGTTTTGGATGGCCTTGGAGCTGGGGTTGGGAGGGGAGCAAGGAAATTTGCAATGATTGGGATGGGACCACCTCCAATACAAATGCAAATGGTCTGCCTTCAGTAGCTGCACGAGATGATCAAAAGCTAGATTGCACAGTGGAACAGCTGGTAGGGCTACTGCCTTGCAGCATCAAAGACCCGGGTTTGGGTGATGTCCATGTGGTTCGTGTTTGCAAGTTCTCCCTGTGATTGTGTGGGTATCAATAGACAATAGGTGCAGGAGGAGGCCATTCGGCCCTTCGAGCCAGCACCGCCATTCAATGTGATCATGGCTGATCATTCTCAATCACTACCCCGTTCCTGCATTCTCCCCATACCCTCTGACTCCGCTATCCTTAAGAGCTCTATCCAGCTCTCTCTTGAATGCATTCAGAGAATTGGCCTCCACTGCCTTCTGAGACAGAGAATTCCACAGATTCACAACTCTGACTGAAAAAGTTTTTCCTCATCTCAGTTCTAAATGGCCTACCCCTTATTCTTAAACTGTGGCCCCTTGTTCTGGACTCCCCCAACATTGGGAACATGTTTCCTGCCTCTAACGTGTCCAACCCCTTAATAACCGTATACGTTTCAATAAGATCTCCGGATGATCTGGTTTCCTCCCACATCCTGAAGACATGCAATTTTGTAGATTAATTGGCCTTTATGTATTGCCTCCAGTGTGTCGGGGATGGATGGAAAAATGGGATTATATAGAACTAGTGTGAGTGGGTGATCAATGATTGGCATTGACTCAGTGAGCCATGGGCCTGGTACAAGATGTTTCTCTAAACAAAACCAAAATTGTGCTACCTACATCTATTGTGAACATTTAAATCCTGTTAACAAAGCACACAGTTTCATTAAGCAAAGCCAATTAACCTACAAACCTGCATGCCTTTGGAATGTGTGTTGAAACCGGAGCACCCTGAGCAACTCCATGTGGTCACAGGGAGAATGTACAAACTCCGTACAGACTGCACCCGTAGTCAGGATCAAACCCGAGTCTCTGGCGCTGTTAGGCAGCAACTCTACCATTATGCGGCCCCAAACTGGTGTTCTGTGTTTTCCTGCATAGAAGGTGATTGACGGTCAATATGGCTTCTATGGGTCGGTTTCCATCCAATATCTAAACTAACCACTTAATGTCAAGGGTGAGTTGCTTCCATTCCAGTTCTATGGGTTTTGAGTGACTAGGGAGACCAATGTGAAAACTTCACCTATTCCACAGATGGGATAAGTTGTGGTTGATGGGGTGATCAGGTGGATTGTTTAAGGTGGTGAGATGTTTCTGCTGCCTACATAGGGTATCTGTGTGTTCCTGATGCACAGACTCATTGATATCATTACCGTGTCAATGATACGTCAATACTACATTGATGTATCGGATGTTCTCACTATATCCCGGATGCCCTTGCACTTTGAGTGGTTATGGGCCAGAAATTCCCAGGAATGTGTGGCGTTTCTTCAAGGCATTGGGAACCTATCATTACCGACATCTCTTCAAAGTCCTCCAGATTCACTAGAAGGATAAGTGATCCAATGTCGGTGTCCTCTCCCAAGCTAATATTCCCGGTATTGAGATCCTTAATACATGGAATAGTGATTGCCAGTTGTGTTGGGTCGGTCACATTGTTCACTCACCTAATGTTAAACCCTGGAAACGGACACTATTTTGAGTCTGCAAAGGAAAGAAACAAAATTACAGTGCAAGATTAAAAGACGCAACACAGGTGGATAGGGTGGTAAAGAGGGCAGATGGTATGCTTGCATTCATCGATTGGGGCATTGAGTATGAGTTAGGAAGTCACTTTGCAGCTTTATAGGACATTTGGAGTTCAGTGTGCATTCTGATCATCTCATTACAGGAAGGATGTGAAGGCTTTGAAGAGGATGCAGAGGAGGTTTACCAGAATGCTGTCTGGGTTAGAGGGTGTTATCTATAAGGAGAGGTTGGACAAACTTTTCTCTGGAGCATCGGAGGCTGAGGGGAGACCTTTATATACGTTAAGTATATAAAATTAAGAGAGGCATCGACATGTTACAGGTCCCTTTTTCCTGGGGTGGAAATGTCAAAGACTAGAGTGCATAACGTCAAGGTGAAAGGGGATATGCAGAGCAGGTTTTTTGCATAGAATAGTGGGTGTCTGGAATGTGCTGCCAGGAGTGGTGAAGGAGGCAAACACAATAGTGGCATTCAAGAGCCTGTTCGGTAAGACAATAGGTGCAGGAGAAGGCCATTCGGCCCTTCGAGCCAGCACCGCCATTCAATGTGATCATGGCTGATCATTCTCAATCAGTACCCCGTTCCTGCCTTCTCCCCATACCCACTGACTCTGCTATCCTTAAGAGCTCTATCTAGCTCTCTTGAATGCATTCAGAGAATTGGCCTCCACTGCCTTCTGAGGCAGAGAATTCCACAGATTCACAACTCTGACTGAAAAAGTTTTTCCTCATCTCAGTTCTAAATGGCCTACCCCTTATTCTTAAACTGTGGCCCCTTGTTCTGGACTCCCCCAACATTGGGAACATGTTTCCTGCCTCTAACGTGTCCAACCCCTTAATAATCTTATACGTTTCGATAAGATCTCCTCTCATCCTTCTAAATTCCAGTGTATACAAGCCTAGTCGCTCCAGTCTTTCAACATATGACAGTCCCGCCATTCCGGGAATTAACCTAGTAAACCTATGCTGCACGCCCTCAATAGCAAGAATATCCTTCCTCAAATTTGGAGACCAAAACTGCACACAGTACTCCAGGTGCGGTCTCACTAGGGCCCTGTACAACTGCACATGGATATGGAGGGATATGGATCACATGCCAGCGGAAGAGAATAGTTTACTTTAAAGTTATGTTCAGCAAAGTGAATTGTGCGCCAAAGGGACTCTTGTGCTGTACTGTTCTATGAAGCAGGAGATGATAACAATAGAGAGAGAGATTGAGTATAGAGCACAGTATATATCAAATCTGGAGAGCTCCCTGCGGTTTGACTATTCAAAATGGATGGGTATTACTGTGGTGAGATCTAACAACACGGAGAATAGATGCAAGGGTCTGATAATGATTGAGTTGAGGGAGCTGCTAGGTATTGTCAAGGTGTGGATATAGATATGGACCTCCAATGAGATATGAGACTATTGGAAATGGAGCTCCAAACTTCATAAACATCAGCCTCTAGTTTGGTTTAATGTCACGTGCCGAGGTATAGTGAAAAGGTTTTTGTTACGTGCTAACCAGTCAGCGGAAAGATCATACAGGATTACAATCCAGCCATCAACCGTGTACAGATACATGATAAAGAGAATAATGTTTGGTGTAAGATAAAGACCGATTAAAGTCAAGTCAAGTCAATTTTATTTGTATAGCACATTTAAACACAACCCATGTTGACCAAAGTCCTGTACATCATTGCAGGTACTAAAAAAGAACATACAATAGCACACAAACCTAGCAACACATACATGAACAGTTTACAGCGCCCCTTCAGAATATAGAATAGAATAGTTCCTTTATTGTCATTGTAACATGAGCCATGTACAACGAAATTGTAAAATGTCAGCCAGTCAGTGCACCATTCAAACATTTCTAAAAGCTAACGATACATACAAGGTAAAATATTTTAAAAAAGATAAACAACTAAAATGCTCTCAAGGGTAGCTCTCAAACGGCCTCAAAGGTAATCCGCGTGTCTCCAGTGAGGTAGATAGCTCAGAACCGCTCTCCAGTTGTTGATAGGATGGTTCAGTTGCTCGATAACAGCTGGGAAGAAACTGTCTCTGCATCGAGATGTGGCAGGACTAGAGGGTTTGAGCTATAGGCAGAGGTTGGGTAAGCTTGGACTCTATTCCTTGGAGCACAGATGGATGAAGGGTGATCTTATAGAGGTGTATAAGATCATGAGAGGAATAGATCAGGTAGGTACATGGAGTCTCTTGCCCAGAGCAGGTGAATCGAGGACCAGAGGACATAGGTTTAATGTGAAGGGGAAAAGATTTCATAGGAATCTGAGGGGTACTTTTTTCACACAAAGGGTGGTGGATGTATGGAACAAGCTGCCAGTGGAGGTAGTTGAGGCAGGGACTATCCCAACATTTAAGAAGTAGTTGTACAGGTAAATGAATAGGACAGGTTTGGAGGGATATGGTCCAAACACAGGCAGATGGGACTAGTGTAGCTGGGACATGTTGGCCGGTGTCGGCAGGTTGGGCCGAAGGGCCTGTTTCCACACTGTATCACTACTGTATGTGCGTCAAGAGAGAGCTGGATAGAGCTCTTAAGGATAGCGGAGTGAGGGGGTATGGGGAGAAGGCAGGAACGGGGTACTGATGGAGAGTGATCAGCCATGATCGCATTGAATGGCGGTGCTGGCTCGAAGGGCTGAATGGCCTACTCCTGCACCTATTGTCTATTGTCTATTGTCTTCACACTTTTGTACCTCTTGCCTGATGGAAAAGGGAGTGACCTCTGTGCATAGGTCCCGGGGTCCAGGAATGAGAGGGAGGAGGTTCCAACGTCGAGAGTGCAAGGTCTGATGTCTGAGAATTTTCCAGAGCGCGTTGGTAATTGGAGAATGGTTCTGACTTCACTGGAGAAGAATGCCCTGCAGTCTTGGGGAGGAATGTGATCCGTCACCTCTGGGAAAATGGTGGGGCAAAACATAGGTCAAGTAGTAACTGAGGGTCCAGCTCAAACTCAACCGAGCTATTCTGGAATCTTTTTGAACTCTTGCATCTTATTTCAAGGCTGCTAGCGAGCTAATTCTTGGCCTGGAGATAGCCTTTAAATATCCATTCGAGTCAAACGCTGCAGTTTTGACTAAGTGACTAGAATGTAATTGGGATATGCACAGGAAAAATGTTAAAATAAGATACTAAAAGGTAAAAGCTAAATTGCAACAATATTATTAGGTTCTATTAATCAAAAAAGCATCCTTATCTAATATTTTAAAAGCAAATTATAATCTACAAATTTTCAAGATTAATTGAGTTGTCTCTATTCTTGAGTAACGTGGTCATATTACTGGTAAGCTGATAGTGAATTCCTGCTGAAGTGTACAAAGCAGGAGGCCCTGTCATGATGCAGAAGCTGACTGAACTCTTCCAGTCCATGTGGAATGAAGGGAAGGTCCCACAACAGCTGAAGGATGCCAGCATAGTCCACATCTACAAGAGGAAAGGCAACCGCCAGTCTTGCGACAATCATCGAGGCATCTCCCTCCTGTCCATAGCTGGGAAGATCTTGGCTCGCATCCTGCTCAACCGTCTCATCCAACACCTTGAGCAGGGTCTCCTTCCAGAAAGCCAGTGCGGTTTCCATGCTGGGCGTGGAACTGTCGACATGATATTTGCTGCACGCCAACTCCAGGAAAAATGCCAAGAGCAGCACAGCGACCTGTTCGTGACCTTCGTCGATCTGACAAAGGCCTTCGACACTGTCAGCAGAGATGGCTTGTGGAAGATAATGCAGAAGTTTGGCTGTCCCAGCAAGTTCATCACGATTGTCCGGCAGTTCCATGATGGCCTGATGGTGAAAGTGCTAGATGATGGAGACGAGTCGGAAGCCTTTCCAGTGACAAACGGTGTGAAGCAAGGTTGTGTTCTTGCCCCTACACTCTTCAGCATGGTCTTCTCTGCCATGTTGACCGATGCCTTCCGTGACTGCCAGGATGGAATACACATCAGGTACAGGACGGACAGCAGGCTGTTCAACCTCAGGCGCCTGCAAGCTGTTACAAAGGTGAAGGAGACCATCATCAGAGATTTCTTATTTGCTGATGACTGCGTCCTCAACGCCAGCACAGAGCAGAAGATGCAGCATGAAATGGACTGCTTCTCACAGGCCTGTGACAACGTTGGTATCTCCATTAGCACCAAAAAGACTGAAGTTATGAACCAGCCCGCGCCTGGAAAGCCCTACCAGGAACCACACATCACGGTGAAGGGGCACAATCTACAGGCAGTCGACAGCTTTACCTATCTGGGTAGTACACTCTCGCGAGTGGTGAACATTGACGCTGAGGTCAACAACAGGATTGTCAAGGCCAGCGCTGCCTTTGGGCGACTCCGTGGGAATGTTTGGGAGTGGAGAGGACTCAGCCTTACCACCAAGCTGAAGGTCTACCGTGCAGTGGTACTCACCACTCTTCTCTATGCCAGTGAGACTTGGACTGTCTACAGCAGACATGCCAAACAGCTCAACCACTTTCACTTCTCGCAACTCCGCTCTTGCTCCCCCTCCCCCCATTAGCAACAAGGACAGAATCCCCCTCGTTCTCACCTTCCACCCCACCAGCCAGCGGATCCGACAAATTATCTGCCAACATTTCCATCACCTACAACGGGACCCCACCACTGGCCATATCTTCCCATCCCCTCCCCTCTCTGCGTTCCGCAGAGACCATTCCCTCCGCAACTCCCTGATCCACTCGTCCCTTCCTACCCAAACCACCCCAACCCCGGGCACTTTCCCCTGCAACCGCACGAGATGCAACACCTGTCCCTTTACCTCCCCCCTCAACTCCATCCAAGGACCCAAACAGTCTTTCCAGGTGAGACAAAGGTTCACCTGCACCTCCTCCAACCTCATCTATTGCATCCGCTGCTCTAGATGCCAACTTATTTACATCGGCGAAACCAAGCGCAGGCTCGGCGATCGCTTCGCTGAACACCTGCTCTCGGTCCGCATTAACCAAACTGATCTCCCGGTGGCCGAGCACTTCAACTCCCCCTCCCATTCCCAGTCTGACCTTTCTGTCATGGGCCTCCTCCAGTGCCATAGTGAGGCCCACCGGAAATTGGAGGAACAGCACCTCATATTTCGCCTGGGCAGTTTGCAGCCCCTTGGTATGAACATCGACTTCTCCAACTTTAGATAGTTCCTCTGTCCTTCCCTTCCCCTCCCCCTTCCCAGATCTCCCTCTATCTTCCTGTCTCCACCTACATCCTTCCTTTGTCCCGCCCCCCCTGACATCAGTCTGAAGAAGGGTCTCGACCCGAAACGTCACCCATTCCTTCTCTCCCGAGATGCTGCCCGACCTGCTGAGTTACTCCAGCACTTTGTGAATAAATACCTTCGATTTGTATCAGCATCTGCAGTTATTTTCTTATAATACCTGGGTGATACGTCTTTGATTATGTTGACTGCTTTTCCAAAGCGTAGATGGAGTTAATGATGGGGTTTTAGGTTTGTTTGATGGACTGGGCTACATTCACAACTCTCAGCATATTTCATACTGTTTTGGGCAGAGCTGTTCCCAAACTAAACTATGACCAACAGTGTGTTTATAGACCGCCAAATAGGGAACGAGAATTGGAAGAGCAAATATGTAAGGAGATAGCAGATATTAGTAGTAAGCACAGAGTAGTGATTGTGGGTGATTTCAATTTTCCGTATATAGACTGGGAATCACATTCTGTTAAAGGGCTGGATGGTTTGGAGTTTGTAAAATGTGTGCAGGATAGTTTTTTGCAGCAATACGTAGAGGTACCTACCAGAGAAGGGGCAGTGTTGGACCTCCTGTTAGGAAATGAGACGGGTCAGGTGACGGAGGTATGTGTTGAGGAGCACTTTGGGTCTAGTGATCACAATGCCATTAGTTTCAATATAATTATGGAGAAGGTCAAATCTGGACCAAGAGTTGAGATTTTGGATTGGAGAAAGGCTAATTTTGAGGAGATGAGAAAGGATTTAAAAGGAGTGAAATGGAACTTTTTGTTTTATGAAAAGGATATAATAGAGAAATGGAGGATATTTAAAGGTGAAATTTTGAGAGTACAGAGTCTTTATGTCCCTGTTCGGTGGAAAGGAAAGAATAATAATTTGAAAGAGCCGTGGTTTTCCAGGGAAATTGGACACTTGGTTCGGAAAAAGAGGGAGATATACAATAAATATAAGCGGCAGGGAGTAAATGAGGTTCTTGAGGAATATAAAGAATGTAAAAGGAATCTTAAGAAGGAAATTAGAAAAGCGAAAAAAAGATATGAGGCTGCTTTGGCAAGTAATGTAAAAGTAAACCCCAAGGGGTTCTACAGATATGTCAATAGCAAAAGGATAGCAAGGGATAAAATTGGTCCATTAGAGAGTCAGAGTGGACAGCTATGTGCTGAGCCGGAAGAAATGGGGGAGATATTAAACAATTTCTTTTCTTCGGTATTCACGAGGAGAAGGATATTGAATTATGTGAGGTAAGCGAAACAAGTAGAGTAGTGATGAAAATTATGAGGATTAAAGAAGAAGAGGAACGGACACTTTTGAAAAATATAAAAGTGGATAAGTCTCCAGGTCCTGATAGGATATTCCCTAGGACATTGAGGGAAGTTAGTGCAGAAATAGCAGGGGCTATGACGGAAATATTTCAAACGTCATTAGAAACGGGGATGGTGCCGGAAGATTGGCGCATTGCGCATGTTGTGCCTTTGTTTAAAAAAGGTTCTAAAAGTAAACCTAGCAATTATAGACCTGTTAGTTTGACGTCTGTGGTGGGAAAATTAATGGAAAAGATACTTAGGGACAATATATATAATTATTTGGATAAACAAGGCCTGATTAGAAACAGTCAACATGGATTTGTGCCTGGAAGGTCATGTTTGACTAATCTTCTTGAATTTTTTGAAGAGGTTACCAGGGAAATTGATAAGGGAAAGGCTGTGGATGTTGTCTATATGGACTTCAGTAAGGCATTTGACAAGGTTCCACATGGAAGGTTGATTAAGAAGGTTAAATCGTTGGGTATTAATAGTGAGGTTGCAAGATGGATTCAACAATGGCTGAATGGGAGATACCAGAGGGTAATGGTTGACAATTGTATGTCAGGTTGGAGGCCAGTGTCTAGTGGAGTACCCCAAGGATCTGTGTTGGGTCCACTGTTGTTTGTCATTTACATTAATGATCTGGATGATGGTGTGGCAAATTGGATTAGTAAATATGCAGATGATACTAAGATAGGTGGTGTAGTTAATAATGAAGTAGAGTTTCAAAGTCTACAGAGAGACTTGGGCCTTTTGGAAGGGTGGGCTGAAAGATGGCAGATGGAGTTTAATGCTGATAAGTGTGAGGTGCTGCATTTTGGTAGGACAAATCAAAATAGGACGTACAGGGTAAATGGTAGGGAATTGAGGAATGCAGTGGAACAGAGGGATCTGGGAATAACTGTGCATTGTTCCCTGAAGGTGGAATCTCATGTGGATAGGGTGGTGAAGAAGGCGTTTGGTATGCTTGCCTTTATAAATCAGAGCATCGAGTATAGAAGTTGGGATGTAATGTTAAAATTGTACAGGGCATTGGTGAGGCCGAATCTGGAGTATGGTGTGCAGTTCTGGTCGCCAAATTATAGGAAGGATGTCGACAAAATGGAGAGGGTACAGAGGAGATTTACTAGAATGTTGCCTGGGTTTCAGCACTTAAGCTACAGAGAGAGGTTGAGCAGGTTGGGTCTTTATTCTTTGGAGCGTAGAAGGTTGAGGGGGGACTTGATAGAGGTTTTTAAAATTTTGAGAGGGACGGACAGAGTTGACTTTTCCCTTTGAGAGTGGGGAAGATTCCAACAAGGGGACATAGCTTCAGAATTGAGGGACAAAAGTTTAGGCGTAACATGAGGGGTAACTTCTTTACTCAGAGGGTGGTGGCTGTATGGAATGGGCTTCCGGTGGAAGTGGTGGAGGCAGGCTCGATTTTATTTTATTTTATTTTTTTTTTTTTTTTTTTTTTTTTTTACTGAAGAACAGATCTTTATTCCTGAAAATATTACATTAAAAATTGCATTAGATATAATGTTCTCCTACAAAACAGACATGTCAATGTCTGTTCAGAAAGCTTTGCAATATTTGTCCAGTTGCACGAGTTTCCACAATAGTAGGCAGAGTTCAAGAGAAAGACATTCATAATTGTGACATGCCTATTTTAATGTTAACCAAATTGAAATGAGGCACAGCATCAACTTCCTGGCTAATATGCTCAGCAAACCAGGATTTCATCTTGGGTCAAGAGGTTGGGGAGGGAGATAAGACATAAGAGTAAATTGGATAGGTATATGGATAAGAGGGGATTAGAGGGTTATGGTCTGAGTGCAGGTAGATGAGACTAGGTCAGGGAGAGTGGTCGGCGTGGACGGGCCTGTTTCCATGCTGTAGTTGTTATATGGTTATATGGTTATATGGTGTGCTTTCTTTCTATGGTGCATCTGCAGGAGTTTGTAAGAATCATTGGAGACACACCAAATTTCTGAGGAAGTAGAGGCATTGTGTGCCTTCTTGGCTGGCGCTTCAATGTAGTTGGTCCATGACAAGTCATTGGTAATATTAATGCCAAGGAACTAATAAAGAAACGGAGTTTGTACGTTCCCCCCGTGACCTGCGTGGGTTTTCTCCGAGATCTTCGGTTTCCTCCCACACTCCAAAGACGTACAGGTATGTAGGTTAATTGACTGGGTAAATGTAAAAATTGTCCCTAGTGTGTGTAGGATAGTGTTAATGTGCGGGGATCGCTGGGCGGCGCGGACTCGGTGGGCCGAAGGGCCTGTTTCCGCGCTGTATCTCTAAATCTAAATATTACAGTGGCGCAGCGTTTAATTTGCTGCCTCACAGCACCAGAGACCGGGTTCGAACCCGACTATGGGTGCAGACTGTATGGAGTTTGTACATTCTCTCTGTGATAGCATGCGTTTTCCCCAGGTGCTCCGGTTTCCTCCCACACTCCAAAGACGTTTAGGTTTTGTAGGTTAACAGGCTTGGGTAAAGATTTTAAATTGTCTCTCGTGAGTAGGATGGTGCTAGTGTATGGGGTGATCGCTGGTCGCTGTATCTATAGACTGGACTAGTCTTAAAGTTCTCAAGAAAGCAGTTAATAGAAGGCTTACTGGATTTGTTTACCTAAAAAGCGGCACGGTGGCGCAGCGGTACAGTTGCTGCCTTTCAGCTAATGCAGCGCCGGAGACTCAGGTTCGATCCTGACTACGGGTGCCGTCTGTACGGAGTTTGTACGTTCTCCCCGTGACCCGCGTGGGTTTTCTCCGAGATCTTCGGTTTCCTCCCACACTCCAAAGACGTACAGGTATGTAGGTTAATTGACTGGGTAATATGTTCAAAAAAAATTGTTCCTAGTGTGTGTAGGATAGTGTTATTGTGCGGGGATCGCTGGGAGGCGTGGACTCGGTGGGCCGAAGGGCCTGTTTCCGCGCTGTATCTCTAAAATCTAAATCTAAAATGGTGGGCTTCCTGATGATGACAGGTTTGAAGACTATGCTTTACAATTCAGGAGATTGAAATGGAATTTGATTGAAACATGTAACATCTCTAGGGATCTTTACAGGTGGATGTGGAGAGGATTTTCCCTTGAATGGGGAGTCTAGACCAAGAGTTCACTGTTTTATAAATAAGGCCGGAGTCTCAGTCTAAGTGATAAATGCAAACATTATTTTGCGTAAGAAAGGGAGGCTGGGTTACCATTGGATATGATACGGGCAAAATCTGACATTGACTATTGACTATTGATTGACTAATGTTGTCTCAAAATGAGCAATCTATTTCACCAAACATCCCCCCCCCCCCCTCCCCAATATATATGTAAAGGTTGCATATTTTGCCGTTGATAAATTGAGTACCATTCAGTAGTTTATCCATGGACTATATTGCACACTGCAGTAGGTTCACTAAATATCAAAAATGCATAGCAGATTCTAAAACACTGGTGATAATTAGCATAGGATTTATATTCAGGTAGCAACTATGATTATTTCAGGGGAAGTTAAATATAATAAAATCAGAAAATGATGCAAACGTCAGCAGCTCGGGCAGTAACTCTATGGATTAAAAGCAACGAGTGGATCAGGCTTTAGTTTAGAGATACAGCGTGGAAACAGGCCCTTCGGCCGACCGGGTCTGCGCTGATCAGCGATCTCTGCACATTAATACTATCCTTCCCACACTAGGGACAATTTTAACATTTGCCCAGCCAATTAACCTACAAACCTGTACGTCTTTGGAGTGTGGGAGGAAACCAAAGATCTCGGAGAAAACCCATGCAGGTCACGGGGAGAACGTACAAATTCCGTACAGACGGCACCCGTAGTTGGTATCGAACCCGGGCCTCCGGCGCTGCATTCGCTGTAAGGCAGCAACTCTACCGCTGCGCCACCGTGACCATCAGACGTATGATGTTTCATCAGAGTGAGGGAATGTCAGGAAATAATGATGTATTAAGTTGCAGAGAAGGAAGAGATGGGGCAGCACGGTGGCGCAGTGGTAGAGTTGCTGCCTTACAGCGCCAGAGATCCAGGTTCAATCCAGACAACTGGTGCTGGCTGTACGGAGGTTGCACGTTCTCCCTGTGACCTGTGTGGGGTTTCTCTGGGTGCTCTAGTTTCCTCCCACACTCCAAAGGTATACAGGTTTGTAGGTTAATTGGCTTCAGTAAAATTGTAAATTGTCTTTAGTGTGTAGGATAGTGTTAGTGTCTGGGGTGATTGCTAGTCGGTGCGGACTCGATGGGCCGAAAGGCCTGTTTCATGCACTGTGTCTCGAAAGTAAAGTAGAGTGGTGGAGAGAACAAAAAACATGGTTTTGAAAAGGATGGGATTAAATTAGACCGTAAAGGAAATAGTTGTCCTGTCGGGTCCATTGAAATGGTGAAGGCACCCAATGATTTGAAGATGCCTCCTGACCCGAAACGTTGCCTGTCCATTCCCCCCATCGCTGCTGCCTGACTCACTGAGTTCCTCCATCACTTTGTGTTTTGTTCAAGATTCCAGCATTTGCAGTTCCTTCTATCTGCACCCACTGATCTATCTGGACGAAATTTAAGTAGAAGGAGAGAAATGAGCACAGATGAGAGAAAAAGTAAACAATAGACAATAGACAATAGGTGCAGGAGGAGGCCATTCGGCCCTTCAATGTGATCATGGCTGATCATTCTCAATCAGTACCCCGTTCCTGCCTTCTCCCCATACCCCCTGACTCCGCTATCCTTCAGAGCTCTATCTAGCGCTCTCTTGAATGCATTCAGAGAATTGGCCTCCACTGCCTTCTGAGGCAGAGAATTCCACAGATTCACAACTCTCTGACTGAAAAAGTTTTTCCTCATCTCAGTTCTAAATGGCCTACCCCTTATTCTTAAACTGTGGCCCCTTGTAGGCTAGAAGTCTGAAGAAGGGTCTGGACCAGAAACATCACCTATCCATGTTTTCCAGAGATGCTGCCTGGCATACTGAGTACTTAGTGTCCTTTTTGGAATTTTGAAATACTGAATACCACAGTTGCTGGAAATCTGTAATAAAAGAGCATGCTGAATATAGCCATCACTTCACAAAACTTCTGTGAAGAGTGGAAAAGTGAATTAATATTGAAGATTTCTGGCATTTCGTCATAACTGGCAGATTCTGATGCAAACTGTGATCTGAAATTGAATTCATTGTTGAGTCCCGATGGCTGTAACAAGGTTAGTTAGAATACTCCAGCACTTTGCGTCGATCTTCGTTAGAAGATCTGATGTACTTCTGTGAGCTTACCTTGTGCAGCCTGGCCTGCTGAACCTCTCCAGCGGTTTGTTTTCCGCTTGAGGGTCCAGCATTGGCAGTCTCTTGTGTCTCTCTCAAATGCCGCAGTTGCACAAACACCTTGAATACTGGATCCATTTCTTGTAACCAAGAAAGAAGAACGTTTTTTTTAAAAACCCTCATCTGTGTTCAGCTATTAATGGCCGTGCTTTGTCCTGCCCCAACTTTCTTTCCCACTCTCCCTACAATCAGTCTGAAGAAGGGTCCCGACCTGAAATGTCACCTATCCATGTTCTCCAGTGATGCTGCCTGACCCGTTGAGTTACTCTAGCATTTGTGGGTTAGGGTTGCCAACTGTCCCGTATTCGCCGGGATATCCCGTATTTTCAGTCAGAGAGTTGTGAATCTGTGGAATTCTCTGCCTCAGAAGGCAGTGGAGGCCAATTCCCTGAATGCATTCAAGAGAGAGCTAGATAGAGCTCTTAAGGATAGCGGAGTCAGGGGGTATGGGGAGAAGGCAGGAACGGGGTACTGATTGAGAATGATCAGCCAGGCTCACATTGAATGGCGGTGCTGGCTCGAAGGGCCGAATGGCCTCCTCCTGCACCTATTGTCTATTGTCTATTGTGTTTTGAGTCACTCCAGCATTTTTTGTCTTCCTTGCAAGAAGAAAGTCGTTGAGTTTATTATCAGAAACAAGGAAATCCAAAATTTAAAGGCGATGTGTGGGGCAACTATTTTACACAGTGGGTAGTGAGTGAGTGGAACGCACCGCTGGGGTTGGTGGTTGAGGCAGATACGATAGTGGCATTTAAGAGACTTTTGGATGCACATATGGATATGCAGGGAATGGAGGGATATGGATTATGTGTGGGTTAGACAATAGACAATAGGTGCAGGAGGAGGCCATTTGGCCCTTCGGGTTAGGGTTGCCAACTGTCCCGTATTAGCTGGGATATCCCGTATTTTGGGCTAAATTGGTTTGTCCCGTACGGGACCGCCCTTGGCTCGTAGGCTAACAGAGTGTGTTCGGGGAACGGGGCCGAGTGTGTTCGCCTGAAGGAGGTTGCGTAGCAACCCGCCTCCCGGCTCGAGCGGCCGCCATTGGTGGAGCGGGAGCAAGTGTAGAAGATTATTAAGGGGTTGGACACGTTAGAGGCAGGAAACATGTTCCCAATGTTGGGGGAGTCCAGAACCAGGGGCCACAGTTTAAGAATAAGGGGTAGGCCATTTAGAACAGAGATGAGGAAAAAATAATTCAGTCAGAGAGTTGTGAATCTGTGGAATTCTCTGCCTCAGAGGGCAGTGGAGGCCAATTCTCTGAATACATTCAAGAAAGAGCTAGATAGAGCTCTTAAGGATAGCGGAGTCAGGGGGTATGGGGAGAAAGCAGGAACGGGGTACTGATTGAGAATGATCAGCCATGATCACATTGAATGGCGGTGTTGGCTCGAAGGGCTGAATGGCCTACTCCTGCACCTATTGTCTATTGTCTAAGTGGCCTCTGGCTGGGTGAGGTCACGTGGGGCGCGGGGCGGTGACATTGTATGCTGTTGGGCCAGTTGTGCTGTAGTTCTATATTCTAACGTGTCAAATAAGATTTTAAAGAAACAAAATGTTGAAGTAACTCAGCAGGACAGGCAGCATCTGTGGAGGGAATGAATAGGAAATGTTTTGTTTCAGGACCGTTACCATTTAAGAAACATTTGGACAGGTGCAAAGGATAGGACAGGTTTAGAGGGATATGGGCCAAATGCGGGCAGGCAGGTGGGACAAGTGTAGATGGGATATGGTGGTTGGTGTGGGCAAGTTGTGCTGAAAGGCCTGTTTCCACGCTGTACGACTCTATGATAAAATAGTGAAGGTGGAAAAAATGGATACTTTAAGGGGACCAAAAGTGCTTTAGAGCCAATTAAGTACTTAAATGAAGTCTGAAGAAGGTTTCCAACCCGAAACGTCACCTAGCCCTCTTCTCCAGAGATGCTGCCTGACCTGCTGAGTTACTGCAGCATTTTGAGACTATCTTAAATACTTTTCGTTTACTTTAGTATTGTGGGCACACCAACTAGTTCACATCAATGACGTACAATGCTCTCTCCTGGTGGATAAGATGCAGTCAATTGTCTTGGACAGATGCGTTGGTGTGGGCTTTAGGACCCAGGGGATGGTGGTTTCAGGAGGAAAAAGGAAGTCCTTATTGGCGAGTGACATTGCTATTTAAAGATTAGCCTGAGTCAGGGAAGCTGGGACCTGTCATCATGACCGGGCTTCGAGACTCGCTCCCTGTTGAAGTGGCGGCGTGAGAGAAGAGGGGAGGGAGGAGAACATGGAAAGCCTGGGAGCCTGCACCCCTGCAGAGGCCGATACCCTGAGGGCAGAAATGTCCTCGTTGGAGGAGGAAGTGTGTGAAGGCGGGGTGGTGGATGCAGAGGAGGAGGAAGAGCTTGGAGAAAGGTGACAAATGGGAATTGGGAGAGGGCAGGCTGAGGGTGGGGGGACGGGGGACGGACAATGTTAACCGTGGGAGGGTGTTTAGACTAAGCTGTCAGAGTGGCGAGCCCCCGTGCAATAATTCACAGGGCACTGACTAAATGTGATTCTGGGGAGCTCCGACTTCGTTTCGCCTGCAGTTTGGCACTGGCGGTGTTTGCAGTGCGGGCTATTTAAAGTGACTTGGACACCAGATACCATCGTCTCTCTCTGCCCCTCCTACCCGCTGTCTGCTGAAACCAAAATAATTTTGCATGAAATTGAATGTCTGTCGCACGGCTGTGTTTCCCAGGCAAGAACATAATTTAAAATATTACCACCTCCCTCTCCCCTTCCTGTTCCATGCGGTAATTTATCTTTCTGGTGGGGAGTCGAGTTAGCTGAAGGACAAGGTAATACTGTATAAGGATCTCTTAGTGACGAGCTGACTAAATCAGAATAGCAACTGGTCGTATGATGCTTTAGAAGTCTTTGTTGAAGGTTCTCTCAAATTGATATTTGTTGTATTTGGAGTCAAAGTTGTAATATATACTAGTTTAGTTTAGTTTATTGTCACTTGTACAGTGAAAAGCGTTTGTTGTGTGCTCACCAGTCAGCGGAAACATAGAAACATAGAAAATAGGTGCAGGAGGAGGCCATTCGGCCCTTTGAGCCAGCACCGCCATTCATTGTGATCATGGCTGATCATCCACAATCAGTAACCTATGCCCAACTTCTCCCCATATCCCTTGATACCACTAGCCCCCAGAGCTCTATCTAACTCTCTCTTCAATTCATCCAGTGATTTGGCCTCCACTGCCCTCTGTGGCAGAGAATTCCACAAATTCACAACTCTCTGGGTGAAAAAGTTCCTTCTCACCTCAGTTTTAAATGGCCCCCCCTTTATTCTAAGACTGTGTCCCCTGATTCTGGACACGCCCAACATTGGGAACATTTGTCTTGCATCTAGCTTGTCCAGTCCTTTTATAACTTTATATGTCTCTATAAGATCCCCTCTCATCCTTCCAAGCTCCAGTGAATACAAGCCTAGTCTTTTCAATCTTTCCTCATCTGACAGTCCCGCCATCCCAGGGATCAATCTCGTGAACAAAGACAATACATGATTACAATCGTGCCATTCACAGTGTACAGATACAGGATAATAGGAATAACATGAATAATGTTTAGTGCAAGATAGTAAAGTCCGATCAAAGGTAGTCCGAGGGTCTCCGATGAGGCAAATAGTTGTTCAGGATGGTTGCGGTATGATGGATCAGTTGTCTGTTAACAGCCGAAAAGAAATTGTTCCTGAATCTGGAGGTGTGTGTTTTCATACCTGTACCTTTTGCCTGATGGGAGAGGGGAGAAGAGAAAGTGGCCAGGGTGCGACTCGTCCTAGATTATGCTGGTAGCCTTTCTGAGACAGCACGAGATACAAATGGAGTCAATGGAAGGGAATACTTTTAATACAGAGCTACTTTTCATGATTTTACTTTAAAATTAAGTGCTTTGGGGGAGGGGGGGGGGGGGGGGGGGGGGGGAGGAGTGGAGGTGGGGGGAGGAGTGGAGGTGGGGGGAGGGGAATGGGACGTAAGAACAATAAGATCAATGCCAACGGTTATAGTCATACAACTTGGAAACAGGCCCTTTGGCCCAACTTGCCAACATGCCCCATCTACACTAGTCCCACCTGCCTGCGTTTGGCCCAGATCCCTCTAAACCTGCCCTATCCATGTACCTGTCTAATTGCTTCTTAAAGGTTGGGATAGTCCCTGCCTCAACTATGTCCTCCGGCAGCTCGTTCCATACACCCACCACCCTTTGTGTGGACAAGTGAAAATCACAGAGATGTACAGTGTGGGAATGAACTTTCTGGCCGGTCTTGTCCATGCTGACCAAGTTGGCATATTGAGATAGACCCATTTATCTGTACTTGGCCCTTAGCTCTCTAAACCCGACCCATCCACATGTCCTATGACAAGAAACTGCAGGTTTATACCAAGAAAGTGCCGGAGTAACTCAGCAGGTCAGGCAGTGGCATCTCTGGGGAACATGGATAGGTGACATTTCAGGTTGGAAGCCTTCTTCTGAAGAAGGGTCCCGACCTGAAACATCGCCTGTCCACGTTCTCCAGAGATGCTGCCTGACCTGCTGAGTTACTCCAGCATTTTATCTGTTCCATTCATATACCTGGTTGAGAAATTATATTTCACAGTTAAAGTTGAGGCCAGTTCATTGGCTATATTTAAGAGGGAGTTAGATGTGGCCCTTGTGGCTAAAGGGATCAGGGGGTATGGAGAGAAGGCAGGTACAGGATACTGAGCTGGATGATCAGCCATGATCATATTGAATGGCGGTGCAGGCTCGAAGGGCCGAATGGCCTACTCCTGCACCTATTTTCTATATTTTCTATGTTGACAGTATTTGGAGCTCTGACCTTATGGAGATTGGAAATGTATGCTAAAAACAGAAAGTGTTTGATTCAACAAGAGAAAGACTGTGATGATGCATCGTCAGGATTCATTGGGTCGGGCATATTCTGTTTACGTTTCACTGCCACAAGACCCTGCCAACGTCTGAACTGTAAACTCAGCAGCCCTTGCATTGAATCTTGATATCAAGCTATCTGTGTACCAAGTGGTTCTTGCAGAAGGCACATCAAGAATAATTGAATCTCTGCTTTCCCCTCTACCGATGTCCACCATACACTCAATTCACAAGTTATCGAAGTAGAATTAGGCCTTTCGGCCCATTGAGTCTACTCCGCCATTCAATCATGGCTGATCTCTGCCTCCTAATCCCATTCTCCTGCCTTCTCCCCATAACCCTTGACATCCATCCTAATCAAGAATTTGTCTATCTCTGCCTTAAAAATATCCACTGACTTGGCCTCCACAGCCCTCTGTGGCAATGAGTTCTACAGATTAACTACCCTCTGACTAATGTTCAATGTTTTTTTATTATCACATGTATTAATTGTACAGTGTAATTCTTTTTTTGCATACAGTTCAGTAAAATTATTATTGTGCATGAGTACAATCCCAGATTAAGTACAGAATGCATAGAAACAGCCCACTAAGTCCATATGCAAGAGTCGCCAGGTTTTGGCACCATTTTCAAAGTCCCGGCTGCAGGAAACATGTTCCCAATGTTGGGGGAGTCCAGAAGCAGGGGCCACAGTCTAAGAATAAAAGGGAGACCATTTTTAACAGAGGTGAGAAGGAACTTTTTCACCCAGAGAGTTGTAAATTTGTGGAATTCTCTGCCACAGAAGGCAGTGGAGGCCAATTCACTGGATGAATTTAAAAGAGAGTTAGATAGATCTCTAGGGGCTAGTGGAATCAAGGGATATGGGGAGAAGGCAGGCACGGGTTATTGATTGTGGATGATCAGCCATGATCATAATGAATGGCGGTGCTGGCTCGAAGGGCCAAGTGGCCTCCTCCTGCACCTTTTTTCTCTGCTTCTATGTTTCTATGGTCATAAAGGCCCGTTGCAGCTGTCAGCTCCATCCAAATCGTCCAGCGAACCATCATCCCTCTCCTTCCCGGCAGCCTTCATCCTTTGTGCCCCGTGAGCACCTCCCGCAGCCAAACCTTGAGGGCACGGAAGGTAAGATCCCCTGGATCTCCTTACCGCCCACAGATATAAACAATAAATGCTGGGGTAACTCAGCGGGCCAGGCATCAGTCACTGAAAGGAAGCATGCAGGTACAGCAGGCAGTGAAGAAAGCCAATGTAATGTTGGCCTTCATAACAAGAGGAGTTGAGTATAGGAGCAAAGAGGTCCTTCTGCAGTTGTACAGGGCCCTAGTGAGACCGCACCTGGAGTACCGTGTGCAGTTTTGGTCTCCAAATTTGAGGAAGGATATTCTTGCTATTGAGGGCGTGCAGCGTAGGTTTACTAGATTAATTCCCGGAATGGCGGGACTGTGGTATGTTGAAAGACTGGAGCGACTAGGCTTGTATACATTAGAATTTAGAAGGATGAGAGGGGATCTTATCGAAACATATAAGATTATTAAGGGGTTGGACACGTTAGAGGCAGGAAACATGTTCCCAATGTTGGGGGAGTCCAGAACCAGGGGCCACAGTTTAAGAATAAGGGGTAGGCCATTTAGAACGGAGATGAGGAAAATCTTTTTCAGTCAGAGAGTTGTGAATCTGTGGAATTCTCTGCCTCAGAAGGCAGTGGAGGCCAATTCTCTGAATACATTCAAGAGAGAGCTAGATAGAGCTCTTAAGGATCGCGGAATCAGGGGGAATTGGGAGAAGGCAGGAACGGGGTACTGATTGAGAATGATCAGCCATGATCACATTGAATGGTGGTGCTGGCTCGAAGGGCCAAATGGGCGCCTCCTGCACTTATTGTCTATTGTCTATTGTCTCTGGAGAAAAGGAAAAGGTGACGTTTTGGGTCGAGCCCCTTCATTAGACTAAAGACTGACCGGCCTTTTGTTCTAGCATCCGCGGCCGTCGCCAACTTCCTCCACACCCCCCCCCCCCCCCCCCCCCCCCATACGGTTCTCTGGTCCTCGGGCAAGGGCGAGAGCAGGGACTGGTCTTGGTGGCTTCCCTCTCCAGGCGCGTTCCCAGTTCAGCGACGAGCCAGCCAGGCCTGCAGCGGCCCACAGCCCGTCTGGAGCCAAAAATAAGATGGTGGTACATCAACATTGAAGCTGTTGAATGACATTTTAGCATTTCTGTCCCATTCAGGTGTCTTTTCATTTAATAACATTTTAAAGGCTGATAAAACCAGGAAAGACCAAGGTAAATGTGATAGGAAGCCATAACAAAATTCACATACTCAAGAACGTTTCACAAAATAGAGCCCTGTTGATGGCTACATATTTCAGATGTCCGTTGGCCAATTATTGCTGGTTGACTAGTTTAGTTTAGAGATACAGTGCAGAAACAGGCCCACCGGGTCCGCGCTGACCAGCGATCCCCGCACATTAACACTATCCTACACACACTAGGGACAAATCACACTTGTACCAAGCCAATTAACCTCCAAACATGTACGTCTTTGGAGTGTGGGAGGAAACCGAAGATCTCAGAGAAAACCCACGCGATCACGGGGAGAACGTACAAACTCTGTACAGACAGCACCCGTAGTCGGGATCAAACCCGGGTCTCTGGCGTTGCAAGCGCTGTAAGGCAGTAACTCTACCGCTGCGCCACCGTGTCACCCACCGTTATGACTACTTCATAACATTTTTTTGCTTCCTCCAAAACATGTTTCACAGTGTATCTCCAGGCTGTAATACAGTGCCCTCCAAAATGTTTGGGACAAAGACCCTTCATTTATTTATTTGCCTGTGTACTCCACAATTTGAGATTTGCAATAGAAAAAAATCACGTGGTTAAAGTGTACATTGTCAAAATTTAATAAAGGTCATTTTTATACATTTTGGTTTCACCATGTAGAAATTACAGCAGTGTTTATACATAGTTCCCCCATTTCAGGCACCATAATGTTTGGGACACAGCAATGTCATGTAAATGAAAGTAGTCATGTTTATTTTGTCGCATATCCTTTGCATGCAATGAATGCTTGCAGTCTGCGATTCATGGACATCACCAGTTACTGGGTGTCTTCTCTGGTGATGCTCTGCCAGGTCAGTATTGCAGCCATCTTTAGCTTATGCTTGATTTGGGGGCTAGTCCCCTTCAGTTTTCCCTTCAGCATATAAAAGGCATGCTCAATTGTGTTCAGATCGGTTGATTGACTTGGCCATTCAAGAATTGACCATTTTTTAGCTTTGAAAAACTCCAGTGTTGCTTTAGCAGTATGTTTGGGATCATTGTCTTGCTGTAGAATGAACTGCCGGCCAATGAGTTTTGAGGCATTTGTGTGAACTTGAGCAGATAGGATGTGTTTATACACTTCAGGATTCATTATGCTACTACCATCAGCAGTTGTATCATCAATGAAGATAAGTGAGCCAGTATCTTCAGCAGTCATACATGCCCAGGCCATAACACCCCCACCACCGCGTTTCACAGATGAGGTGGTATGCTTTGGATCTTGGGCAGTTCCTTCTCTCCTTCATACTTTGGTCTTGCCATCACTCTGATATAGGTTAATCTTTATCTCATCTGTCCACAAGACCTTTTTTCCAGAACTGTGGTTGCTCTTTTAAGTACTTATTGGCAAACCTTTGCAGCATTTTGCAGTTTAGCCTCTGTATTTTGGTTCATGAAGTCTTCTGTAGACAGTGGTCATTGGAAAATCCACACCTGATTCCTGAAGAGTGTTTCTGATCTGTCGGACAGGTGTTTTGGGATTTTTCTTTATTATAGAGAGAATTCAGCTGTGGAGGTCTTGGCCTGCCAGTCCCTTTGCGATTAGTAAGCTCACTCATTCTCTTTTTCTTATCAATGATGTTCCAAACAGTTGATTTTGGTAAGCCTAAGGTTTGGCTGATGTCTCTAACAGTTTTATTCTTGTTTCTCAGTCTCATAATGGCTTCTTTGACTTTCATTGGCACAACTTTGTTCCTCATGTTGATAAACATCAATAAAAGTTTCCAAAGGTGATGGAAAGACTGGAGGAAAGACTAGGTGCTGAGAGCTCTCTTATACCTGCATTAAGGATGCATTTAAACACACCTGAGCAATTACAAACACCTGTGAAGCCATGTGTCCCAAACATAATGGTGCCCTGAAAGACTGGAGCGACTAGGCTTGTATACACTGGAATTTAGAAGGATGAGAGGAGATCTTATCGAAATGTATAAGATTATTAAGGGGTTGGACACGTTAGAGGCAGGAAACATGTTCCCAATGTTGGGGGAGTCCAGAACAAGGGGCCACAGTTTAAGAATAAGGGGTAGGCCATTTAGAACTGAGATGAGGAAAAACGTTTTCAGTCAGAGTTGTGAATCACAAGTGGAATTCTCTGCCTCAGAAGGCAGTGGAGGCCAATTCTCTGAATGCATTCAAGAGAGAGCAAGATAGAGCTCTTAAGGATAGCGGAGTCAGGGAGTATGGGGAGAAGGCAGGAACGGGGTACTGATTGAGAATGATCAGCCATGATCACATTGAATGGCGGTGCTGGCTCGAAGGGCCGAATGGCCTCCTCCTGCACTTATTGTCTATTGTCTATTGAAATGGGGGGACTATGTATAAACAGCTGTAATTTCTACATGGTGAAACCAAAATGTATAAAAATGGCCTTTACTAAAATCTGACAATGTGCACTTTATTGTACACGTGATTTTTTCCTATTACAAATCTCAAATTGTGGAGCACAGAGGCAAGTAAATAAATGATGGGTCTTTGTCCCAAACATTATGGAGGGCACTGTATGTGTGATCTACGACTAAATCTGTCCCGATTTCTGTTTTCATGGTAAATTGCCTTTTGTCTGTCTTGATTTTGATTATTCTTGAAAACGCTCTCTGACCCGTGCCGGCCTTTTGCAAATTATCCTGCATCTGGTATCCTACATAACATTCGTCAGAGAAACTTGTCAAAAACAATAACGCTCTTCAGCCAGAGCTTCATGTGGATGGTTATGGCTTTGATTCAGGTCCCATCAGCGCACTGAACATTTCAATGTTGACGTGTTGCCTCCCTCTCAACTTTCATTCGAGGTCACATATGCTTTTGGTGAATTCTCTCTTGCTATTTCACACAGCAGTAGTACACAGTCTAAGTTTAGCAACAACTTAAAAGTCTATTGTATACTTGTATACCCTCCCTTTATCCTCAGCTTTAGGCTACGTTAGTTATAAATACAACAGTACAAGGAAGCATATATATATTTTTGATCCAGCGCCAGCAACGTCTCTTGTGTCAGTTTAGGAAGGAACTGCAGATGCCGAAGATGGACACAAAATGCTGGAGTAACTCAGCGGGATAGGCAGCACCTCGAGGATCATTTCGTGCGGAACTATCCTTCAGACTGAACTTTTCCACCCCGAAAAGTCACCTGCCTGACCCACTGATTGTTTTACTCCAGCATTTTGTGTCCATCTCTTGTGTCAGTGTATGTATGTGTATATAGTCAGATTAGTTCATTACGATATACACCAGGGTGCAATGAAATTCCTTGTTCGCATGAAGCTCGTAATGCACTGAATATGTGATAATGATAAATACAACAATAAATACAATGATGAATGCAAAACAGCAGAATGGTGCAAAGATAATTGAATTCGGTAGAAGTAAGAGTGCACGCAGCTCTGGGAAGGGGGTGTAAAAGAGATGATTGGTTGAGGTTGGTTGACACAAAATGCTGATATAACAGTGGGTCAGGCAGCATCTCTGGAGAAAAAGAATAGGTAACGTTGAGAAGTTTGCCTCCTCAAATCTGAGTGCCTGGACTGTTCAGCTCCTGCATCTCCTCCCAGAGGGTAAAAAATAGGAAATAGAATGGCATTAATGATATTTCCAACCTTCTGGCTACAATACACTGAAGAGGCGGCACGGTGGCGCAGCGGTAGAGTTGCTGCCTTACAGCCAATGCAGCGCCGGAGACTCAGGTTCGATCCCAACTACGGGTGCTGTCTGTACGGAGTTTGTACGTTCTCCCCGAGACCTGCGTGGGTTTTCTCCGAGATCTTCGGTTTCCTCCCACACTCCAAAGATGTGCAGGTATGTAGGTTAATTGACTGGGCAAATGTAAAAATATATAAATTGTCCCTAGTGGGTGTAGGATAGTGTTAATGTGCAGGGATTGCTGGGCGGCGTGGACCCGGTGGGCCGAAGGGCCTGTTTCTGCGCTGTATCTCTAAATCTAAAAAAAAAATCTAAAATCTGCCCTGCGCCCAGCACATTGATAAAGAATGCCCATCAACGCCTCTACCTCTTTCGAAGATTGGGGAGATTCGGTATGCCGAAAAATACTCTCTTGAACCTCTGCAGTATACAGTACAGAGTGCATTGATTGGTTGGATCACAGCCTGGTTTGGCATCTTGAATGTCCAGGGACAAAGAAGATTACAAAATAGTGGTGAACACTGTCCAGTCCGTCGTGGGTACTGATCTTCCCGCCATTGAAGGAATCTTTAGGAGGGGCTGCCTCAAAAAGGCAGCCGGCATCATCAGACACCCACACCACCCTGGCCACACTCTCATTTCATTCTCGCCATCAGGAAGGTGGTACAGGAGCCTGAGAACTAACATTTATTCACAAAATGCTGGAGTAACTCAGCAGGTCAGGCAGCATCTCGGGAGAGAAGGAATGGGTGACGTTTCGGGTCGAGACCCTTCTTCAGACTGAAGAAGGGTCTCGACCCGAAATGTCACCCATTCCTTCTCTCCCGAGATGCTGCCTGACCTGCTGAGTTACTCAGCAGGGTCTCGACCCGAAACGTCACCCATTCCTTCTCTCCCGAGATGCTGCCTGACCTGCTGAGTTACTCAGCAGGGTCTCGACCCGAAACGTCACCCATTCCTTCTCTCCCGAGATGCTGCCTGACCTGCTGAGTTACTCCAGCATTTTGTGAATAAATCGATTTGTACCAGCATCTGCAGTTATTTTCTTATACTACCTGAGAACTAACACCCAGGTTCAGGAACAGCTTCTTCCAAACAACCATCAGACTATTGAACACAACAAACTCTTAACAAAACTCCACACTATGAACTGCCTTCATTGAACTCGGGACTTCGGGTTTGTTTTTGCACTATATCGTTTAAAAAAATAATTTATTGAACTTTGTGTTTATTATGGTATCTACTGAGTAACATGTTTATACGTCTGTTGTACTGCTGCAAGTAAGAATGTTATTGTTCTGTTTCGGGACATATGACAATAACTCTTGACTCTTGGACTGGATGGAAGGGAGTGTCTAGCCTGTGATGGACTAGGCTGTGTTCACCACCCTCTTAAAGTTCTGACCTTGTAACAAATGGACAACCACACAAATCGATTTAAAGCACAAAAAATCTTTCTTACTTTCGCCAAGGCGGAAAGTGGATAAACTGCTGATGGTAGTAGCATAATGAATTCTGGAGTGTAGAGACACATCCTAACTGCTCAAGTTCACACAAATGCCTCAAAACTCATTGGCTGACGGTTCATTGACAGCAAGACAACGATTCCAAATATATTGCTAAAGCAACAAAGGAGTTTTTCAAAGCTAAAAAATGGTCAATTCTTGAGTGGCCAAGTCAATCACCCGATCTGAACCCGATTGAGCATGCCTTTAAATGCTGAAGGGAAAACTGAAGAGGGACTAGCATAAGCTAAAGATGACTGCAATACAGGCCTGGCAGAGCATCACCACAGAAGACACCCAGCAACTGGTGATGTCCATAAATCACAGACTTCAAGCAGTCATTGCATGCAAAGGATATGCAACAGAATACTAAACACGACTACTTTTATTTGCATGACATTGCTGTGTCCCAAACATTATGGTGCCCTGAAATGGAGGGACTATGTATAAACACTGCTGTAATTTCTACACGGTGAAACCAAAATGTATAAAAATGGCCTTTACTAAAATCTGACAATGTGCACTTTAATCACGTGATTTTTTCTATTGCAAAATAAATAAATGATGGGTCTTTGTCCCAAACATTATGGAGGGCACTGTATGTGTCCACAGGGCTAAAGGGCCTGAGCTGTAGGGAGAGTTTGAGAAGGCTAGAACTGTGTTCCTTGGAGCGCAGGAGGATGAGGGGTGATATCATAGTATGAAATCATGGGGAATAGATTGGATAGACACACAGAGCCTCTTGCCCAGAGTAGGACATCTGTTTAAGGGGGTGGGCGGGGGGGAGGAGGAGGAGGGGGGAGGGGGGAGGAGGGAGGGGGGAGGAGGAAGGGGGGAGGGAGAGGGGAGGGGGAGAGAGGGAGGGGGGGGAGGGGGGGGAGGGGGGAGGGGAGATTTAATAAGAACCTGATGGATAACTTTTTCACACAAAGGGTGGTGGGTGTGTGGAACGAGCTGCCGGAGGAGGTAGTTGAGACTACTATAGCAAAGTCTAAGAAACTTAAGAAGTTTAAGAAAATGTAGTATATGTTTAGAGGGATATGGGCCAAAAGCAGGCAGGTGGGACTAGTGTAAATGGGGCATTTTGGTCGGTGTGGGTAAGTTGTGTTAAAGAGTTTCCACTCTGCGTGACTCTATGATATGACAATAAACTTAGACTTGACTTGAGTTAAACGAGCATCTGAAATTAGACGAAAGGGCACATGCACTCTACAGCTGGTTTCGAACTTGCTGAGGGGAAGTTTCTTGAGAACTAAGGGGATTACTGTGTTTAAATAGTATGAGTTTACAAAGCAACCAGGACACTGGGTCAAAGGCAAAATATTGCAGATACTAGAAATCTGGAAAATAGAAAGTATCTCGCAGGCAAGGCTATGACAGACCTTTTGCAAGAACTGGAATGTGTTAAAGATGCAAAGGTGTTAACTAAATGCAAAGTTGAAGTAAAGAGGTAACAACAACAATTTGAATTTACACAGAAAATATACCGAGGCATTTCACAGGGGTGTTACCAAACAAGTTATAATATCTACCTATGTTGGGAGATATTAAGGTAAATAGGTTAGTTCTTAAATGATAAAATAGGAGAAAAGGCAGGGTGAATTTAAACTTTTAGACTTCAGAGATACAGTGTGGAAACAGGCCCTTCAACTCACCGAGTCCACGTCGACCAGTGATCACCCCGTACACAAGCATTATCGTACACTCACTACGGACAATTTAGAATTTGGTCGAAGCAAATGAACCTACAAACCTGAACGTCTTTGGAGTGTGGGATGAAACCGGAGCACCCGGAGAAAACCCACGCCGTCACGGGGAGTACATACAACCTCCCTGCTATTGACTCCATTAACACCTCGCGCTGCGTCGGCAAGGCCAGCAGCATAATCAAGGATGTGTCACACTCTGGCCGCTCCCTCTTCTCCCCCTCTCCCATCGGGCAAAAGGTACAGAAGTGTGAAAACGCACGCCTCCAGATTCTGGGACAGTTTCATCCCACCTGTTATCAGTCAAATGAATCATCCTACCACAACCAGAGGGCAGTGCTGAACTATCTACATCATTGGTGACCCTTGATCGAACTTTATCGTTGATTGGACTTTGCTGACTTTATCTTGCGCTAAACGTTATTAGACAATCGACAATAGACAATAGGTGCAGGAGTAGGCCATTCAGCCCTTCGAGCCATTCAATGTGATCATGGCTGATCATTCTCAATCAGTACCCCGTTCCTGCCTTCTCCCCATACCTCCTGACTCCGCTATCCTTAAGAGCTCTATCTAGCTCTCTCTTGAATGTTATTGCTTTATCATGTATCTGTACGCTGTGGACTGTAATCATGTATTGTCTTTCTACTGATTCGCTTGCATGCAACAAAAGCTTTTCACTGTACCTCAGTACACGTGACAATAAAATAACCTGAAACAGAACGAAACTAAATTGAAAGGAACAGGCACACTGTTTGTATGGCCATACATGAGATAGTGTATAAAATGTTGGTCTCCTTACCCACGATGAATATAGTTGCCACGGAGGGTATGCAGAGAAGATTCACCTGACTCGTTCCAGGGATGGTGGGCCTGTCATTTGAGGAGAGATTGGGCACACTAAGCCTCTATTCTTTAGAATTTAAAGAATGAGAATGACCCCATTGAAACACAAAGTGTGGCACGGTGGCGCAGCAGTAGAGCTGCTGATTTACCACGCTTTCAGCGCCCGAGATGCAGGTTCGATCCCGACTACCGGTGATGTCTGCACGGAGTTTGTACGTTCTCCCCGTGACCGCGTGGGTTTACTCCGAGATCTTCGGGTTTTTTTCCACACTACAAGGACGTACAGTATAGTGTTGACGTGCAGGGATCGCTGGTCGGCACGGACTCGGTGGGTCGAAGGGCTTGTTTCCGCGCTGCATCTCTAAACTAAACTAAACTAAGAATTCTAAGTAGATTAAATAGGGTAGTTTTTAGTTTATACAGTGTGGAAACAGGCCCTTTCGGCCCACCGGGTCCATGCCGACCAGCGATCCCCGCACATTAACACCAACTATCCTGTACCCACTAGGGATTTTTTTTTTACATTTACCAAGCCAATTAACCTACATACCTGTACGTCTTTGGAGTGTGGGAGGAAACCGAAGATCTCAGAGAAAACCCACGCAGGTCACGGGGGGAATGTACGAACTCCGTACAGACAGCACCCGTAGTCGGGATCGAACCTGGGTCTCCGGCGCTGCATTCGCTGTTAGGCAGCAACTCTATCGCTGCGCCAGTTTAAAGGTGATAGACAATAGACAACGTGCCTCTAACGTGTCCAACCCCTTAATAACCTTATACGTTTCGATAAGATCTCCTCTCATCCTTCTAAATTCCAGTGTGATGCGTGGGGCAATATGTTTTTTTAAAATTATTTTTGACATAGTGGGTGGCAGGTACCTGGAATGCACTGCCACTGGTGGTGTTAGAGGCAGCAAACCCGTGTGCTGATGGACTCCTTTATAATGGATTTTGTTATGGTGGACGGGCCTGCAAACAGCCGCCCACACCACCCTCGTCTCCCCAAGCCGCTTACAGCCCTGGGGCCCACTCCATCCCCGCCTCTCCCCCGACCACCAGCCGGCCAGAGCCGTCACCTCACCTGGATTCCAGGCCCAGTTCCACACCCAGAGTCTGAAAAAGGGTCCGAACCCGAAACGTCACCTATCCAGTGATGCTGCCTGACCTGCTGAGTTACTCCAGCATTTCATGTCCCTTTTGTGCATTCACCAGCAGCTGCAGTTCTTTGTTCCTTGTTTTTCAATGGTAATAGACACAAGATGCCGGAGTAACTCAGCGGGACATGCAGCATCTCTGGGTAGGAATGGGTGATGTTTCGGGTCGAGACCCTTCTTCAGACTGAAGAAGGGTCTCGATCCAAAAAGTCACCCATTCCTTCTTTCCAGCAATGCTGAGTTACTCCAGCTTTTTAAGTCTATCTTTGGTGTAAAGGACTACAGGGGTTACTGGAGATTAGGGAAATCAATATTAATACCACTGGGTTGTAATAAGCTGCCAAAGCAAAATATGAGGTGCTGTTCCTCCAATTTGTGTGTGGTCTCACTCTGACAATAGACAATAGACAATAGGTGCAGGAGGAGGCCATTCGGCCCTTCGAGCCAGCACCGCCATTCAATATGATCATGGCTGATCATTCTCAATCAGTACCCCGTTCCTGCCTTCTCCCCATACCCCCTGTCTCCGCTATCCTTAAGAGCTCCATCAAGCTCTCTCTTGAATGCATTCAGAGAATTGGCCTCCACTGCCTTCTGAGGCAGAGAATTCCACAGATTCACAACTCTCTGACTGAAAACGTTTTTCCTCATCTCAGTTCTAAATGGCCTACCCCTTATTCTTAAACTGTGGCCCCTTGTTCTGGACTCCCCCAACATTGGAACATGTTTCCTGCCTCCAACGTGTCCAACCCCTTAATAATCTTGTACGTTTCGATAAGATCTCCTCTCATCCTTCTAAATGGAGGAGGCCCAGGAGATAAAGATCAGTGTGGGAATGGGAGGGGCCGTTAAAGTGTTTGGCAACCGGGAGATCGCGTTGGCCTAGGCAGACTGAATGGAGGTGTTCAGCGAAATGATCGTCAGGTGTGCTCTTGGTCTCGCCGATACATGCCGATATATGCTCAGGTTTTCTTCAACATTTGCTGACATTATTATAATAATAATAATAATAATAATAATAATAATAATAATAATAATAATAATAATAATAATAATAATAATAATCATCATCATCATCATCATCATCATCATCATCATCATCATCATCATCATCATCATCATAATAAAAATATTAATAATCATAATCATAATAATAATAATAATAATCCTTTATTCGTCCCACAACGGGGAAATTTGCAGATTTACAGCAGCAAAGTGGATAGCAAAAATAAATAAGTATTCATTAAAAAAAAAATAACGGTAATTATCTTTATTTACTGGTCTGATGGGAGCAGCGCTGGTTGTGCAGTCTGACGGCAGCAGGAAGGAAGGACCTTCGATGTCTCTCCTTCACACACTTGGGGTGAAGGAGTCTGTCACTGAAGGAGCTACTCAGTGCAGTGACATAGAAACATAGAAACATAGAAAATAGGTGCAGGAGTAGGCCATTCGGCCCATCGAGCCTGCACCGCCATTCAATATGATCATGGCTGATCATCCAGCTCAGTAGCCTGTACCTGCCTTCTCTCCATACCCCCTGATCCCTTTAGCAAAAAGGGCCACATCTAACTCCCTCTTAAATATAGCCAATGAACTGGCCTCAACTACCTTCTGTGGCAGAGAATTCCACAGACTCACCACTCTCTGTGTGAAGAAATGTTTTCTCATCTCGGTCCTAAAAGACTTCCCCCTTATCCTTAAGCTGTGACCCCTGGTTCTGGACTCCCCCAACATCGGGAACAATCTTCCTGCATCTAGCCTCTCCAACCCCTTAAGAATTTTATATGTTTCTATAGACAGTGTCCTGCATGGGGTGGGAGTCGTTGTCCAGCAGCGATGTTAGCTTTGCCATCATCCTCCTCTCTCCCACCGCCTGCACTGAGTCGAGGGGGCAACCCAGGACAGAGCTGGCCTTCCTGATCAGTTTATCCAGTCTCTTCCTGTCAACAGTCGAGATGTTGCTGCTCCAGCAGACCACCAGCAGTTCACACACTGCAACACCTAGCTGGGGTAGATAAAGGCTTTTGATTACCTATCCTTCAGACCATAGAACAGTAGAGCACAGGAACAGGCCCTTCTGCCCACAGGCCTAATAGCTTTAAGTTTCCAAATCACTATGGAGTCCTAGAGTCATGCAGTACGGAAACAGGCCCTTCGGCCCAAGCCGCCCCTGGCGACCAAGCTGCCCCATCTACACTAGACCCACCTGCCTGCGCCTGGCAAATATCCCTCTAAACCTTTCCTATCCATGTACCTGTCCCTATTTCTTTAAATGTTGTTTTGCAACGAGACCTGGGTGTCCTAGTGCATCAGTCACTGAAAGGAAGCATGCAGGTACAGCAGGCAGTGAAGAAAGCCAATGGCATGTTGGCCTTCATAACAAGAGGAGTTGAGTATAGGAGCAAAGAGGTCCTTCTGCAGTTGTACAGGGCCCTAGTGAGACCGCACCTGGAGTACTGTGTGCAGTTTTGGTCTGCAAATTTGAGGAAGGATATTCTTGCTATTGAGGGCGTGCAGCGTAGGTTTACTAGGTTAATTCCCGGAACGGCGGGACTGTCATATGTTGAAAGACTGGAGCGGCTAGGCTTGTATACACTGGAATTTAGAAGGATGAGAGAGGATCTTATCGAAACATATGAAATTATTAAGGGGTTGGACACGTGAGAGGCAGGAAACATGTTCCCAATGTTGGGGGGAGTCCAGAACCGGGGGTCACAGTTTAAGAATAAGGGGTAGGCCATTTAGAACGGAAAAACTTTTTCAGTCAGAGAGTTGTAAATCTGTGGAATTCACTGCCTCAGAAGGCAGTGGAGGCCAATTCTCTGGATGCATTGAAGAGAGAGCTAGATAGAGCTCTTAAGGAAAGCGGAGTCAGGGGGTATGGGGAGAAGGCAGGAACGGGGTACTGATTGAGAATGATCAGCCATGATCACATTGAATGGTGGTGCTGGCTCGAAGGGCCGAATGGCCTCCTCCTGCACCTATTGTCTATTGTTTTGGTACCTGCAAAAACTATCTCCTCTGGCAGCTCGTTCCATTTACTCACCTCCCTCTGTGTGAAAAAATTGCCACTCTGATTTTTATTAAACGGTTCCCCTCTGACAAATCGATGTCCTCTGGACTTCTTGATTTCCCCACTCTGGGTAAAAGTATTTTATTCTTCCGGGATGCTGCCAAGCAGTATATCAGTGTGCCACAGCGGGAAATTTGTACAACTATTCCTCAACTTGTGAGGGGGATGCATTCTTGGAAAATGTTTCAATGAGCAAAATTTTGCAAACTGATAACTAGGCAAAAATGCATTGCATTGTATGTTCTTAAAACGGACAATGGTGCACAATTATTGCAGTGACTAGTTTTAACATGGATCAGAGAACAGCAAAAGAATATGTTCTTCATCTCACCATGTTTGTGCCAAACAGGGTGCCTAGTTAAACCGATCTCACCTGCCTGCACATCATTCATATCCCTCCATTCCTGCATTTCCATGTGCCCAGTTAAAAGCCTCATCAGCACCACTATCGTATCTGCCTTCACCACCACCCCGATAATGCTGTGCACATCTCCATTAAACTTTCCCCCTCTCACCTTATAGCCTTCCAGTGTTGGACATATCCACCCTGGGGACAAAGGTTCTGATGCTTCTCCCTCCCCCCCTCCCCCCCCTCCCCCTCCCCCTCCCCCTCCACCTCCCCTTCCCCTCCCCCCTCTCCCCCTCTCTCTTCATCCCTCTCCCTCCCCCCCTCCCTCCCCCTCCCCCCTCCCCTTCCCCTCCCCATCTCCCTCCCCCTCCCCCTCCCCCTCCCCCTCCCCCTCCCCCTCCCCCTCCCCCTCCCCCTCCCCCTCCCCCTCCCCCTCCCCCTCCCCCTCCCCCTCCCCCTCCCCCTCCCCCTCCCCCTCCCCCTCCCCCTCCCCCTCCCCCTCCCCCTCCCCCTCCCCCTCCCCCTCCCCCTCCCCTTCTCTCCCTCCCCCCTCCCTCTCCCTCTCTCCCTCCCCCTCCCCCCTCTCCCCTCTCTCCCTCCCCCCTCTCCCTCCCCCTCCCCTTCCCCTCTCCCCTCTCTCCCTCCCCCTCTCCCTCCCCCTCCCCTCTCTCCCCTCTCTCCCTCTCTCTGCCTCCCTTTCTCTCCGCCTCTCTCGCTTTTCCCCTCTCTGCCTCTCTCTCTGCCTCTCTCCCTCTCTCTTCGCCTCTCTCTGCCTCCCTTTCTCTCCGCCTCTCTCGCTTTTCCCCTCTCTGCCTCTCTCTCTGCCTCTCTCCCTCTCTCTTCGCCTCTCTCGCTCTTCCTCTCTCTGCCTCTCTCCCTCTCTCTTCCTCTGCCTCTCTTTCCGTTCCTCTCTCTGCCTCTCTTTCTCTTCCTCTCTCTGCCTCTGTCGCTCTTCCTCTCTCTGCCTCTCTCCCTCTCTCTGCCCCTCTCTCTCTCCATCTCTCCGTGTGTCTCTCTCCATCTCTCCGTTGTCTCTCTCCGTGTCTTCTCTATAGACGTGGATCCCAAAGGGTCAATTATGTTTGTGAAAATGCATATATCAAAGGATCACAAATGGAGGAATGAATGTTGATCCATTTACATAGAAACATAGAAAATAGGTGCAGGAGTAGGCCATTCGGCCCTTCGAGCCTGCACCGCCATTCAATATGACCATGGCTGATCATCCAACTCAGTATCCCGTACCTGCCTTCTCTCCATACCCCCTGATCCCTTTAGCCACAAGGGCCACATCTAACTCCCTCTTAAATATAGCCAATGAACTGGCCTCAACTACCTTCTGTGGCAGAGAATTCTACAGATTCACCACTCTCTGTGTGAAAAAAAACTTTCTCATCTCGGTCCTAAAGGACTTCCCCCTTATCCTTAAACTGTGACCTCTTGTTCTGGACTTCCCCAACATCGGGAACAATCTTCCTGCATCTAGCCTGTCCAACCCCTTAAGAATTTTGTAAGTTTCTATAAGATCCCCCCTCAATCTTCTAAATTCCAGCGAGTACAAGCCGAGTCCATCCAGTCTTAAACGGATATTTCTGAATGTGAAATGGTTTGGGAATGTACATTGCAAGTCTGCCTTACAACTTTGCTTTTTGCTTCTTCTCCGATAGCCTGAAGGATGTCACTGAAGACAAGTCAGTGAAACCTATAGTGAATTGCATCATGTCCAGCTCCTCCTTCACTATGCTGACGGTTCAGGGTGAGGACAGTGGGATTATATGGGAGACTGTCTCTAGTAGTCGGTGCTCCACCCCATGGGCGTCAGAGAGCACCGTGTCCGATGCCAACAGCGTGGAAAGCACCTCTCTCGCCTTCCCTCCGGGAAAAGTCATCTTTCTGACGGATGCTTTGCCTCGGTCTTCGGCCGCGAATGGACATCGGAGCAATAGGAAGGGTAGGTCTGGGAAACGCCGTGTTGAGCCAACAGACCCGCGGCCCGGAGATGCTCTGAAGACGCCCAGAAATAATGCGTGTGTTGCAAGGGGTCAGGCAGGCAAAGCTGGACCAGCTGTGATATCAGGAGCTGCAATGGACGACATGACAAATTCAAGACTGTTGAAGGATTGGAAGGAAACACAAGGACGGTCTCAGTCACCTTTGGAACATAGACCGACACCATCGAAAGTAGCAGGGAAATCCGACCAGGGTGGAAATGTGGCGCCTCATCTACCTGTGTCTGTGGAAGATGATTATGTACCACCACATGCTCCTCCAGTACATTGTCGAAAGAAACGTTATCTTCTTGACACCGTGAGTCCGAATGAACAGAGTCCTGATCTTAGTCGTTTCAACAATTTATTTTCAACAACACCTGAACAACACCTCAATATACCTCCAGCAAAACCCTCAAGGAAGCCGGGTGAATCCGAAGCTACGAAACGTTTCTCAGACAGAGGTCCTAGTTCAGCATTGCATGAAAGGAACGCTTCAAGACTGCCTCCAGAAATCGGTCCGAAGCCTATGAGAGTTTCACGTTCAAAGGAGACTTGTGAAGGCACAGAGTACCTTTTGTCACCAAGCAAGGCGGTTACAGCAAATGGGACCATTTGTACAGGCAAGGGCGAGTTGCGAAAGAGCGACGTTACTGGTTCAGATAACACTCCATCCTCGTGTCATGAAACGTCCATCCCAGAAGGTAAAGGTCCAGCTTCTAGCATCGAGGCATCCTCTGCTGCATTGGGGCATGGACCTCATTTAAACGAAAGTCCGACTGGACTAACATTGAAGGAAACAGAACCACATCACTTTCCACAAGAGCAAGAAGTTGTGGCACAAGATGGTCAGACTCATCCAATGGCACATCCAGAAGTCAAACACCAAGGGGCTTCTTCCACCAACCGTTCAGGGCGTACAGAGTTTTTGGTGAGTGCAGAAGTGGGAGTAAGTTGTGAAGACGTGGACGATTTTGTTCCAGTAATCAAAGATGGGGATGTGGGAGATCCAGGTGTAGATTTGCAAAATTCATCTTTCACTGCTGGTCTTGGGAGATTTGTAGATGCAGAAAGGCAAGAAGCTGAGATAAGTGACAAACTGTTTTACCCGAGGGCAAATCCGGACCTTTTGGAAGCGCTGGACGTGAAGCTAAACGGATCCTTTCACGGCACGGAGGAAGACAGCCACTCGTTTTTGGTCGGGCAGGAAGATGGAGCGGGGAAATCACCCCGCGAGAAAGACAGGGAGATTCAGAGAGCGGCTCTCAACTTTGTGGCGGATGGCCCGGAAATGCTGAAGATCATTGCTCCAGTGAGCTTTCGTTCATTGGAACAAGAGGCACGTAGCACCATGCAGGGCCACCTGACATACTTGCAAACCAATCCCGTTATCACAAGGCAAGACTTTACAGATGGAAACTCACTGAGATTACTGGGTGCGTTGCAACATAGTTCATGGGAGCCCAATCCTTTCACCACCGGGACATCCAAACCTCCGTCTGCGGTACATTCTGACCATTTTCAGGCAACTGGGTCTACTTCCAATTTGGTCGGGTCAAATCCTTCCGATGGGAATGGGAATGGGAATGGGTCGAATACCTCCCATGAGTTTGGATCCGATCCTTCCCAAGCAAGTGGCTCCAATCCCTCCCATGGGATGGAGTCCAATCCCCCACCAACCCAGACGTCCAATCCATCCACAGAGGCGGCGCCCAATTCCACCTCGGCTGAGCACTCCCCCACGGCCTCCACCAAGGGCACAGGCAAGGACGTCGACTATTTTGAAAAATACACCTTGGTGGACGAGCGAGTGCCCATCGAGATGGTCGCGACAGAGGAGAAGAGGTCGCTGGAGATGATGGACCCGGGGCTGGAAAGTCTGTCCTCGGCGGATCGAGATAACGGGCCGAGCACCGAGGACGCGATGCTTTTTGACTTTGACGAGTTCCAAGTGCATGGAGACCCTGGAAGTTGCCTTCTGGATGGAGCGGGACATCATGGAAGGGTGGACTTGTCTGTACGGGCACGCACGTCCAAGCCATGCAATGAAAGTGGGCAAGAAGACATCAATGATAATGCCGGTGCCTTTTATCAGAAGGAGACTGGCTCTTTGCTGTTCGACACAACTGAAGGGATCCTTCCGCGATCCCACAACTTCCCGGTCTCCACCAAACTGCTTGAGATTGCCCTTCTGGAGGAACCGCCCGCACTGGCCTTCTATTACAAAGATCTGTACGAGGAGGCGAAGGGGCAGAGAGGGCAAGACGACGGGCAGTCGGACGAGGACGGCAGCGACCCGGACTTGTCCTTCCCCTGCCAGTCGTCCGACACAGACGAGGGCGACGGCTTGTACTTCGAGAAATACGTGCTGAAGGACGACATGCTGGAGTCCACCAGCCGGGTGGTGGTGGCCACAGAGTGGACCTATGCACGCCAGGAAGGACTGTCGCCAAAGGTCGTACAAGGACGTACGCTGTTTTCCGAATGGGAAGGCCAGTTTCCTGCGATGGTCACGGATGAGGCCGGGGTTCCAGATTCTGAGAAAGCAGCGGAGGTACAAAAAGCAGAGGAGGAAGAGCCCGAGGAGGAACGAGGAGCCCAGGAGGTTCTGCCCAAGCCTTCGTCCACACCATGTGAGGAAGTGTCAGAGGAAGCCGAGGCTCCAATTGAGCTTAAGGAAGAGGATTTCAAGGAGATGTCACGTGAAGAAGCACCGTCTAGTCACATTTCACCTCCTGAGAAACCCTTCCACGCAGAGGACATCATGTCAATGTCCTCAGATGTTGAAGAGCGTTCAGATTCAGGGCATCTTCCCAACACGAACCATTCATTTGAAGAGTATGGAGACCCCTTCAGTGAACCGGGATTAGAGGATGTTAATACCATGGCCACGCTAGAAAGTAAAGATACACCTGAATGTACATCCAAGGGAAAAACACCTGTCTATGAACTTACTGAACTTGCGATATCGAAGGAGGAACTAGGAGGAGGTGAAGACAGGACTGAAGACGAAGATGGACTTGCTCCTGCTGAGTTGGAGCAGGAAGCTGACCAGGAAGGGCTTGGAGAGACCGCAAATATTGAACATAAGGCACACCATCAAATAAGTGAAGATGGGGCCACGTTGGAGACTGAAGATCTAGCTCCACAAATGTTGACTGAAGGATACGGGGACACTGTCCCCACGGTGGGGATGGATGAAGAGGTCTATAAAAGTGTCGGCCTTGAAGGCGAGCAACTGCTTACAGAGTCGACTGGAATAACTGGAGCGAGAGACGAAAAGGGAAGGCTAGATTTAGGGACAGTTGAAAGCACGTCAAAGGAAAAGGCCGGCCTTCAAACGGAAAGCCAAGGAAAGCCTGCAGATGAAGGAGATTCCCAAGGAGAGGACGATGTGACCCCATCAGAAGTCAATGATTATCAAACGACCCCCGATCTTGCCGGAGAATTGCAGGAGAGAAGATGCCTCGCTGACGACTGGGTGAAGCTGCCACAGAGCCAATGTGAGACAACTGAGATGCCTACACACAAAATGCTTCCTGATGTTTTAACCTACGAACAAGATTCAGGGCAGATTTTTGAAGATATTCCAACTGAGCAAAAGGATTCCCATGGAACGATCAGCAAAATAGAAGATCTTGGCGTGAAGCCTCCACAAGACCATCGCCATCAAGAAATCATCCAAGATCAAGCAGATGATAGCACTGAAGCACATCTTCATGAAGACCAGGCGAATTTATCGGCGAAAGAAACAGAGGAAGAACCCACGGATTTTATTTTACTGGCAGATGTGAAAATTATCGAGGGTGAGAATGGCCACACGTGCCTCGAAGATCTGGAAACTGTAGACAAGGAAGTGGAGGAAATTAATCAAAAGGCAACTGAAGAGCTGAGTGTCCAAACGACAAAGGGAGAAGATGTTAAAGAGCTCATCACACCGAAAGCACCAAAACCAGCAGACACTTTCTGCGTTACCTGTGGCTTTCCTATATATGCGATCGATAAGCTGTTCGGGGAACATCAGGATCATCATGTCATAGCAATAGATACCGCTGTGGTGAAAGTAAAAGTAAGTAACTTCACCTTTTATAGAGTCAATGAGTCATAGAGTTTTACGGTGCGGGAACAGGCACTTCAGCCCAATGTGTGACGTTTCGGGTCGAGACCCTTCTTCAGACTGAAGAAGGGTCTCGACCCGAAACGTCACCCATTCCTTCTCTCCCGAGATGCTGCCCGACCTGCTGAGTTACTCCAGCATTTTGTGAATAAATCGATTTGTACCAGCATCTGCAGTTATTTTCTTATTCCACCTATATCCTTCGTTTGTCCCGCCCCCCTGACATCAGTCTGAAGAAGGGTCTCGACCCAAAACATCACCCATTCCTTCTCTCCTGAGATGCTGCCCGACCTGCTGAGTTACTCCAGCATTTTGTGAATAAATACCTTCGATTTGTACCAGCACCTGCAGTTATTTTCTTATACTATATGTTCCATACACGCACCTTCCTTTGTGTGAAAAAATGACCCCTCAGGTTCTTATTAAATCTTTTCCTCTCCTCACCTTAAAACCTATGCCCTCTGGTTCTATTTGTTAAATAAAACTTACTTTTAGGTCATCTTCTCACACTGAAGCATTTGTTCCAAATTGCAGCCTTCTGGTGCAAAAAAATACTTTTTGGTCGGTTAAACAAACCTGTGCCACACCGTATCAAATGAACAAAAAGATCATTCATTTAGTTTAATGCTTTTTATTATTGTCACGTGTACCTAAATACAATGAAAAGCTTTTGTTTGCATGCTCGCCAGTCAAAGAAAGCACTATACATTATTTTAGTGAAGCTGCCCACAGTTGACATATTCAGTGCAAGATAAAGTCTGGTAAAGTCGGATAAAAGATAGTTCAAAGGTCTCTAATGAGGTAGATGGTAGGTCAGACCACACTCTAGATGATGAGAGGACTGTTCAGTTGCCTGATACTGGCTGGGAAGAAATTGACCCTGAATCTGGTGGTGTGCGTCTTCAAACTTTTGTACCTCTTGCCTGATGGGAGAGGGGAGGAGAGGAAGTGACCGGGGTGAGACTGGTCCTTGATTATGCTGCCGGTCTTGCAGAGGCAGCGTGAAGTGTAGATGGAGTCAACGGAAGGTAGGTTGGTTTGCGTGATGATCTGGGCCATGTCCACAAATCTCTGCAATTATTTAATAACTATGATGTAAACTAAACAAAATTATTTAATGTCAGATAATTCCTCGCATAGTCTTGCTCCTAACATTGTCCCTTTACCTCCCCCCTCAACTCCATCAAAGGTCACCTTCCACCCCACCAGCCAGCGGATCCAACATATCATCCACCAACATTTCCGTCACCTACAACAGGACCCCACCACTGGCCATATCTTCCCATCCCCTCCCCTCTCTGCATTCCGCAGAGACCGTTCCCTCCGCAACTCCCTGGTCCACTCGTCCCTTCCTACCCAAACCACCCTAACCCCGGGCACTTTCCCTTGCAACCGCACGAGATGCAACACCTGTCCCTTTACCTCCCCCCTCAACTCCATCAAAGGACTTCGAGGTATGTCCACATTGATATTTTAAATGTCTTGTTGGAAGGAGCATTGATTGAATGGTATAAGAAAATAACTGCAGATGCTGGTATAAATCGAAGGTATTTATTCACAAAATGCTGGAGTAACTCAGCAGGTCAGGCAGCATCTCAGGAGAGATGGAATGGGTGACGTTTCGGGTTGAGACCCTTCTTCAGACTGATGTCAGGGGGGCGGGACAAAGGAAGGATATAGGTGGAGACAGGAAGATAGAGGGAGATCTGGGAGGGGGAGGGGAGGAGAGGGACAGAGGAACTATCTAAAGTTGGAGAAGTCGATGTTCATACCACTGGGCTGCAAGCTGCCCAGGCGAAATATGAGGTGCTGTTCCTCCAATGTCTGGTGTGCCTCACTGTGGCACTGGAGGAGGCCCATGACAGAAAGGTCAGACTGGGAATGGGAGGGGGAGTTGAAGTGCTCGGCCACCGGGAGATCAGATTGGTTAACGTGGACCGAGTGCAGGAGTTGAGCGAAGTGATCGCCGAGCCTGCGTTTGGCTTCGCCGATGTAAATAAGTTGACATCTGGAGCAGTGGATGCAATAGATGAGGTTGCTCGTGCAGGTGAACCTCTGTCTCACCTGGAAAGACTGTTTGGGTCCTTGGATGGAGTTGAGGGGGGAGGTAAAGGGACAGGTGTTGCATCTCGTGCGGTTGCAGGGGAAAGTGCCCGGGGATGGGGTGGTTTGGGTAGGAAGGGATGAGTGGACCAGGGAGTTACGGAGGGAACGGTCTCTGCGGAACGCAGAAAAGGGAGGGGATGGGAAGATATGGCCAATGGTGGGGTCCCGTTGTAGGTGACGGAAATGTTGGCGGATGATTTGTTGGATATGCTGGCTGGTGGGGTGGAAGATAAGAACGAGGGGGAATCTGTCCTTGTCACGAGTGGGGGGAGGGGGAGCAAGAGCGGAGCTGCGGGATGTAGAAGAGACCCTAGTGAGAGCCTCATCTATAATGGAAAAGGGGAAGCACCGTGGTTGAATGGTGATCAATAAGGAATAAAAAGACCTCTTGTGGAGGATACAGGTTTAAGGTGTGGGAGGGGGGGGGGGATTTAAAAGGAACCTGAGTAGGGCACCTTTTTCACACAAAGGGTGGGTGGGTGTATGAAACGAGTGCCAGAGGAGGTAGTTGAGGCAGGGACTGTCATAATGTTTGACACATTTAGACAGGTACATGGATAGGACAGGTTAAATGGATATGGGCCAAACGCAGGCATGTGTTCAGGTCAGTTTAGTTTATTGTCACATATACCGAGGTACAGTGAAAAGCCTTTGTTGCCTGCTACCCACGCAGCGTGCAGCGTGGGTTTACTAGGTTAATTCCCGGAATGGCGGGACTGTCATATGTTGAAAGACTGGAGCGACTAGGCTTGTATACACTGGAATTTAGAAGGATGAGAGGAGATCTTATCGGAACGTATAAGATTATTAAGGGGTTGGACACGTTAGGGGCAGGAAACATGTTCCCAATGTTGGGGGAGTCCAGAACAAGGGGCCACAGTTTAAGAATAAGGGGTAGGCCATTTAGAACTGAGATGAGGAAAAACTTTTTCAGTCAGAGAGTTGTGAATCTGTGGAATTCTCTGCCTCAAAGGCAGTGGAAGCCAATTCTCTGAATGCATTCAAGAGAGAGCTGGATAGAGCTCTTAAGGATAGTGGAGTCAGGGGGTATGGGGAGAAGGCAGGAACGGGGTACTGATTGAGAATGATCAGCCATGATCACATTGAATGGCGGTGCTGGCTCGAAGGGCCAAATGGCCTCCTCCTGCACCTATTGTCTATTGTCTATTGCCTATTGTCTATCCAGTCAGCGGAAAGACAAACACAAAATTACAATAAGGCCATTTACAGTGTATAGATACATAAAAAGGGAATAATGTTTAGTGCAAGGTAAAGCCAGCAAAGCCTGAACAAGGATAGTCTGAGGGTCACCAATAAGATAGATAGTAGTTCAGCACTGCCTGATGGGAGAGAAACATAGAAATATAGAAACATAGAAAATAGGTGCAGGAGTAAGCCATTCAGCCATTCGAGCCAGCACCGCCATTTAATATTATGGCTGATCATCCAATATCAGTACCCCATCCCTGCTTTTTCCCCATATTCCTTGATTCCTTTAGCCCTAAGACCTAAATCAAACTCTCTCTTGAAAACATCTAGTGAATTGGCCTCCACTGCTTTCTGTGGCAGAGAATTCCACAGATTCACAACTCTCTAAGTGAAAAAGTTTTTCCTCATCTCAGTCCTAAATGGCCTACCCCTTATTCTTAAACTGTGACCCCTGGTTCTGTACTCACCCAACATCGGGAACCTTTTTCCTGCATCTACCCTGTCCAATCCTTTAAGAACTTTATATGTTTCTATAAGATCCCCTCTCATCCTTCTAAATTCCAGTGAACAGAAGCCCAGTCGACCCATTCTTTCATCGTATGTCAGTCCCGCCATCCTGGGAATTGACCTGGTGAACCTACGCTGCACTCCCTCAATAGCAATAATGTCCTTCCTCAAATTAGGAGACCAAAACTCCACACAATACTCCAGATGTGGTCTCACCAGGGCCCTGTACAACTGCAGTAGGACCTCCTTGCTCCTGAACTCAAATCCTCTCGCAATGAAGGCCAACATGCCATTAGCTTTCTTCGCTGCCTGCTGTACCTGCATGCTTACTTGGGGAGAAGAGGGAGTGGCCAGGGTGCGACTCATCCTTGATTATGCTAGTGGCCTTGCTGAGGCAGCTTGAGGTATAAATGGAGTCAACGGAAGGGAGGATGGTTTGTGTGATGGTCTGGGCTGCATCCACAATTTGCTAGGTGGGACGAGTGTAGATGGGACATGTTTGTTGGCGTGGGCAAGTCGGGCCGAAGGGCCTGTTTCCACTCTGTATAACTCTATGACTCTGTGACTAATAATTTAGGATCAAACAATCAATGAGGTCAAACAATCGTGAAGTCACCTCCCTTCTGCCCAAAATCTATTGCAGTAAGATTAGTCCAGAAAAGTGTATAATAATCTGTACCACGCAATTTGTGAGAGGTGGATTCAAAGAACTGCAGAAGCTGGTTTACAAAAAAATGACACAATGTGCTGGATTAACTCAGCGGGTCAGGTAGCATCTGTGGAGAACATGGATATGTGACGTTTTGTGTCATAGAGTCATAGAGTGATACAGTGTGGAAACAGGCCCTTCGGCCCAACATGCCCATACCAGCCAACATGTCCCAGCTACACTAGTTCCACCTGCCTGCGCTTGGTCCGTATCCCTCCATAACTGCCCCATCCATGTACCTGTCTAACTGGTTCTTAAATGATGGGATGGTCCCAGCCTCAACTACCTTCTCTGGCAGCTTGTTCCATACCACCACCCTTTGTGTGAAAAACTTTTCCCCTTCACCTTGAACCTATGTCCTCTGGTCCTCGATTCCCCTACTCTGGGCAAGAGACTCTGTACATCTACCCGATCTATTCCTCTCATGATTTTGCACATCCTCTATAAGATCATAAGAGTCTGGAGAAAGGTCTCAACCCGAAACAACGGCCATTCCTTCTCTCTAGAGATGCTGCCTGTCCTGCTGAGTTACTCCAGCATTTTGTGTCTATATACTTGTTTTAGTTTAGTTTAGAGATACAGCGCGGAAACAGGCCCTTCAGCCCACTAGGTCTGTGCCAACCAGCGATCCCTACACACCAACACTATCCTACACACACTAGGGACAATTTACATTTACACCAAGGCAATTAACGTACAATAGACAATAGGTGCATGAGTAGGCCATTCGGCCCTTCGAGCCGAATATATGTACAAATATATTTAATTTACGCGGTTTTGAGATACAGGCTGTTTTTCAAGAAAGTTATCTCCACATAAAATGTGAGGTGCCTTACTTCTTTGTACTACATGTGGAGTATTTTTGTTTAACAAGGTGATAGGTCCACAGTAAGTATAGTAGATTATTCCAATAAACAATTTTACAAAGATATCCTAGGAATATTGTTTATTAATTCAAGGGGACGGCAAATGGTGTGGATTCGGTGGGCCAAAGGGCCTGTTTCTACGCTGTATCTCTAAACTAAAAATATATAGTTATCTATCAATAAAGAACAGAAAATGTCTGACTGGAGACAAACTCACAATATATTGACACAGTAAATTAGACAATAGACAATAGACAATAGGTGCAGGAGGAGGCCATTCGGCCTTTCGAGCCAGCACCGCCATTCAATGTGATCATGGCTGATCATTCTCAATCAGTACCCCGTTCCTGCCTTCTCCCCATACCCCCTGACTCCACTATCCTTAAGAGTTATTATCCTTAAAAACTATCCTTAAAATTATTTCAAGTATCCAGAGTAAGTTATTGCCGGATGTCAAATGATAAAGGACGATTGCTTGCGACCATATTTGTAGCAGCTGGTTATTTTCTGGAATATTAGTTATTGCCTGTGTCATGTTTTATCTGTCAGCCTTATTAATTCAGGGAGTAATGTGATTTAATGAGACCAGCTAACAGCTGTAAATGCAGTAGCTGTCGAGAAGCATTGCCCGTAAATTCTCATATGTTCTGCATTTTAGTTTAGTTCAGAGATACAGCACGGAACCAGGCTCTTCGGCCCACCAAGTCCGCGCCGCCCAGCGATCCCCACACATTAACACTGTCCTACACACACTCGGGACAATTCACATTTACCCCAAGCCAGTTAACCTACAAACCTGAACGTCTTTGTAGTGTGGGATGAAACCGAAGATCTCGGAGAAAACCCACGCAGGTCATGGGGAGAACGTACAAAATTCGTACGGACAGCACCCGTAGTCAGGATCGAACCCGGGTCTCTGGCGTTGTAAGGCCACATCTCTACTGCTGCACTACCGAGCCACCTACGGCATTATTTGCGTTAAGTCTCTACCTGTGACATGGAACCAGATAAGGTTGGGGTAAAGTATTGTGTAGAAAGAAACTGCAGATGCTGGTTTGCACTGACACAAAATGCTGGAGTAACTAAGCAGGACAGGCAGCATTTGTGGAGAGAGGGAATGGATGACGTTTTGGGTCGAGACCCTTCTTCAGACTGAAAGAAGTGGGGAGTGGGAACTGGAGGTAGGAAAAGGCCAGAACAAATTATGCCTGGCGATAAATGACCAAGGAAGGGTGGAGCCCATAATGGCCCATTGTTGGAAGAGGTGATAACGAAAGGGGTACAAGAATGTGAACAGTGGGACTAGTAGGAGAGCTAGGGTGGGGGAGAGCTAGGGTGGGGGAGAGCTAGGGTGGGGGAGAGCTAGGGTGGGGGAGCGGAGGAAGGAGGGAGAGCGGAGGAAGGAGGGAAAGTGGGGAAGGAGGGAAAGCAGGGGTTATCTGGGGAAGAGGTGATGATGAAGGTTTGATAGTTTGGTTTAGTTTAGTTCAGTTTAGTTTACTGTCACGTGTACCGAGGTACAGTGAAAAGCTTTAATTGCGTGCTATCCGGTCAGCGGAAAGACAATACGTGATTACAATCGGGCAGTCCACAGTGTACAGATACAGCTGGTATTACCCAGTTACAGTTTCCTTTCAATAATATATAATCTTTCAATGAAGAACAGAAAATGGACCACTGGAGAAAAAATAATAATATATTGACACAGTGATTTTAAGTATCCAGATTCAATTATTGTAGAAATAAAGAACTGCAGATGCTGGTTAATACACAAAGGTGAATAAGGGTCTCGACCTGAAATATCACCGGTCCATGTTTTCCAGAGATCCTGCCTGACCTGACCTGCTGGGTTACTCCAGCACTTTGTGTCCTTTTGCAGATTAAATTATTGCTGGATGTTAAATTCTTCCTGATTTAATAACGGGGGAATGATTTTGAAGAACAGGGAAGAAGGGTTGAGGTTTAGTTGCGGTTTTTACTCGAGAATGATTAGTCATCAGAACCTCTGTTGGTTGAGGAGTTCTCTGATGCTATACACTTCTGTGTTGCTACATACTTTATAAGTTCATCAGTGATAGGAGCAGAATTAGACCATTCGGTCCATCATGTCTACTCCGCCATTGAGCATTGTGTACAGTTTTAGTCTCCTAATTTGAGGAAGGACATCCTTGTAATTGAGGCAGTGCAGCGTAGGTTCACGAGATTGATCCCTGGGATGGCGGGACTGTCATATGAGGAAAGATTGAAAAGACTAGGCTTGTATTCGCTGGAGTTTAGAAGGATGAGAGGGGACCTTATAGAAACATATAGAATTATAAAAGGACTGGACAAGCTAGATGCAGGAAAAATGTTCCCAATGTTGGGCGAGTCCAGAACCAGGGGCCACAATCTTAGAATAAAGGGGAGACCATTTAAAACTGAGGTGAGAAGAAACTTTTTCACCCAGAGAATTGTGAATTTGTGGAATTCTCTGCCACAGAGGGCAGTGGAAGCCAAATCACTGGATGGATTTAAGAGAGAGTTAGTTAGAGCTCTAGGGGCTAGTGGAATCAAGGGATATGGGGAGAAGGCAGCCACGGGTTATTGATTGTAGATGATTGTAGACAATGAATGGTGGTGCTGGCTCGAAGGGCTGAATGGCCTCCTCCTGCACCTATTTTCTATGTTTCTATGTTTCTATTTAATCATGGCTGATCTATCTCTCTTAACCCCATTCTCCTGCCTTCTCCCCATAACCCCTGACACCCGTACTAATCAAGAATCTATCTCTGCCTTAAAAAATATCCACTGACTTGGCCTTCTGTGGCAATGAATTCCACAAATTCACCACCCTCTGACTAAAGAAATTTCTCCTCATCTCCTTCCTGAAGGAACGTCCTTTAATTCTGAGGCTATGACCTCGGGTCCTAAACTCTCCCACTAGTGGAAACATCCTCTCCACATCCACTCTATCCAGGTCTTTCACTGGTCATTTAAAGTATATAAAAGTGTACAGAGTTGTGGCAGGCGCAGGTAAGGAACGTAGTTCTGTGTGGAGGGCCAGAGACATTGCTGGTTTGTTGGTGGCAGCTGATAGCCGATGATGAATCTTTTTGCTGCGGTAGATCGGGGCATTCGAGCAATGTTTAGGTTTCGTTTAGAGATACAGCAAGGAAACAGGTCGTTCGGCCTACCGAGTCCACGCCGACCATCCGTTCACCCGTTCACACTAGTTCTACGTTATCCCACCACCTCATCCACTCCCTGCACACACGGAACAATTTACAGAAGACAATTCACCTACAAACCCACTGGTCTTTGGGATGTGGGAGGAAACCAGAGCACCCAGAGGAAGCCCACAGGGTCACAGGGAGGAAGTCCACACGGACAGCATCTGAGGCCAAGATCAAAGTCATCTCTCTAGTGCTGTGGCTCTGCCAGGTGCACTACTGTGCCACCCTATTGTCCACCTCAAGGGATTTAATCTCGAGGGGTGAGAGATAACCTCAGGTGGGACTAGGGGCAGTTTGATAAGGTCTTGATTTACAAACAGTGTTGTCATGGTAGAATCAAGGAACTGCAGATGAAGGTTTACAGAAAAAAAAGAGCTGGTGTAACTCATCGACATAACTGTATAAAGATGCAATCAGTGTTTCTTTCAATGTTTGTACGGTGGCGCAGCGGTAGAGTTGCTGCCTTACAGCGAATGCAGCGCCGGAGACTCAGGTTTGATCCTGACTAAGGGTGCTGTACTGTACGGAGTTTGTACGTTCTCCCCGTGACCTGCGTGGGGTTTTCTCCGAGAGCTTCGGTTTCCTCCCACACTCCATAGACGTACAGGTTTGTAGGTTAATTGGCTGGGCAAATATAAACATTGTCCCTAGTGGGTGTAGGATAGTGTTAATGTGAGGGGATCGCTGGGCGGCACGGACCCGGTGGGCCGAAGGGCCTGTTTCTGCGCTGTATCTCTAAATCTAAAAATCTAAAATGTAGGCTTACTTTTGCAGAAGGGAATGAAACTTGAGAGAAAAATTTTTTTTTCCCACTCTCCACCCCCTTAAGGGAAAAATCTTCGTGCAAAACAATAAATGGGTGGCACGGTGGCGCAGCGTAGAATTGCTGCCTTGCAGCTTCAGAGACCCGGGTTCGATCCTGACTACGGGTGCTGTCTGTACGGAGCTTGTATGTTCTTCCCGTGACCTGCATGGATTTTCTCCGGGTGCTCCGGTTTCCTCCCATATTCCAAAAAGTACGGGTGTGTAGGTTAATTTGCTTTGGTAGAATTATAAATTGTCCCTGTGTAGTATGGGGATCGCTGGTCAGCGCGGACTCGGTGGGCCGAAGGGCCTGTTTCCATGCTGTATCTCTAAAACTAAAAGTTTAGTTTAATTTGGAGATACAACGTGGAAACGGGCCCTTCGGCCTACCAGCAATCATCCGTTCATACTAGGTCTATGTTAATCATGTAAGTTTTCCCCGGGTTCTCTGGTTTCCTCCCACACTCCAAAGACGTACAGGTTAGTAGGTGAATTGTCTTCCATTAATTGCCTCTCTCGTGTAGGATAGAACAAGTGCACAGGTGATAGTTGGTTGGTGCCGACTCGGTGGACCGAAGCGCCTGTTTCAGCCCTGCATCTCTAAAACTAAACAACTGTGACCAGTGGCATGTTTCATTGCATAAGAGATTCTTCAAACAATTGTTTTGTAATAACTCATTTCATGTTTTTTTTTGCAGGAAAAGTTGGACGACTTTGTGAAGTCAGCTCAAGTAAAGGCGAGCAGGATTGAAGAATTTTTGACAGAGCTGGAAGATTCATTTAATGCTGTTGAGGTGGGTGGTATGTACACTGCCACCCTAAATACAACCATTTGCGGTTTGATTTTAGTTGTGGAATCCTCAGGGAGCTGTACAGCACGGTGGCGCTGCGGTAGAGTTGCTGCCTTACAGCTCCAGAGGCCCGGGTTCGATCCTGACTACGGGTGCTGTCTGTACAGATTTTATATGTTCTCCCCGTGACCGAGTGGGTTTTCTCCGGATGCTCCGGTTTCCTCCAACACTCCACAAAAGTGTAGGTTAATTGGCTTTGGTAAAATTCTAAATTGTCCCTAGTGTCATAGAGTCATAGAGATACAGCATGGAAACAGGCCCTTCAGCCCAATCTGCCCATACCGGCCATCATGTCCCTACTACACTAGTCCCACCTGGCTGCATTTTGCCCATTCTATGTACTAAAACTCTTATTTGTTTGTTTGTTTGTTCCTGAACTACAGCCAAAACGGTACACGGTAGCGTGACAATTTTAGGCCCACCTTACTCACCGTCATCCCTTTGGTGCAAATGGAAGAAGTTTCATTGAAATCAGTGTTATATTTTAAGTTATTCACATTTTAAAGTTTAAATTTATGTCCTAAGGGGGAGGGAGGGGGGTGGAGGGAGGGGAGAGGGGGGTGGCGGAAGGGGCGGAGTGAGGGGGGGGAGGGAGGAGGAGGGAGGATAAAGGGGGTTGAGGGGGATGGAGTGGGGAAGAGGGGATGGGGAGAGGGGGAGGGGCGGGGAAAGGGGGAGGGGAGGGGGAATGGGAGGGGGGTGAGAGGAGGGGGGGGGAGGAGAGGATGTTGCACCAATGCAGGAGAGGTTTGGGCTCAACGGGTCCACATGGCCTAGTATCCCTCTAAACCTTTCCTGTCCATGTACCTGTTTAAATCTGTTCAAGCACTCATTTTCTGCAGTGAATGGTAGAAAGAACTGGAGGTCACCAAAATTTATAAGAAGGCTACAGTGCAATCTCTGAATGGAATGATATTAAAGTAGGATATTTGTAAAGTGCTTCCAAAAAGGTTGAGGGGTTTGTTGGTTAATTGTCCTTGTAAATTGCCCCTGGTGTGTAGGGAGTGGATGAGAAAGTGGGATAACGTTGAACTAGTGTGAACGGGCGATCGATGGTCAGTGTGGAATTGGAGGGCTGGAGGGCCTGCTTCCACACTGCATCTCTAAAATTAAAACTGAAGAGAGAGCTAGATAGAGCTCTTAAGGATAGCGGAGTCAGGGGGTATGGGGAGAAGGCAGGAACGGGGTACTGATTGAGAATGATCAGCCATGATCACATTGAATGGTGGTGCTGGATCGAAGGGCCGAATGGCTTACTCCTGCACCTATTGTCTATTGTCTATTGAACCTAAATTCCCATGGAAATGAAGGAGAAGGCACAAAGTGCTGGAAGGCCTCAGAAGGCTGTGGAGGCCAATTCTCTGAATGCATTCAAGAGAGAGCTAGATAGAGCTCTTAAGGATAGCGGAGTCAGGGGGTATGTAGAGAAGGCAGGAACGGGGTACTGATTGAGAATGATCAGCCATGATCACGTTGAATGGCGGTGCTGGCTCGAAGGGCCGAATGGCCTCCTCCTGCACCTATTGTCTATTGTCTATTGGAATAACTCAACGGGTCATTCAGCATCTCTGGAGAAAAGGAATAGGTGACGTCTTGGGTCGAGGAGGCTCCTGACCCGAAATGTCGCCCATCCGTGTACTCCGGAGATGCTGAGTTACTCCAGCGCCTGGTGTCTTTCCGTGAAGGAAGCCAAGCTAATTCCACGAATGATGACACCATTTCTTTGGAAAATCCCCAGGAAAATTGCACGAAAGAGGAGAAGTACCAGGAGGAACAGCATGAAGAAGTCATGAAGTTGCTGCTTTCACAGTACACAGAAATGTCACAGGTCCTGGAAGAGGAGAAAAAGATGAAATTGGAACACCTGTGCGACCAAATGGTCCATTACCGATGTAACATTGATTCCACAAAGGAAACTGCTGAGAAGACAAAGGAGAGTGTGGCGCTCGATGACATGGAATTCCTAAAGGTATGTTCACCTGAGATTTGTTCATATTATGGATATGGTCACAATATGACACCTTAATCTCCCTTCTTATCTGCAGAGATCGAAACTGAGCACGGTTTTGTGAATAAGGGGTAGGCCATTTAGGGCTGAGATGAGGAAAAACTTTTTTCACGAGAGTTGTGAATCTGTGGAATTCTCTGCCACAGAAGGCAGTGGAGGCCAATTCACTGGATGTTTTCAAGAGAGAGTTAGATATAGCTCTTAGGGCTAACGGAATCAAGGGATATGGGGAGAAAGCAGGAACGGGGTACTGATTCTGGACGATCAGCCATGATCATATTGAATGACGGTGCTGGCTCGAAAGGTCGAATGGCGTACTCCTGCACCTATTTTCTATGTTTCTATTTTCTATATAACATACTAAAGCATTTTAAATACCAGGTATAGATCCTCAGTTTTACATAACGTGGACTGTGTTTAAAGGCCTGTTATACTGCCGCAAGTAAGAATTTTAATGTTCCATTGTCGGTACAAATGACAATTGAATACTCTGGACTTTTGACTACAGAACGCTAAGATTTGTCATGAATGTTTAAAGAATTGGTTGCTTTTCTTCACAAACACAAAACATACCCAGATTTTTATCTTTGATATGTTTTAATCTTTGAACAAGCACTAGATAATCTAAAGGGTGGCACGGTGGCACAGCGGTAGAGTTGCTGCCTCACAGCGAGCGCTAGAGACCCAGATTTGATCCCGACTACGGGTGCTGTCCGTACGGAGTTTGTACATTCTCCCCGTGACTAGGGTTCTCCCCTGGTATGTGTAGGATAGTGTTAGTGTGCGGGAATCGCTGGTCGGCGCGCTCTCAGGTGGCCTGAAGGGCCGGTTCCCGAGCCGTATCTCTAAATAAATGAAACTAAACTATAAATGAGAACAGACACAAAATGTTGGCGCAACTCAGCGGGACAGGCAGAATCTCTGGAGAATAAGGATGGGCGACTTTTCGGGTTGGAACCCTTATGAAGAAGGGTCTGAAGAAGGGTCTCGAACTGAAACGTCACTCATTCCTTCTCTCCAGACCCGCTGAATTACTCCAGCATTTTGTGTCTATCTTAGGAGTAAACCAGCATCTGCAGTTCCTTCCTTAACTATAAATGATATATATATATATATATATATATTCAAATATGAGAATTAATTTCCAGGCTGTGCACAAAGCTTGTTGATGGAAGAGTTAACTGAGGAACTTTTAGTGATTTTTTAGTGAAGGAACGGCCTCACTTATTTTTGTCCTGATGTGTACTAATTGCCAACAGATGTGTATCCACTTATTAATCGTTGCTGCCACGACATTGCACGCACCAAAAGATTTGGATTTATGACTCAATAACATTGGCGGCAAATAGCGATAATTTATCTACGCCACGTCCAATCAGTTATGCAAGTCTATAAATGAAATTCCCCAGAGTAGGTGAATCGAGGACATAGGTTTAAGGTGAGGGGGAAAAGATTTAATAGGAATCCGAGGGGTAACTTTTTCACACAGAGGGTGGTGGGTGTATGGAACAAGCTGTCAGAGGAGGTAGTTGAGGCTGGGACTATCCCGATCGTTTAAGAAACAGTTGGACAGGAACATGGATAGGACAGGTTTGGAGGGTTATGGACCAAGCGCAGGCAAGTTGGAGTAGTGTAGCTGGGACATTGGTGGCCGGTGTGGGCGAGTTGGGCCGAAGGGCCTGTTTCCACACTGTATCACACACTATGACCTTAATTGGTACATGTGACAATTAAATTGAATCTTGAATCTTGACTCTATGACTCTATAAGTCAATGCATAGCACTTAGAAATATAAATGCCAACTTATTTATTAAAGTATAATTGAAGAACAAAAGAAATATGCAGATGCAGAAAATCTGAAATTAAAACAGAAAACGAGTGACGGGCCTTGCCACGCGGCCACTGGGAGAATAGACAATAGACAATAGGTGCAGGAGGAGGCCATTCGGCCCTTCGAGCCAGCACCGCCATTCAATGTAATCATGGCTGATCATTCTCAATCAGTACCCCGTTCCTGCCTTCTCCCCATACCCCCTGACTTCGCTATCCTTAAGAGCTCTATCTAGCTCTCTCTTGAATGCATTCAGAGAATTGGCCTCCACTGCCTTCTGAGGCAGAGAATTCCACAGATTCACAACTCTCTGACTGAAAACGTTTTTCCTCATCTCGGTTCTAAATGGCCTACCCCTTATTCTTAAACTGCGGCCCCTTGTTCTGGACTCCCCCACAAACTGCATACAGACAGCACGCGCAGTCAGCTTCGAACCGGCCCTCAGGCGCTGTAAGGCAGCAACTCTACCGCTGCGCCACCGTGCCGCCCCACGGTTGTAGATGTTGTATTCCATGTTCATAGCAGTACCCTCTCATTCTGTGACTGCAGTAATTCCAAGTGCTTCCAACACTAGGGGGGAATAGAACTAAGGGGAGATGTGGAAGTTCCAATGGAGATGTGCAGGACAAGATTTCTACACTGAGAGTGGTGGGGGCCTGGAACGCATGGCCAGGGGTGATGGTGGAGGCAGATACCATAGTGACGTCTAAGAAGCTTTTGAATAGACACGTGGAAGTGCAGGGAATGGAGGGGTACAGATCATGCACAAGCAGATGAGACCAATTTAACTTGGCTTCATGTTGGGCACAGACACTGTGGGCTGAAGGGTCCATTCCTGTGCTGTACTGTTCTTTGTTCTGTGTAATTTCATCCAGGACAGAATAGTGGCTCATATCTCAGTGATGAAAGTATTAAGTGTTCATTGAACAAAGCTTGCAGTGTGGGTGATGGAAACGTCGGAAGCAGGCCTTTGAGCAGCCCGAGGTGTCTTTCATGGAAGCCAGCAACATTGCAATGTTTGTCGGGCTGGATTTTCTTGGTGGAAACCAAGCAAGCAAGTTGTTAATATTTCGCACAAGGTAGTGGTGGGTGTACGGAACAAGCTGCCAGAGGAGGTAGTTGAGGCTGGGACTATCCCAACATTTAAGAAACAGTTAGACAGGTACATGGATAGGACATGTTTTTGGAGGGATATGGGCCAAAACGCGGGCATGTGGGACTGGTGTAGCTGAGACATGTTGGCCGGTGTGGGCAAGTTTCCACACTATGATTCCATGACTCTAATATCCTATTTTCAACTGCTTTCTCAGCGGTTTCACTATTTTATCATAGACAATAGACAATAGGTGCAGGAGTAGTCCGTTCCTGCCTTCTCCCCATACCCCCTGACTCCGCTATCCTTAAGAACTCTATCATACTTTTATTGCCAATGATTTTGGTGACCCCTCATGATAGGGTTTGGAGCATTATGACTTTTTGCCTGATTGTGCACTTGTGATATTCCTCACCTCATAAAAGCAGTTTGAGCAGCTCCTTCAGTGACAGACTTCTTCACCCCAAGTGTGTGAAGGAGAGATGTTGAAGGTCCTTCCTTCCTGCTGCCGTCAGACTGCACAACCAGCGCTGCTCCCAGCAGACCAGTAACATTCAATGACCAGTGACATCCAGAACAAGGGGCCGCAGTTTAAGAATAAGGGGTAGGCCATTTAGAACAGAGATGAGGAAATACTTTTTCAGTCAGAGAGTTGTGAATCTGTGGAATTCTCTGCCTCAGAAGGCAGTGGAGGCCAATTCTCTGAATGCATTCAAGAGAGAGCTAGATAGAGCTCTTAAGGATAGCGGAGTCAGGGGGTATGGGGAGAAGGCAGGAACGGGGGTACTGATTGAGAATGATCAGCCATGATCACATTGAATGGCGGTGCTGGCTCAAAGGGCCGAATGGCCTACTCCTGCACCTATTGTCTATTGTCTAAATAAAGATAATTACCGTTATTTTATTTTTTAATGAATGCTTATTTATTTTTGCTATCCACTTTGTTGCTGTAATCCTGCAAATTTCAAAGTTGTGGGACGAATAAAGGATTATTTATTAATTAATTAATTAATTAATACTGCAATCTCTAGCTTACTGATGCATTCTAACAAAACCCCTTTTGCCTAAATGAAATAAATTGTAAAACAAAGCTGCAAATTAAAATCTTTGTTCAAACAGGCTTTTATATGAAATCTTATGAAAATATGGCTCCTTTCGTTACCTTGGACATCATGGAGTTATGTGCAACTGATCAATTAAATGTACTATTGCAATAGTTTGGGACCCAATTTCTGCACTACAGCATAACCTGCAACCACGTAATCTGCTTTTGGTTATTTTGGTCAAGGCACATTAGATTATGGAATCAGGACACGTTAGATTAAAGATGGACACAAAGTGCTGGAGTAACTCAGCAGGGCAGGCAGCATCTCTGGAGAAAAAGGATGGGTGACATAGAATACAATACAATACAATATATCTTTATTGTCATTGTACAGGGGTTACAACGAGATTGGGAATGCGCCTCCCAGACGATGCAATAAATTAATTAGCTAGTCAGTATTAATTTAAACAACCCAATGAAACAAATTAGAACAGTTTTAAAACAGAATAAAGTGCAAGTAGATCTGTGCCGGTTCACTGTGCGATGTGACCATCCGGCTCAGCAGGACCGGTTCGTAGCAGCTATGGCCCTGGGGATGAAGCTGTTCCTGAGTCTGGAGGTGCGGGCGTAGAAGGCCTTGTATCGTCTGCCCGATGGTAGAAGTTCGAACAGACTGTTGCAGGGGGTGAGGAGTCTTTGTGGATGCTGGTGGCTTTTCTGAGGCATTGTGTGTTGTAGATGCCCTCCAAGGCTGGAAGCTGTGTTCCAATGGTCCTCTGAGCTCTATGAACTACCCGCTGAAGAGCTTTCCTCTCTGCCTCCGTGCAGCTGAGATACCACACAGGGATGCCATGTGTTAGGATGCTCTCTATGGTGCAGCGGTAGAATGTCGTTAGCAGCTGTTGGGGTAGACCAGACTTTTTCAGTCGTTGCTGTGCCTTCTTGACCAGCGCAGCGGTGTTATTGGACCATGTGAGGTCCTCCGAAATGTGAGTGCCCAGAAACTTGAAGCTGGACACTCTCTCCACACGGGTTGGGACCCTACTTTAGTAGGGTCTGAAGAATGGCCCTGACCAGAAAGATCACCCATCCTTTTTTCTCCAGAGATGCTGCCTGACCCACTGAGTTACTCCAGCACTTTATGTCTATCTTTGGCATAAATCAGCATCTGCAATTCTTTGTTTCTATGTGTTAGATTATGTTGGGCTGGACACGTTAGGTTATGTTGGTCAGGATATGTGAGATTATAGGAAAAAAACTGCAGATGCTGGTTTAAATCGAAGGTAGACACAAAATGATGGAGTAACTCAGCGGGTCAGGCAGCATCTCGGGAGAGAAGAAATGGCTGACGATTCGGGTCGAGACCCTTTGGAAGAACGTCACCCATTCCTTCACTCCCGAGTTGTTGCCTGACCCGCTGAGTTACTCCAGCATTTTGTGTCTACATGTTAGATTATGTTGGTGTGGTGTGGACATATTATATTACATTGGTCAGGCCACTTTTGAACAGGAACAGGTGAATTTACCCAATGGTTTGACACCCCTCCCTCAGAGTTGAAAAGGCCCGGGTTTGACTCAATTGAAATGCAACATATTTCTCACCATTCCAATGGCATGCTATGTTCAAGGCTGTGAAGGAGAGGTTGAAATTGTAACTGTAACTGATTTAATACCAGGCAGAAATGCCCAACTCTGCCTTAAAATGGCTGTCAAACTGTTGAATAACTGGATGAATTACACGCATTTCACTGCTCGCTGCACCAACCTCAATCCAAATAACAACCTTGTTTTGGTTTATTTAATGTTTACAGCCAGCATTACTAAATTTTAAAGATATTCGATGTTGAGAACCAGAGGAAATAGGTTGAAGGTGATGGTGAGTGGGGGGGATAGATTTAATAGGAATCTGAGGGGTAACGTTTTCAAACTAATGGTGGTGGGTGTATGGAACGAGCTGCTGGAGGAGGTAGTTGAGGTAGCTACTACTGCAATGTTTAAGAAACAATTAGACAGGTACATGGATAGGAAGGTTTCGAGGGATACATAGGCAAAATGTAGGCAGGTGGGACCAGTTTGGCTGGGACATGTTGTTCGGTGTGGGGAAGTTGGGCCGAAGGGCCTGCTTCAAGGCTGTCTGACTATGTTATTAATCAACTGAGAGACAGTCAATTTAAAATTACTTTGATTCCCTTTGAAATCCAAGTATTAGTGTGTGGAAAATATCTTAAATCCTTACTGATAGATCCGTACTGTGATTTTTGATACCAGACTTGTACCATTGAAGAATGTTTAACATCTGTTTCTGACAGCTTGAAGACCTCTATTTAGCTGTTTAATTTTTCATTTCTGCTTCTCCTCCTCATCTACAGTCCTTCAAGATGACCAATGGCAGGTACATTTGGATTGGTTCTATTTCTGCTTTCTATCACCGAAAGAGTGTGTGGTGCAGACAAATCTCACAGCCGATCAGTGCTATGGCAATGGAAAACCTAAAACCTAATGGCCTTGAAGTTCCCAATTAATATATGTGGCAGGTTGTATTAATACTGCACTAACCCTGTGTGACTTCCTGCAGTACCATTTCTAAATTGCAGTTTGAGGTTTGTGCATGTACTCGGCGGGACAATGAACTGCTTTTGAAACAACATTGTTAGCAAGATAAACTGTAATATTCTCGATTCAACAATAACGTGGGTGGCGCAGTTGGTAGAGCTGCTGCCTCACAGCCACCGAGACCCGTGTTCGATCCTGACCTCGGGTTCTGTCTGCGCAGAGTTTGCACATTCTTCCCTGTGACCGCGTGGGTTTCCTCCGGGTGCTCCAGTTTCCTCCCACGTCCCAAAGATGTCGGGTTTGTAAGGTCGATTGGCCTCTGTAAATTACCCCCAGTGTGCAGGGAGTGGATGAGAAAGTGGGATAACATTGAACCAGCGTGAATGGGTGATCGCTGGTCAGCGTGGACTCGGTGGGCCGAAGGGCCTGTTTCCATGCTGCATCTCTCAAACTAATAGTTTAGTTTGGTTTGGAAATACAACGTGGAAACAGGCCCTTCGGCCCACCGAGTCCGTGCCGACCAGCGATCCCCATACACTAGCACCGTCCTACACAGGGACAATTTACAATGTTACCAAAGCCAACTAACCTACAAACTTGTATGTTTTTGGAATATGGGAGGAAACCGGAGCACCCGGAGAAAACCCACGCAGGTCATGGGGAGAACATACAAACTCTTTACAGACAGCAACCGTAGTCAGGATCAAACCTGGGGCTCTCTGGCGTTGTAATGCACCAACTCTACCTCCATCCTAACCGACAATTGATGTATTGTTTCAACTGAAACAATAAGTTGATGTACTGTTTAGAAAACAGATTGTGTTCTCATTTACTCCCACAATGGACCAAGCAGCCCAGTGCATTGGTCTTGCCCTTAAGCTGCCGTAAGAGTCAACACCAGATTAACATTGTGCCGATACATAGTTTTCTCCAACGCACCCATATTTGGATTTAAGCAACAGCAAAACCTCCTACTTCATTTGGCACAAGTGCCACCTGCTATAAATGTGGATGTCGTGCCAGGCTCTGGTTGTTAGTGGGACCCACGCAACGCACGATGCTGGAGGTGGTGTTGTGAAGAAAGAGTGAGAGAGAGGGAGAGAGAGGGAGAGAGAGGGAGGGAGAGGGAGGGAGAGAGGGAGAGAGAGGGAGAGAGAGAGGGAGAGAGAGAGGGAGAGAGGGAGGGAGGGAGGGAGGGAGGGAGGGAGGGAGGGAGGGAGGGAGGGAGGGAGGGAGGGAGGGAGGGAGGGAGGGAGGGAGGGAGGGAGGGAGGGAGGGAGAGGGAGGGAGGGGGAGAGGGGGAGAGAGGGGGAGAGAGAGAGAGAGAGAGAGGGGGAGAGAGAGAGAGAGAGAGAGAGAGAGAGAGAGAGAGAGAGAGAGAGAGAGAGAGAGAGAGAGAGAGAGAGAGAGAGAGAGAGAGAGAGAGAGAGAGAGAGGGGGAGAGAGAGGGAGAGAGAGAGAGAGAGAGAGAGAGAGAGAGAGAGAGAGAGAGAGAGAGAGAGAGAGACAGACAGACAGACAGACAGACAGACAGACAGACAGACAGACAGACAGACAGACAGACAGACAGACAGACAGACAGACAGACAGACAGACAGACAGACAGACAGACAGACAGACAGACACCGACCCTCTGCAATTTCACCAGCTGTTATCTCAGGAATAGGTGATGTTTCGGGTTGATTGAAGTTGGGCACTTTTGGCAGATAATGCGTTTTCATGCAACACCAGAAGTACAACCTTCAAATGTCAACCTTTTTAGCCCAAAGAGTCCATGCTTCTCTGGAATATCCACCGCTCATGATTTGGGGCAGTCAACAAGACACTTGCCTCAGTCCTCTGAATAATATTTGCCGCATTACACACAACATGGTGCAGCATCAAAAACACGTGTAGAAGTCAAAGCTCTCTTGCAATGCTAATAACAACAACTCAACTCCCTCCAGCTCCGATTGTAAGCTGAAAGTAGACACAAAAGTGCTGGAGTATCTCTACCCGTGAGGCTGCATCTCTGGAGAAAATGAAAGAAGGTTTCCGATGCGAAACGTCACCGGTTCCTTCTCTCCAGAGATGCTGCCTGACTCGCTGAGTTACTCCAGTTTTTTGTGTCAATCTTCAGTGTAAACCAGCGTCTGCCGTTCCTGAATTGATACCGTAATTTTGAATACAGCTCAGGAAATTACTGAACATGATTCCACTTTCCATCACTCTCTGTCCCTCCCCCATCCTAGTTCTCCCGACTAATTTTACTGTTATCCTGATTAAATATTACTGATTCTATGCCACATTGTTCTCACGTTCCCCTCAGCTAACAATGAACCATTCTACATTTCCTTATCATCGATCTGCTTTGATCTGTCGTTTTCACATCTTACCCTTCAATATCTCCGTGTCTCCCTCTCCCCTGACTCTCAGTCTGAAGAAGGGTCTCAACCTGAAATGTCACCCATTCCTTCTCTCCAGAGATGCTGCCTGACCCGCTGAGTTACTCCAGCATTTTGTGTCTATCTTTGGTGGAAACCCGCATCTGCAGTTCCTTCCCACACAATATTTCCACTTACATGATCTTATCACTTTAATTTGAGAAATAAATCAGAGTGTTCCTGGCGGGCTATGTTTTTTTAAAATTGCTATTGCAAAAAAATACTTACCAAATTCCTTCCAGTTTGTCTAAATTGTCTAATTTCCAAAGTAATTCACTCTTGTCAGAACTGTTTTATTTGTGGAATTATGACAGATTCTCAGTTTCATCTGCCACTGATAATTCTAGTCTTTAAATGCCAAGAAACCTTTTTGATAAAACAAAAAATATATTTTTGGCAAATTGCAGAACCCACTGGAAATGCTCAGTGGGTCAGGCAGCACCTGCGGAGCAGAAAACAAAGGGCGGCACAGTGGGGCAGAGGTAGATTTCAAACTCTGGGTTTGAAACTGACTATGGGTGCTGACTGTACAGGGTTTTGTACGTTCTCCCTGTGACCTGCGTGGGTTTTCTCCGGGTGCTCTGCTTTCCACCCACATTCCAAAGATGAACAGGTTTGTAGGTTAATTGGCCCTCTGTAAATTGTTCTTAGTGTTTAGGATGTGATACAGGATAATGGGTGATCATTGGTTGGCGTGGACTTAGTGGGCCGAGGAGCCTGTTTCCACGCTGTATCTCTAAACTCAACGCAACTCAACGTAACTCAACTCAACTCAACTCAACTCAGCGCAACTCAACATAGTTAACAGTTCAGTTCAATGACCTTTAAATACTTTAAATGCAGTTTTAAATACTTGGGAGTCCACATCAAAGAGGATCTGACATGAGCAACACACATTGCCGCACTGGTGGGTAAGGCAAAGCAGCGCCTTTACCACCTTAGACAGCTGAGGAAATTCAGAGTGTCTCTGAGGATCCTTCATTGCTTCTACTCTAGGGCTGTAGAGAGCATCCTGTCCGGCAACATCACATTCTGGTTTGGGAACAGCTCTGCCCAGCAACGGACTGTTCCAGCTGCTACGGTCAGGCAAACGCTGTGAAAACGGAGAGGATGAGACGGAGTTTCTTCCCACAGGTCATCAGGACTGTTAACTTTTATAACTCCAGGGACTAAATTTTGTCTTCTCTGTATTAACTGTATTAACTTTATTTATATGTTGTAACTGTGCACAATCCGCAGGCGTTGCCACTGTCATTTCACTGCACATCGTGTATGTGCATGTTACAAATAAACTTGACTTGACTTGACTTTCACCAGTTCTACATTGTCAGAGGGATGGAATAGCCAAACAAATACTGAAAAGTTATAAGTTCTTTTAAGGTTCTGCTAGACACTTACTACTAATAATCAACTAACTGCGATCAGCCAAAGTGAATTACGCATAACTGTTGAATGAACATCTATTTACAGTGTGATTTCCGCTTTTGAGACTGCAATTTCTCTGGATCTGAAGCCAAAATGGTATTCCTCCTTTGAAGACGTTGCAAACAAATCATCAAGATGTGGATTTGAGTCCTTGAAAAACCTGCCTGGTACTACGATTATCGTTTATTGGCTCCATAATGTCATTACCGTAGAGAAACGTTTCTCGTTTGGTGCCGGCTTCATGAATGGTTTGAGGATATTGGGGCAGTGAGAAAATTAACACAATTGGGGATGTGTTTCTGCTTTGAATTTCTGCTTTGCTGGAAGTGTTATTATTTTGCTGCTATCTGGAAAGCAGTAAAATGAATGTACAACTATAAATGCATTAGTTAAACTACATGGTAACAATGCCCCAGTGTAGGCTTAGGTTTATTATTGTCACAAGATGGCCGCCCGGGGGCGCAGCAGTAGAGTTGCTGCCTTACAGCACCAGAGACCCGGGTTCGAACCCGACTATGGGTGCTGTCTGTACGGGGTTTGTACGTTCTCCCCGTGACCGCGTGGGCTTTCTCCGAGATCTTCGGTTTCCTCCCACATTCCAAAGGCGAACAAGTGTGTGGGTTAATTGGCTTGGTATCAATGTAAAAGTGTCCCTAGTGTGTGTAGGATAGTGTTAGTGTGCGGGGATCGCTAGTCGGTGCGGACTCAGTGGGCCGGAAGGCCTGTTTCCGCGCTGTATCTCTAAGTAAAACTATACTAAACGTGTACGGCGGTACATAAGGTGAAAAGCTTTATTTTGCATGTTATCCAAACAAATCAGATATAGACACTAAATACACTAAATACAACAGTGCATGAAATTGGCAGCGTTTGCTTGGAGGTGGGTAAGAGTGGGTGAATGAACTCGATATTTCCCAGCGGCTGAATTGCCAATGATGCCGTCTCTTTCAGCACTCATTGAGCGCCTGAGGAATCTTTTACATCGTTTTCAGCTCCCCCACAGCCTTTCTTCCTCCTCATTAATATCACAGCTTTGGCCTCTACGGTACAGAACAAGGGACCACAGTTTAAGAATAAGGGGTAGGCCATTTAGAACTGAGATGAGGAAAAATCCTTTTCAGTCAGAGAGTTGTGAATCTGTGGAATTCTCCGCCTCAGAAGGCAGTGGAGGCCAATTCTCTGAATGCATTCAAGAGAGAGCTCGATAGAGCTCTTAAGGATAGTGGAGTCAGGGGGTATGGGGAGAAGGCAGGAACGGGGTACTGATTGAGAATGATCAGCCATGATCACATTGAATGGCGGTGCTGGCTCGAAGGGCCGAACGGCCTCCTCCTGCACCTATTGTCTATTGTCTATTGTCCAGTACAGCATCTTGCCAATCAACCACAAAATATAGCTTCAAGTTATTGCAATCCAGCAAATTCAGTTCAGAATATAGGAGTTCCCAAGTCCTTTGGGAAGGCTACGTTCCATCAGCTTTGCAGAATCCACAGGGCCCAGCGATCCCTGCACATAAACGCCACCCTACACACACACACACACACACTAGGGGCAATGATACGTTTACATCAAGCCTATTAATCTACAAACTGTACGTCTTTGGAGTGTGGGAGGAAACCGAAGGTATCGGAGAAAACCCATGCAGGTCACGGCGAGAACGTGCAAACTCCGTACAGACAGCACCCGTGGTCAGGATCAAACCCGGGTCTCTGGCGCTGTAAGGAGGCAGCTCTACCACTGCGCCACCGTGCCACCCTCATTAACTTTAAGGTGAAAGGGGCAACGTTTGAAGGAGATGTGTGGGGAAACTTCTCTACACGGAGGGTGGTGGGTGCTCGAACGTGCTGTTGCTGTGGTCATGGAAACATACAGCACGGAAATAGGCCCTTCGGCCCATGCTGCCCAAGCTGCCCTATCTATGCTAGTCCCATTGGCCCACGTTTGACCCATATTCTTCTAAACTTTTCCTCTCCATGTACTCCATGTCCAACTGCGTTTTAAATGCTGTCATAGTACCTGCCACAATTAACTCCTCTGGCAACTTGTTCCATATACGCACCACCCTCTGAGTGAAAATATTGACTTCGGGTTCTTATTAAATCTTTCCCTCTCATCTTAAACCTACACCCTCAAGTTCTTAATTCCCTAACCCTGGATAAAAGACTGTGCATTCACTTATTCAATTCCCGTCATGATTTTTTTTACACCCTCCATAAGATCACCCCTTAATCTCCTGCATCCCACGGGACAAAGTCCCAGCCTGCCAAACCTCTCCTTATAGCTCAGGAACTCAAATCATTCAGGCACCATCCTTGTAAATCTTCCCTGCACTCTTTGAAGCTGAAAGAAATCATTCCCGTAGCAGGGTGACCAAATCTGAACACTGTACTCCAAATGCGGCCTCACCAACATCTTGTACAACTGTGGCGTAACATCCCAACTCAATATCCTGACTGAGGAATGCGCCAACATGCCAGAAGTCTTCTTTACCACCTGTGACGCCAATTTCAGGGTGGTGGTGGAGGCATATTCAAACGTGGCATTTAGGAGGCCTTTAGATATGTGCAGGGAGTGGGGATATAAGGACCATGTGCAAACGGAGGAGGTTTGTTTATCTTAGAACATAGATAGAACATTGAACAGCACAGCACAGGAACAGGTCCTTTGGTTCATAATGTTCATGCCAAACATTGTGCATAGTTAAAATGATCTCATCTGCCTGTACATGATCCATATCTCTCCATGCTTGCATATCCATGTGCCGATCTAAAAGTCTCTTAAACACCGCTATCATAACTGCCTCCACCACCTCTCCTGGCAATGCGTTCCAGGCCCCTGCCAACCTCTGTAAAAAAGAACTTGCCCTGCACATCTATCTATATCTATAGATATAACTAAAACTCTCATCTTGTATGTATGTATGTATGCGTGTTCCCGAAGTACAGCCAAAACGGTGCAAGGTGGCGCAACAGTTTTAGGCCCACCTTACTCACCGTTCGTCTGTGGTGTGCATTGATCAAGTTTCGTTACATTTTAAAAGTAATTAACAATAAACTTTAATAAATGCGCTCTTCCCCCCCCCCCCCCCCCTCCCGCGCGCAGCAGCACTGGGAGGACCGGCGCCCGTCCCAGTGTGCCCCGCGCCTGCCCTACCTCCCATGGTGCAGAGGGTCAAAGAAGATGGCCGCCGGCAGGATGAACACGCGGCAGCGCCTTGCGGCCGCTCTCCTGCTGCTGGCCGCCGCGATGGCCGCCCGGGGCCGGGGTGAGTGGCTCCCACTCCCGTTCCCGTCCCCCCCCCTCGCCCGGCCCCGGCCCCGGGGGAGACTCCCCGGCCGGCAACGGGTCCCCGGGTCGTCTAGCCTCCATTAGACCTTCCCGTTAAAATTTCGATCACATTTTACAGGATGACGTGTTTTTGATTTATATAAAATCTTTAATTTTTTTTCACGGGATTGTAATTGTGGTTTTTTTCAGTTCCCCATTCCCCGACAGTTGTCCCCCAGGAGCCAAACACTGCAACGAGCACAACTATAACAGTCTACTGGACAGTGGCAGAGGACGACGTCATCGATTACTTCCAGGTTTTCTGCATGGATCAGTCTGAGGGAAACACAGACGCAAGTGGTGAGATCCCGACTATGATTAGAGTTTTAGAGTGGAGGGACACAGCTGGGAAACTGGCCCTTAAGCCCACTGGTCTGGAAGTGTGAAAACGCACACCTCCTGATTCAGGGGCAAGGCCAGCAGCATAATCAAGGACCAGTCTCACCCCGGTCACTCCCTCTTCTCCCCTCTACCCATCAGGCAAGACATCCAGAAATGTGAAAAACACTCCCAGAATCAGGGACAACTTCTTCCCGGCTGTTGTCAGGAAACGGAATACAATACAATATGTCTTTATTGTCATTGTACAGGGGTACAACGAGATTGGGAATGCACCTCCCATACGACGCAATAAATTAATTAGCTAGTCAGTATTAATTTAAACAACTCAATGAAACAAATTGTAACAGCTTTAAAGCAGAATAAAGTGCAAGTAGATCTGTGTCGGATCACTGTGCGATGTGACCATCCGGCTCAGCAGGACCGGTTCATAGCAGCTATGGCCCTGGGGATGAAGCTGTTCCTGAGTCTGGAGATGCGGGCGTAGAAGGCCTTGTATCGTCTGCCCGATGGTAGAAGTTCGAACAGACTGTTGCAGGGGTGTGAAGAGTCTTTGTGGATGCTGGTGGCTTTTCTGAGGCATCGTGTGCCTCATCGTGTGAATCATCGCTATGTACTGCATTGGAGACCCTCGGACTATCTTTGATCTGACTTTACTGGCTTTATCTTGCACTAAACGTTATTCACATTATTCCCTTCGTCATATATCTCTACACTGTGGACGGCTCGATAGTAATCATGCATTGCCTTTCCGCTGACTGGTCAGCACGCAACAAAAGCCTTTCACTGTACCTCGGTATGATACGATATGATACGATAAAACTTTTTCAGTCAGAGAGTTGTGAATCTGTGGAATTCTCTGCCTCAGAAGGCAGTGGAGGCCAATTCTCTGAATGCATTCAAGAGAGAGCTAGATAGAGCTCTTAAGGATAGCGGAGTCAGGGGGTATGGGGAGAAGGCAGGAACGGGGTACTGATTGAGAATGATCAGCCATGATCACATTGAATGGTGGTGCTGGCTCGAAGGGCTGAATGGCCTACTCCTGCACCTATTGTCTATTGTCTATCCCTGGAGGGAAATTGGTACACTTGATAATAATCTAAACTCTGAGTCCGTGCCGACCATCAATCACCCGTTTACACTAGTTCTATGCTATCTCACTTCCTCATCCATTCCCCGCACACTAGGGGCAATTTCACAAGAGGCCAATTAACCTACGAACCCCACATGTCTTTAGGTTATGGGGGGAAACCGGAGCACCCAGGGGAATCTGGAGCATCTGGGGAAACCCATGTGGTCGTAGGGAGAACATGCAAACTCCACACAGACAGCACCTGAGGTCAGTATCGAACCTGGGCCCCTGGCGCAGCGAGGCAGCAGCTCTACCCACTGCACCACCGTGACAGCCATTGAACAGTGTCCAGTTTTGGACATGTTTGCTTCAATGCATTAACAATCTTCAATACCTGTAGCCGGCAGCAGTGGCTAAGTAATGGCCATGATATACAATACATGTTATTAATAATAAAGTCACATGAGTCTCTTTGTTTAAACATCTATTTGTCCTAAATGAGCCTGACAAACTATAGTAAGATTCTGGGAAGCTGGAAGCGCAGCGGTAGAGTTGCTGCTTTACAGCGAATGCAGCGCCGGAGACTCAGGTTCGATCCTGACTACGGGTGCTGCACTGTAAGGAGTTTGTACGTTCTCCCCGTGACCTGCGTGGGTTTACTCCGAGATCTTCGGTTTCCTCCCACACTCCAAAGACGTACAGGTATGTAGGTTAATTGGCTGGGTAAATGTAAAAATTGTCCCTAGTGGGTGTAGGATAGTGTTAATGTGCGGGGATCACTGGGCGGCACGGACTTGGAGGGCCGAAAAGGCCTGTTTCCGGCTGTATGTATATGATATGATATGATATTATTGTCACGTACAGAGATACAGTAAGAAACTTGGAGATTTCTGATATACCCTGACTGAGTCATCTTTGTCATCTCCTCAGGAGCTCCATATACACACTTGGTTCTATATTGAGGGATGTCCCTTTTGGTTGGCTTCATTTTCTTTACAAATCGCTGTCTCACTTAGGGTCATGTTTGCCTGTGTCGATCCTCACAGTACCATGTGAACCTTCGTACCATGTTGTATATTTGAGTTGTGATTTTATGGATAAGTATGCCATGTAACTCATTCTGAAAGGTGATTCCCGATAGATTCTGAAGCATGACGCATGCAATGTTGTGGCAACAATCCCCCACTGGGCCTGGACTCGCTGGGGGACCTCGTTGAAACTCAGTGAAATGCCCTGGAGAGAGTGGATGTGGAGTGGATGTTTTCACTAGTGGGAGAGTCTAGGACTAGAGGTCATAGCCTCGGAATAAAAGGACGTATCTTTAGAAAGGAGATGAGGAGAAATTTCTTTAGACTGAGGGTGGTGAATCTGTGGAATTCATTGCCACAGAAGGCTTTGGAGGCCGTCAATGGAAAATTTTAAGGCAGAGATTGACAGATTCTTCATTGGAATGGGTGTCAGGGGTTATGGGGAGAAGGCAGGAGAATGGGGTTAGGAGGGAGAGATAGAACAGCCATGATTGATGGGCCGAATGGTCTAATTTTACTCCTAGACCTTCTGAACGTATGAAAGGACGGTGCAAATGTTTCAAGCACTGACCCAGCATTAGTGACCTCAAAGGGATTGTCATTTATCTGTCTCCCCTGCTGTGGATGTGATCTGAGCTACTGAGTATTTCCAGCGGTTTCTGATCTTGTCTTACAAATAGACAGTGGAAGTTGAAGATAACCTTTGCCCTTTCTTTGTTAGTAAGCTGCCAAACATTGTAGAAAGGGTCCTTACATTTGTTCTTTCTAGGTACATTTATATATTTCTATCCCAAAGAAAAGTCGTTTAGCTTTTGTTTTGTGTATTATTGTCACATGTACAGAAATACAATGAAAAGTTGGGAACAGCTCCATCCAAGACCGCAAGAAATTGCAGCAAATTGTGGTCGCGGCCCAGACCATCACACAAACCAACCTCCCTTCCATTGACTCCATCTACACTTCACGCTGCCTCGCTGCCTCGGCAAGGCCAGCAGCATAATCAAGGAGCAGTCTCACCCCGGTCACTCCCTCTTCTCCCCTCTCCCATCAGGCAAGAGGTACAGAAAACGCACACCTCCAGATTCAGGGGCAGTTTCTTCCCAGCCGTTATCAGGCAACTGAACCATCCTACCGACAACTAGAGAGGGGTCCTGCACTGCTATCGACCTCATTAAAGACCCTCGGACTCTCTTTAATCAGACTTTAACGAACTTTACTTTGCACTAAACATTATTCCCTTTATTCTGTATCTGTACGCTGTGGACGGCTCGATTGTAATCATGCATTGTCTTTCCGCTGACTGGTTAGCATGCAACAAAAGCTTCTCACTGTACCTCGGTACACGTGACATTAAACTAAACTAAACTTGTTCTGCATGTTATCCAGTCAAATCACACCATACATGAGCACAATAGACCCTCCTGGAACAACAGGAGAGAGTCCATGTTCTGGCAACTTCTGTGGCACTGAAAAGTCCAATCATGGCCTGACGAGATATGCATTTTCTTATTTTCTCACTGCTGAACATCATTAATATAAGGTAGATTCTACATACATAATATAAGGTAAATTCTACACTACAAATTAAGTGCTATCTGAATAGGGCCACCTTTTCTTCTTGTGTCCAGCATACATTTATGCAGCTGCATTGGATAAATACAAATTAAACCGTAAATAGATTAACTATGGGTCTTGTTTAGACTTTAGAGATACAGCATGGAAACAGGCCCTTCAGCCCACTGAATCTGTGCCGACCAGCGATCACCTGTACACTAGCAGTATCCTATACACTAAGGACAATTTACAATTTTACCAAAGCCAATTAACCTACAAGCCTGCACGTCTTTGGTGTGTGGGAGGAAACCGGAGCACCCGGAGAAAACCCACGCAGTCACGGGGAGAATGTGCAAACTCCATACAAACCACAACCATGGTCAGGATGGAACCCGGGTCTCTGACGCTGTAAGGCAGCAACTCTACCGCTGCGCCACCGTGCCATGCTTGTTTTGGAGCCAATTCGTTGTTCAATATGAAGCCGCATTTGACGACACCCTGAATCTAATGGATGGTGCTTTTGTTTCAAAGGGACTGTGGAAGAGTATAAGATGGCAGTGAAAGAAAGTTACTGCACGTTTGACAATCTGGAACCCAGCACGTGTTATCTGGTGTGGGTGATGGCTGTGAATTTTGCAGGGTGCAGTTTGCCCTGTGAGAAAGTGACCATTCAAACTGGTAAGTGTGTTCACGTAACTTGGCTGAAAATTCATTATGTGATAATGTGTTTTAATTTACGAGTCGGAATTCCACAGAAACGGGGAGTTGACGGAATTCTTCTCCATTGTTCAATATGGAGTAGCTTACCCAGAGGGGGAGAAAAGCACAAAGTGCTGGAGTAATTCAGTGGGTCAGGCACCATCTCTGGAAGATGTGGATAGGCAACTTTTTGGGTCGGGATCTTTCTTCAGACTTCAAAAGGGCCTGTCTCCGCGCTGTTTCTCTAAACTAAACTAAAAAACTAAACTAAACCATCTAAGCTAGTCCCATATCCCTCTAAACCCTTCTTGTACCGTACAACTCTACCAGTGTCTTTTAAATGCTGTTATAGTACCTGGCTCATCTACCTCCTCTGGCAGCTCGTTCCATATACCCAACACCCTCTGAAAAGAAAAGTTTGCCCCTCAGGTTCCTATTAAATCTTTCTCCTCTCACCTTAAACCTGTGCCCTCTGGTTCTTAATTCTCCTACTCAAGGAAAGGAGGGGAGAGGAAGGGAGAGGAGAGGAGAGGAGAGGAGAGGAGAGGAGGGGAGGGGAGGGGAGGGGAGGGGAGAGGAGGGGAGAGGAGAGGGGAGAGGCGAGGGGAGGGGAGGGGAGAGGAGGGGAGAGGAGAGGAGAGGAGAGGAGGGGAGAGGAGAGGAGAGGAGAGGAGAAGAGAGGAGAGGAGAGGAGAGGAGAGGAGAGGAGAGGAGAGGAGAGGAGAGGAGAGGAGAGGAGAGGAGAGGAGAGGAGAGGAGAGGAGAGGAGAGGAAAGGAGAGGAGGGGAGAGGAGAGGAGAGGAGAGGAGAGGAGAGGAGAGGAGAGGAGAGGAGAGGAGAGGAGAGGAGAGGAGAGGAGGGGAGGGGAGAGGAGAGGAGAGGAGGGGAGAGGAGAGGAGAGGAGAGGAGAGGAGAGGAGAGGAGAGGAGAGGAGAGGAGAGGAGAGGAGAGGAGAGGAGAGGAGAGGAGAGGAGAGGAGAGGAGAGGAGAGGAGAGGAGAGGAGAGGAGGGGAGAGGAGAGGAGAGGAGGGGTGGAGAGGAGGGGAGGGGATGGGGAAAGGAGAGGAGGGGAGGGGAGAGGAGAGGAGAGGAGAGGAGGAGAGGAGAGGAGGGGAGGAGAGGAGGGGTGGAGGGGAGGGGAAAGGAGGGGAGGGGAGGGGAGGGGAGGGGAGGGGAGGGGAGGGGAGGGGAGAAGAGGGGAGGGGAGGGAAGAGGAGAGGAGAGGAGAGGAGAGGAGGAGAGGAGAGGAGAGGAGAGGAGGGGAGAGGAGAGGAGAGGAGGGGAGGGGAGAGGAGAGGAGAGGAGAGGAGAGGAGAGGCGAGGAGAGGAGAGGAGAGGCGAGGAGGGGAGAGGAGAGGCGAGGCGAGGAGAGGAGAGGAGAGGGACGTTGGTTCGCAGGCCGATCTGATCGAGGGTGACGGAGGAAGGCCCTGCGTGAGCCTGGGGCTCGCCTGGATCAGGAACCGCTCCAGTAGACCGAGCGCACGGGCCGACCGGATTTTGGAAATGGCCCCAAAACATGGCGGCGCCCACATGTGTAAATGTGCAAAATTAATCTCACTGTGCAGTTGCACACGCGAGAAATAAAGCACACCTGAACCATTGAACATGCAAACTCCACAGAGATAGCACCGGAGATCAGGATCGAACCCAGATCTCTGGCTGTGTGAGACAGCAGCTCTACCAGCTGTGCCACCGTGCCACCCATGTACTGAGAACTTTATTTTAGGAATGAATAAATTGCATGTCAAAGTTAGTGGCAGAGAGATGCCAAATCCAATATTCCTTTTCTACTGAGATGCTGCCAGACCCGCTGAGTTAGAGTCAGAGGGTGATACAGCGTGGAAAGAGGACCTTCGGCCCATCTTGCCCACATCGGCCAACATATCCCATCTACACTAGTCCCACCTGCCTGCGTTTGGTCTATATCCCTCCAAACCTGTCCTATCCATGTACCTGTCTAACTGTTTCTTAAACGTTGGGATAGTCCCTGAGTGGCTCCAGTGTTTTGTGTCATGGATCCAATTTTGACTTGTCGTTTCCACAGTTCCATCAGCCCCTTTGATCAATGCCGACGAATGCACTGTGAGCTGGGACAGTGCCACTATCCGCTGGACTACCGCCGATCTCGATGTTGTCGAGTCTTTTATTCTTGAGTTCCACAGACAAAATGATCTTCAAAAGTCGAAATTCAGGTCAGTTCAACTTCCCGCTGGTGAAGTCTTGGCTTTTTAATTCCGCATCTATTTTATAAACAGTTTATCCCGTGATTTCAATAGTGACGGAGACGAGACGTCAGAGTGATACAGTGTGGAAACAGGCCCTTTGGCCCAACTTGCCCACACCGGCCAACATGTTCCAGCTACACTAGTCCCACCTGCCCATATCCCTCTAAACCTATCCTATCCACGTACCTGTCTAATTGCTTCTTAAACATTGCGATAGTCCCTGCATCTACTACCTCCTCTGGCTGCTCATTCATAGAAACATAGAAAATAGGTGCAGGAGTACGCTATTTGGCCCTTCAAGACAGCACCATCATTCAATATGATCATGGCTGATCATCCAAAATCAGTAGCCCGTTCCTGCTTTCTCCCCATATCCCTTGATTCCGTTAGCCCTAAGAGCTCTATCTAACTCTTTCTTGAAAACCTCCAGTGAATTGGCCTCCACTACCTTCTGTGGCAGAGAATTCCACAGATTCACAACTCTCTGGGTGAAAAGGTTTTTCTTCATCTCAGTCCTAAATGGCCTACCCCTTATCCTTAAACTGTGACCCCTGGTTCTGGACTCCCCCAACATTGGGAACATTTTTCCTGCACAGTGTGACCAATCCCTTTAAAATGTTATATGTTTCCATAAGATGCCGTCTCATCCTTCTAAGTTCCAGTAAATATAAGCCCAGTCGACCCATTCTTTCATCATATGTCAGTCCCGCCATCTCGGGAATTAACCTGGTGAATTTACGCTGCACTCCCTCAATAGCAAGAATGTCCTTCCTCAAATTAGGAGACCGAAATTGTGCACAATACTGCAGGTGTCGTCTCACCGGGGCCCTGTACAACTGCAGTAGGACCTCCTTGCTCCGACACTCAAGTCCTGTGTTCCATACACCCGCCGCCCTTTGTGTGAAAAAGTTACCCCTCAGATTCCTATTAAATCTTTCCCCCTTCACCTTAAACCTTTGTCCTCTGGTCCTTGATTCCCACTACTCTGGGCAAGAGATTCTATGCACCCTGGTTGTGAAAACTTGCCTTTTTATTCCACAATTATCTAACAAACAGCTTGCCCGGTGATTTCAATAGCAATGGAGACGAGAATTATGTTATCAGCGGCAGCAGTCATTATGTTATATGTTTCTGTGATCAGTTGTACAGCATCTAGCTGTGTCAGTATCATGATTGCCATCATAGCAGCCCAGTAATATAAAGGCTGCACTTGGTAGATGGAAAGGAAGACCCTTCTCGACCCGTAACATCCCCTAAGCCTTTTCTCCAGAGATGCTGTCACTCCAGCATTTTCTGTCTATTTCCGATTAAAGATAGTTTGAAGGTCGTCAATGAGGTAGAAGGGAGGCCAGGACCACACTCTAGCTGGTGAGAGGACGGTTCAGTTGCCTGATGGTCTGCATCCCAGAGTACTTAAGGAGGTGGCGCTAGAAATTGTGGACGCATTGGTGATCATTTTCCAATGTTCTATAGATTCAGGATCAGTTCCTGTGGATTGGAGGGTAGCTAATGTTGTCCCACTTTTTAAGAAAGGAGGGAGAGAGAAAACGGGAAATTATAGACCAGTTAGTCTGACATCAGTGGTGGGGAAGATGCTGGAGTCAATTATAAAAGACGAATCAGTCAGAGAGTTGTGAATCTGTGGAATCTCTGCCTCAGAAGGCAGTGGAGGCCAATTCTCTGAATGCATTCAAGAGAGAGCTAGATAGAGCTCTCAAGGATAGCGGAGTCAGGGGGTATGGGGAGAAGGCAGGAACGGGGTACTGATTGAGAATGATCAGCCATGATCACATTGAATGGCGGTGCTGGCTCGAAGGGCCGAATGGCCTCCTCCTGCATCTATCGTCTATTGTCTATTGTCTATAACAGCTGGGAAGTAACTGTCCCTGAATCTAGAGGTGTGCGTTTTCAAACTTCTGTACCTCTTGCCTGATGGGAGAGGGGAGAAGAGGGAGTGACGGTGGGGTGAGACTGGTCCTTGATTATGCTGCTGGCCTTGCCGAGGCAGCGTGAGGTGTGGATGGAGTCAATGGAAGGGAGGTTGGTTCGTGCGATGGTCTGGGCTGCGTCCACAATTCTCTGTAATTCCTTGCGGCCTTGGATGGAGCTGTTCCCAAACCAAGCTGTGATGCATCCAGATAAAATACGTTCCGCAGCACATGTGTAGAGGTTGATGAGGGGTGTTGGAGACTTGCCGAACTTGCCCAGATAAATGCCAGCTTCTGTGATCTGGATGGTATTCCGCAGTCAGACGGACGTTAAAATAGAACAGCGAGCACAACAGATTGATTCAGCTCTATAAAGCTGCTAAGCTTGCAAGACTTGTAAAGCTGGTTGTTGATCTTTTAAATCTGCCAACTCCAGATTTGCTATTTGGACTGTGAAACGGCAAGCAGCATTTGTTCTATATCTCTCTGCATCACTGCCTATATCGCTCATTTTCCGCCTCCCCGACTCTCAGTCTGAAGAGGAGTCTTGACTCAAAACGTCACCTATTCCTTTTCTCCAGAGATGCTGTCTGACCCGCTGAGTTACTCCAGCTTTTTGTGTCTATCTTCGTTTAAACCAACATCTGCAGTTCCTTCCTGCACAGCTTGAAAGCATTGATGGTGACAGTATGCACAAGCACTTGGGATGCTTATGCATACTGTTAGAACGGAGATGAGGGAAAAACGTTTTCAGTCAGAGAGTTGTAAATCTGTGGAATTCTCTGCCTCAGAAGGCAGTGGAGGCCAATTCTCTGGATGCTTTCAAGAGAGAGCTAGATAGAGCTCTTAAGGATAGCGGAGTCAGGGGGTATGGGGAGAAGGCAGGAACGGGATACTGATTGTGAATGATCAGCCATGATCACATTGAACGGCGGTGCTAGCTCGAAAGGCCGAATGGCCTCCTCCTGCACCTATTGTCTATTGTCTATTGTCTATTGTCTATTAAAAATAACAAGAAGCAATGTGATCATTGCCGAGCAGAGGAAAGAAGCAAAAAGGTCAGTATTTGCCATCTCTGCTAGTCGACATGGTTACGCACGTCATTCAGTTTGTAGTGGTGTCCTGACCCGAAACGTCACCTATCCATGCTCTCCAGAGATGCTGCCTGACCCGCTGAGTTACTCCAGCGCTCTGTGAAACGTCACCTATCCATGCTCTCCAGAGATGCTGCCTGACCCGCTGAGTTACTCCAGCACTCTGAAACGTCACCTATCCATGCTCTCCAGAGATGCTGCCTGACCCGCTGAGTTACCCCAGCGCTCTGTGAAACGTCACCTATCCATGTTCTCCAGAGATGCTGCCTGACCCGCTGAGTTACCCCAGCACTCTGTGAAACGTCACCTATCCATGTTCTCCAGAGATGCTGCCTGACCCGCTGAGTTACTGCGGCACTTTTTGCCTGGATTAGAGGGGATGAGGAGAGCTTGGACAAGCTTGGATTATGTTCTCTGGAACGCCAGAGGTTGGGGAGGAACCTTTAGACGTCAGAGATACAGCACGGAAACAGGCCCTTGGATCCAACGTCTCTGTACCGCCCCGAGGCAAGGCCGTGCCAGCAATGTCCAACATTCCATGACTTGTATAAAGGGAAGTTGGGAAGTTGTTTTGGCTCGGTGACAGCCCCCAGCAGAAACGGAGCCCCGCTGGCATCCAGCACCATCAGTAGCACTGCGCTTTTACGACTTCCATTTGGCTCCCTAATTTTTCCTTTCAGATCTGTGGCAGGAATCCGAGGATGTGAGCAGACAGTCAGCCTGCCGCCCATGGAGAACTTCCTATTCTTTGTTAAAGCTGTGAACAGTCTTGGATCGAGCGACATCAGCAAACCTGCACTGATTTCCACTAAAAGTAAGAGAGAGCGAATCCTGCGTATTGTTACACTGTTTGAAATCGATCAAGCACGATGACCAGAGTTCTTTATCCATTTTAGGCTTTAGACTGGGGTGGCGCAGCGGTAGAGTTGCTGCCTCACAGCGCCAGAGACCGCGGGTTCGATCCTGACTACGGGTGCTGTCTGTACGGAGTTTGTACGTTCTCCCCGTGACCGTGTGGGTTCTCCAGTTTTCTCCCACACTCCAAAGACGAAGATAGACACAAGGAGCTGCAGTGACTCAGTGGGACAGGCGGCAACTCTGGAGAAAAGGAACGGGTGACGTTTCGGGTCGAGACCCTCAGGTCTCCCATTCACCCATTCCTTCTCTCCAGAGATATAGCCTGTCCCGCTGAGTTACTCCAGCTTCTTGTGTCTATCGTCAGTTTAAACCAGCATCTGCAGTTCCTTCTTACACACTCCAAAGACGTACAGATTTGTAGGTTAATTGGTTTTGGTAAAGACTGTAAATTGTCCCTAGTGTGCAGGATAGTGTTAGTCACTAGACAATAGACAATAGACAATAAGTGCAGGAGTCGGCCATTCGCCCCTTCGAGCCAGCACCACCATTCAACGTGATCTTGGCTGTTCATTCCCAATCAGTACCCCGTTCCTGCCTTCTCCCCATACCCCCTGACTCCGCTATCCTTAAGAGCTCTATCTAGCTCCCTCTTGAAAGCATTCAGAGAATTGGCGTCCACTGCCTTCTGAGGCAGAGAATTACACAGATGTACAACTCTCTGACTGAAAAAGTTTTTCCTCATCTCCGTTCTAAATGGCCTACCCCTTATTCTTAAACTGTGGCCCCTGGTTCTGGACTCCCCCAACATTGGGAACATGTTTCCTGCCTCTAACATGTCCAACCCCTTAATAATCTTATATGTTTCAATAAGATCCCCTCTCATCCTTCTGTTAGTGTACTGGGATCGCCGGTCAGCACGGACTCGGTGAGCCAAAGAGCCTGTTCCCGCGCTGTAACTTCACAGATACAGCGTGGAAACAGTCCCTTCGACCTACCGGAGAGGGGGAAGGGGACAAATTTGGGTGTGAATCCAGGTGAGAAGGGGGATAAAAGGGATGGGGTGGGGATTTGGTTGTTGGTTAGTTACCTAAAATTTGAGAATTCAATTCACTTCATTGTGTCTCCATTTTACACCTTGGAAGGTGTACCTTATCCCATTAGGCAAGAGGTACAGAAGTGTGACAACGCACAACTCCAGATTTAGGAACAGTTTCTACCCAGCTGTTATCAGGCAACTGAGTCATCCTATCAACAACTAAAGAGCTGTCCTGAGCTACTATCTACCTAATACGAGACCCTCAGACTATCTTTAATCTGGACTTTCTCTTGCACTAAACGTTATTCTTTTTATCATGCATCTGTATACTGTGTTGGCTCAATTGTAATCATGTATTGTCTGTCCATTGACTGGTTAGCACGCAACAAAAGCTTTTCACTGTACAATAAACTAAAGTAAACTAACGTTAACTTTAGTGCATCAGTCACTGAAAGGAAGCATGCAGGTACAGCAGGCAGTGAAGAAAGCCAATGGAATGTTGGCCTTCATAACAAGAGGAGTTGAGTATAGGAGCAAAGAGGTCCTTCTGCAGTTGTACAGGGCCCTAGTGAGACCTCACCTGGAGTACTGTGTGCAGTTTTGATCTCCAAATTTGAGGAAGGATATTCTTGCTATTGAGGGTGTGCACCATTTATTAGGTTAATTCCCGGAATGGCGGGACTGTCGTATGTTGAAAGACTGGAGCGAGTAGGCTTGTATACACTGGAATGTAGAAGGATGAGAGGGGATCTTATCGAAACATATAAGATTATTAAGGGGTTGGACACGTTAGAGGCAGGAAACATGTTCCCAATGTTGGGGGAGTACAGAACCAGGGGTCACAGTTTAAGAATAAGGGGTAGGCCATTTAGAACGGAGATGAGGAAAAACTGTTTCACTCAGAGAGTTGTAAATCTGTGGAAGTCTCTGCCTCAGAAGGCAGTGGAGGCCAGTTCTCTGAATGCATTCAAGAGAGAGCTAGATAGAGCTCTTAAGGATAGCGGAGTCAGGGGGTATGGGGAGAAGGCAGGAACGGGGTACTGATTGAGAATGATCAGCCATGATCACATTGAATGGCGGTGCTGGCTCGAAGGGCCGAATGGCCTCCTCCTGCACCTATTGTCTATTGTCTATTGTCGATTGTAATCATGTATTGTCTGTCCGTTGACTGGTTAGCACGCAACAAAATCTTTTCACTGTGCAATAAACTAATCTAAACTAAGGTTAACTAAACTAAGCTTATTCTGCATGTTATCCAGTCAAATCAAACCATATTGGATGTACCATTCACCTTAGTGGAGAACCTCAGACTATCTTTAATTGGACTTCACTGGACTTTACCTTGCACTAAACGTTATGCCTTTACCATGTATCTGTACACTGTGGATGGCTCAATTGTAATCATGCATTGTCTTTCTGCTGACTGGTTAGCACGCAGCAAAAACTCTTCACTGTGCATCTGACAACGTGACCATAAGCTGAACCAAACTAAAAAGTCGTTAAAGGAATTGTTTTAATACCTTCTTGTAAAATAATTTGTTATTGGACAGGTACGCGCTTTCACCTGAACAAAGAGACAATCCCTCCAAACATGCAGTTGTCTGAAGATGGGACAGTAATTCACTTTGATGACCTAGCAATGGAGAGTGAGAGTCCACTGCCTGAGTGAGTAGCCACAGCCCCGGGGTTCGATCCTGACTTCGGGCGCTGTCTGTGTGGAGTTTGCACGTTCTCCACACGTGACCGCGTGGGTTGCCTCCGGGGGTGCTCCGGTTTCCTTCCCACATCCCAAAGACGTACTGGTTTCCAGGCTGATTGGCTGCTGTAAATTGCTCCATGTGTGTGGCGGGATGGATGTGAAAGTGAGATAGAGTGGACGGGAGACTGATGGTCGGTGTGGACTCTTTGGTCTGAAGGGCATGTTTCCACGTTATTCCTGTAAATGAATACTAAAGGCAGTGACACATGAAAAGAACAATTCTACTGGACAGTAAACCCACGTTATTATGGAGCTCTTTATAATAGACAATAGACAATAGGTGCAGGAGGAGGCCATTCAGCCCTTCGAGCCAGCACCGCCATTCAATGTGATCATGGCTGATCATTCTCCCCAAATCCCCTGACTCCGCTATCCTTAAAAGCTTTATCTACCTCTCTCTACCTAGCCGCTCCAGTCTTTCAACATATGACAGATACAACATATTATAATGGATTTTGGTTATGGTGGACCTCCACCGTCATACTGGGCTGCCGACACCTCCCCCGGCCTACAACGCCTCCCCAGCCTCATGCAGGCCGCCCCCACTGACCCTTACCTGCACTCCTGCTACCAGCAGGCTGGGGCCGACAACCTACCCGGACCCCAGGCCCAGTTCCAGACCGAGAGTCTGAAGAAGGGTCCCAACCGAAACATTACCTTTCCATGTTCTCCAGAGGTGCTGCCCGGCCCGCTGAGTTGCTCCAGCACTTTGTGTTCTTTTGTTTATGAACCAACATCTACAGTTGTTTGCTTCTACTACTTTGGGTCATAGAGTGATACAGCGTGGAAACAGGCCCCTTTGGCCCAACTTGCCCACACTGGCCAACATGTCCCAGCTACACTAGTCTCACTTGTTCGTGTTCGGTCCATATCCCTCTAAACCTGTTCTATCCACCTACCTGTCTAATTGCTTCTTAATAGTCAATAGTCAATTTATTTGTCACATAGACATAAATGTGCAGTGAAATGAAAAATTACCCGCAGTTCAACAATCATTCTTCACATATTTAAATTATAATGTTTTATTTTTAATTATCTACTGTATATCGTGTTGTTACTTGCGAGCAAAGCACCTAGGCAAATTTGTTGTATAAATACATACTTTGCTAATAAAATTTATTCCATTCAATTCAATATGCTCCACCGACCAACATGTCCCAGCTACACTAGTCCCACCTGCCTGCCCTTGGCTCATATCCCCCTAAACATGTCCTATCCATGTACCTGTCTAAATGATTCTTGAACGTCGTGATAGTAATTGCCTCAACTACCACCTCCGGCAGCTCGTTCCATACACCCACAACCTTTTGTGTGAAAAAGTTACCCCTCAGATTCCTATTAAATCTTTTCCCCCTCACCTTAAACCTATGTCCTCTGGTCCTCAATTCCCCTACTCTGGGCAAGAGGCACTGCATCCACCCGATCTATTCCTCTCATGATTTTGTACACATCTATAAGATCACCCCTCATCCTCCTGTGTTGCAAGGAAGCTTCATTGGTGATACGGCCTTGGCTCGATCGGAATCTCCATCTCCAGGTCACGAGAGTCCAGGAACAGATGCCACCACCTCAGAATAAAAGGTCGTACCATTAGAAAGGAGGTGAGGAGGAATTTCTTTAAGTCAGAGGGTGGTGAATCTGTGGAATTCATTGCCACAGACGGCTGTGGAGGCCAAGTCAATGGATATTATTAAGGCGGAGATTGATTAGTGCGGGTGTCAGAGGTTATGGGGAGAAGGCAGGAGAATGGGGTTAGGAAGGAGGGAGAAATAGATCAGCCATGATTGAATGGTGGAGTAGACTTGACGGGCCGAATGGTCTAATTCTGCTCCTGCAACTTATAAACTTATGATATTCCTGGTTCTCATTCTAATGTGACTGTCCATTTGATGAAACCCAGCGGAACCAGATGAGCAACAAAGAGAAACACAAAACTATTGATGTCACGATCTGGAACAAAGCACAGAAGTGCTGGAGAAACCCAACAGATCAAGCAGCATCTGTGGAGGGACCAGTCTGAAGTAAGTCCAATTCCCTCCACAGACGCTGCCTGAGCTGCTGTCTTTCTCCAGCACCGTGTGTTCAGGTAAGTCGAGACCAAGAGTGCAACTGGGTCTCTGCTCATTCCGGGGGCTCAGCAGGTCGCTGGAGCTATTTCACCAACATAATTCAGACAAGAAAATCTGTAAAGCAACAGGTGGCGGCACGGTGGCTCAGCGGCAGAGTTGCTGCCTGACAGCACCGGAGACCCGGGTTCAATCCTGACTACGGGCGCTGTCTGTACGGAGTTTGTACATTCTCCCCGCGACCACAAGGGTTTTCTCCGGGTGCACCGGTTTCCTCCCGTGCTCCAAAGACGTGCAGGTTTGCGGGTTAATTGGTTTCAGCAAAATTGTAAATTGTCCCCAGTGTGTGTGGGATAGTGCTGGTCGGCACGGACTCAGTGGGTCAAAGGGCCTGTTTCCGCGCTGTATCTCTGAAGTCTAAAGTAAAAATATAGTTTTATTTGTGGAATTTTAATGAATGTAATTTCAAGGTCCCAGCGAAAGTGCTTTAAAAAGTTTAAAGTGATTGGTATTGTTATCATTCAGTATCTAAACTGCGGCAATATTGTATGAACACTCCATCAATGACAGATTGCAACTATTAAAAGTAGATCATTTATACCTCAGCTTTAATGGCGAACAGGCACAGCACAATAGGCACTTTATTTCTCTACCGAAGGAATGCGTAACAAAGAAGTTGTTTCTTCACCAAAAAGTTTCCGAGGTATAAATTTCAGAAATGATGAATATCGGTCTCTCAATGGACTTGAGGTCATTCATTCTCTGATTACAAGCTCGAGGGCCACGGGCCAAGTCATTACCTCATCAGAGACGCTCCTCTGGGCCGCCGTCTGGCGCTTCAATCACCGGTGTTCAGTATCAGTCACGGTCTGCCCGCAGATCATATGACTGCTCCTGCAACAGTGCAGCCTGCTGCCAAGAGACATATTCCGTGTCAGGTAGGTCTCAGTCTGAAGAAGGGTCTCGGCCCGAAACGTCGCCCATTCCTTCTCTCCGGAGACGCTGCCTGCGCATTCTGCTTGCACTGAAAATCTCCCCACTCGCTTCTTCAAAAGTGGAATTATGAAACATCTCCTTGATCAATAGACAATAGACAATAGGTGCAGGAGGAGGCCATTCGGTCCTTCGAGCCAGCACCGCCATTCAATGTGATCATGGCTGATCATTCTCAATCAGTACCCCGTTCCTGCCTTCTCCCCATACCCGCTGACTCCGCTATCCTTAAGAGCTCTATCTAGCTCTCTCTTGAATCCATTCAGAGAATTGGCCTCCACTGCCTTCTGAAGCAGAGAATTCCACAGATTTACAACTCTCTGACTGAAAATGTTTTTCTTCATCTCCGTTCTAAATGGCCGACCCCTTATTCTTCAACTGTGGCCCCTGGTTCTGGACTCTCCCAACATTGGGAACATGTTTCCTGCCTCTAACGTGTCCAACCCCTTAATAATCTTATATGTTTCGATAAGATCCCCTCTCATCCTTCTAAATTCCAGTGTATACAAGCCTAGCCGCTCCAGTCTTTCAACATATGACAGTCCCGCCATTCCGGGAATTAACCTAGTAAACCTACTGATGCACTGAAAGGAAGCATGCAGGTACAGCAGGCAGTGAAGAAAGCCAATGGAATGTTGGCCTTCATAACAAGAGGAGTTGAGTATAGGAGCACCGTCCCCTCTGATCTGTCGTTTTCACACCTTTCCCTTCGATATCTCTGTGCCTCTCTCTCTCCTGACCCTCGGTCTCGATCCGATCTCGATCCGAAACAAAAGACAATAACGTCACCCATTCCTTCTCTCCAGAGATGCTGCCTTTCCCGATGAGTTACTCTAGCATTTTGTGTGTATATTCCGTGTCAATTGATTATCCTGTACATTTTGAAAATCTCTTCACTCCTTCTTTAAAAGTGGAATTATGAAGCATTTTCTCCATCAACTGTACGACTAGGACATTTTAATTTCTAAGTAAATTCACATGTTCATAAGCGATAGCAGAATTAGGCCATTCAGCCCATCAGGTCTACTCCACCATTCAATCATGGCTGATCTACCTCTCCCTCTCAACATTCTCCAGCCTTCTCCCCATAACCCCTGACACCCGTACTAATCAAGAATCTATCTGTCTCTGCCTTAAAAATAACCACTGACTTGGCCTCCAGTGGCGTCTGTGGCAATGAATTCCACAAATTCACCACCCTCTGACTAAAGAAATTATCTCTGATTTCCACGGCTGCTCTGTGCCGCTGCAGGCTCGCGCCCGGTCCTCGAGCTCGGTCTCCTGGAGCCGCCCGTAACTGCGCTCTTTCCACAGATGCTCTGCGGTCCTCGGAGAGACGTTACCCGCTCGAGGCCGACACTACTGGGAGGTGAGGGTCGACCGGTGTGAAGCCTACAGGATCGGGGTGGCGTATCCAGTGGCAGACACCAATGCGCTGGGGACAAGCAACACATCCTGGTGCATGCGATATTATGCAACGCCAGCAGGGTAGGAACGCTCCTTTATTTAACTCCATCATCGCGGGATCGGCAGATGCTATTGTCCCTAGGTTTTCAGAAGGCCTTTGATAAGGTGCCACACGGGAGGCTGCTAAGGAAGATGAGAGCCCATGGTGTCTGCCCTTTGGCAGACGCTAGCATGGGCAGCAGGTTGGCTGGATGGCAGAAGACAGAGTGGCAATAAAGGAGGCTTTTCTCTGGTTGGCTGCCGGTGACTAGCGGAGTTCCGCAAGGCTCGGTGCTGGGGCCGCTGCTCGTCACGTTGTACATTAATGATTTGGACGAGGGGATTGAAGGCTTTGTGGCCAGGTTTGCAGATGACACGGAGATAGGTGGAGGGACAGGTAGCAGGGACTCTGCAGAAGAACGTGGACAGGTTGGGAGAGTGGGCAGAGAAGTGGCAGATGGAATATAGTGCAGCAAAGTGTGGAGTCATGCATTTTGGTAGTAGGAATAAAGGCGTAAACTATTTTCTAAATGGGGTGAGAATTCATAAAATCGGAGGTGCAAAGGGACTTGGGATTGCTGGTGCAGGATTCCCAAAAAGTTCATTCGCAAGTTGAATCGGTAGTAAGGAAGGCAACACAATACTAGCATCTATTTTGAAAGGTCTAGAATATAAAGACATGGATGTAATGCTGAGGCTCTATCAGACACTGGCTGGACTGCATTTGGAGTATTGTGAGCAGTTTTTGGGCCCCATATCTGAGGAAGGACTTGCTGGTATTGGAGAGGGTTCAGAGGAGGTTTACAAGAATGATCCCAGGAATGAGTGGGTTAACGTACGATGAGCGTTTGATGGGACTGGGCCTGTACTCGCTGGAGTTTAGAAGGATGAAGGGGGACCTCATTGAAACTTACCGAATAGTGAATACCAAAAGGCTTGTATAGAGAGGATGTGGAGAGGTCAAGTCAAGTCAAGTTTATTTGTCACTTGCACATACACGATGTGCAGTGAAATGAAAGTGGCAATGCCTGCGGATTGTGCAGAAAAAGAATTACAGTTACAGCATATAAATTAAAGTTAATACAGAGAAGACAAAATTTAGTCTCTGGAGTTATAAAAGTTGACAGTCCTGATGGCCTGTGGGAAAAAACTCCGTCTCATCCTCTCCGTTTTCACAGCGTGACAGCGGAGGCGTTTGCCTGACCGTAGCATCTGGAACAGTCCGTTGCTGGGGTGGTAGGGGTCCCCCATAATCTTACTTGCTCTGGATCTGCACCTCCTGATGTATAGGTCCTGCAGGGGGGGCGAGTGTAGTTCCCATGGACAATAGACAATAGACAACAGATGCAGGAGGAGGCCATTTGGCCCTTCGAGCCAGCACCGCCATTCACTGTGATCATGGCAGATCATTCTCAATCAGTACCCCGTTCCTACCTTCTCCCCATACCCCCTGACTCCGCTATTCTTAAGAGCTCTATCTAGCTCTCTCTTGAATGCATTCAGAGAATTGGCCTCCACTGCCTTCTGAGGCAGTGAATTACACAGATTCACAACTCTCTGACTGAAAAAGTTTTTCTTCATCTCAGTTCTAAATGGCCTACCCCTTATTCTTAAACTGTGGCCCATATCATGTTGAAATGGCAGTGATTTGACTCATGTGAAGACTTTAATATTGTTCCCGTGTGCCAAGATATAATGGGACCAGAGAGAGAAGCCTGGATAGAGTGTGTCCACGAGTGTGGACAGGATGTTTCCACTAGTGGAGTCTCGGACCAGAGGTCACAGCCTCAGAATAAAAGGACGTACCTTTCGGACGAAGATGAGGAGGAATTTCCTTAGTCAGAGGGTGGTGAATCTGTTGAATTCATTGGCACCGATGGCTGTGGAAGCCGTCAATGGATATGTTTAAGGAGGAGATCGATAGAGTCGAGATTAGTACGGGTGTCAGGGGTTTAGGCAATAGACAATAGGTGCAGGAGGAGGCCATTCGGCCCTTCGAGCCAGCACCGCCATTCAATGTGATCATGGCTGATCATTCCCAATCAGTACCCCGTTCCTGCCTTCTCCCCATACCCCCTAGCTCCACTATCCTTAAGAGCTCTATCTAGCTCTCTCTTGAATGCATTCAGAGAATTGGCCTCCACTGCCTTCTGAGGCAGAGAATTCCACAGATTCACAACTCTCTGTGGGGTTATGGGGGAGAAGGCAAGAGAATGGGGTTGAGAGGGAAAGATAGATCAGCCATGATTGAATGGCGGAGTAGACTCGATGGTGTAATTCTGCTCTGAGAATTTATCACAGTAATTCACCTGTATCTACCACATTTTCCGTGTTGATGTTGCTTATTTCTGTCCTGTTCCTTTCATTCAGTTTGTTGCCTTATTAACATTTCTGTTTTTTCCAATAGGCATAGATATGAATTTCTTCACGACAGTACGTCGCACGATGTCCTGCTCACAGATTTCCCAGCCAGCGTTGGCGTTTTTGCGGACTGTGCCAGCGGCCTATTGTCGTTCTTCAACGCCCAGAGTGGACAGCTACTTCATACTTTCAGCCACCAATTCGTTGACTTCATCTGCCCGGCGTTTGCCGCTGAGAAGCCCGGGTTTCTGTCAGTGTGCACAGGAGTTGAATTACCCACGTTTGCTAAACACAGCTAATGCCTGAGCATTTCCTTCCTGCTAGAGTCGCCAATTGCCCGTGCGTTTCAAACGGTAGCTGATAACTGCTGCATTCTTTATATTTCCACATCCCAGAGCTAACCAGGTACAAAGAGAAAAAGAAGGTATGTGTAGCAAGGAACTACAAATGTGTAAGAAGGAACTGCAGGTGCTGGTTTAAACCGGAGATAGACACAAAAAGCTGGAGGTATATTCAACACCGTTGTATTCAAGTTATGGTCGACTCATTGTCCACAATTAAGTTCCATGGTGTAATTAAAGATGCTGAACTAAATACAAGGGAAATATGTTCCATTCTTCATAACTTCCAGTAGATCCATACAACTTGCCACGTGGCAATCACTATTTGTCCGTTTTATTTCCATACTTTGGAGGTGATCTGTTGAAACCACTAGCTTTACTACATTTTATTTTCAGCTTAAACACATCATAACCAATCTCAGCTCTCAGTGGAATCCTTCCTTGGAATTTATTAGAAGAAATGCCCAGGCTAATCCAGTGTACATTAGATGTTCTCTCAGTTGCCAAACGTTTATGCTCAGGAGCGAAGTGATTTTTAAAAAAAATGTGCATTTTATTAAATGATGTATTTATATTCATTATGTTTACTGAAAGGAGAAAAACGTGGAGAACCGTATTTTCACACACTGTTTGACGTCTACGACTGAGGTATCATTGAGGCTGCATGCTTGACAAAAAACTGCCGCCTGGATTATTTACGATGTTACAAACTATGTACCATGGATGGATTTATGTAAAAGGTTACCCTTTCACACTGCAACCATGTTTGTTATAGATCTGTGCAATTGAAGGAGCAAGTGTTGATTTTTGTTTAGTTTATTGTCACGTGTACCGAGGTACAGTGAAAAGCTTTTGTTGCGTGCTAACCAGTCAGCGGAAAGACAATACATGATTGCAATCGAGCCATTTACAGAGTGCAGATACATGGTAAAGGGAATAACGTGAATAACGTTTCGTGCAAGGTAAAACCAGTAAAGCCCGATCAAAGATAGTCCGAGGGTCTCCAACAAGGTAGATAGTAGTTCAGCACTGCTCTCTGGTTGTGGTAGGACGGTTCGGTTGCCTGATAAAGGCTGGGAAGAAACTGTCCCTGAATCTGGAGGTGTGCGTTTTCACACTTCTGTACCTTTTGCCCGATGGGAGAGGGGAGAAGAGGGGGTGACCGGAGTGCCAAGTATGAATTGGATATGAGTCTGTAAATAATCATGAATGCTGTAGATATTGACTAGTTTAATCGATTGCTCTGCGGAACCATACCTTCGTTGTGGATTTGGAAAATATTTCGGAAATATTCTCAGTGAAATTCAAAATTTAGGACATTGAAAGTAAGTTGTGAGACTATCCTAATCATGCAGTGGCCAGAGATCCTTGCGATGGGCACTTATTGTATTTTTTTGTCATTTACTTTATGATCAAAACTTCAACGTGAATGAGTTAAACTATTAATAGAGATTCTTCATCTTATAGACAATAGACAATAGGTGCAGGAGGAGGCCATTCGGCTCTTCGAGCCAGCACCACCATTTAATGTGATCATGGCTGATCATTCTCAGTCAGTACCCCGTTCCTGCCTTCTCCCCATACCCCCTGACTCCGCTATCCTTAAGAGCTCTATCTAGCTCTCTCTTGAATGCATTCAGAGAATTGGCCTCCACTGCCTTCTGAGGCAGAGAATTCCACAGATTCACAACTCTCTGACTGAAAAAGTTTTTCCTCATGTCAGTTCTAAATGGCCTACCCCTTATTCTTAAACTGTGGCCCCTTGTTCTGGACTCCCCCAACATTGAGAACATGTTTCCCGCCTCTAACGTGTCCAACCCCTTAATAATCTTATACGTTTCGATAAGATCTCTCATCCTTCTAAATTCCAGTTCTAAATCGGCTTGGTATATGTGTAAACATTGTCCCTGGTGTAGGATAGCGATCGTGTGTGGGGATCGCTGGTCGGTGTGGACTCGGTGAAGGGAAGTAGGGCCGGTTTGAGTGCTGTATCTCTAAACTAAACTAAACTAAATCATAATTGTAGGCGGGGTGGTATCAATCAGCCTCTTCATTCGTCCACCTGTCCTTGTGATGCTCTTGTAGGCATCTTCTACTTCTTCTTGCGTTTGAGGCAGCAGACGTTATGAAGCTGCTTCTGCTTCTGCTGCCTCTGTTTGTTGTCGTTCGCCTGACTGAGGTCAGTTGACAGGGCTCACCACGGGGAGGTCGACAAAGTGACCCCCCTCTTGTAGGCAATGTAGGATATTGTCCCAATCTAATACTTACACTATTGACAGCCGATTAACACATAATCAGATACATGATTAGTCCGGGTGTCAGAGATTATGGGGAGAAGGCAGGAGAATGGGGTTAGGAGGGAGAGATAGATCAGCCACGATTGAGTGGCGGAGTAGACTTGATGGGCCAAATGGCCTCGTTCGACTCCTATTCCTTATGATCTTATATTAGATTTATTGAATCTTTTTCTGCTTAAAATGTTTTGAATTGAATTGAAGGCAGGAACGGGGTACTGATTGAGAATGATCAGCCATGATCACATTGAATGGTGGTGCTGGCTCGAAGGGCCGAATGGCCTACTCCTGCACCTATTGTCTATTGTCTATAGTCTTAGATGTAAAATAAATCTATAACCTGGGATGGAGCCAAAAGATGTGTCAGAAAGAACTACAGATGCTAGTTTAAATCGAGGGTAGATCACAAAATGCTGGATTAGAAAGAGTTAGCAAGGCAAACAACATCGTTTAAAAGCCATGGAGGTATGTCAAATAATGGCAAACCAAAAATCTGCGGTGTTTTGGTGATATAATTTAAATTCTCTGTAAATTCATCCATGAATCATCTGTGTAGTTATGACAGCACATTAAGTACCCTTCTGAAAGTTCTTCCCATTGAAGTTAACTATGGGGAAATACATTGGCATGGGCTGAATTAATTTTCAGAAGCTTCACATTCAGTGGTATTGTCTGTGGATACATTTCTGGGTGTGTCCATTAACATGGACGAGCCATAAAAATGATAATCTATCTGCTGCACGGTGGCACAGTGGTAGAGTTGCTGCTTTGTGGAGATGAGGAACGCAGAGCCAGATCTATCTTATTTGTTTGCTTGGGCCACTTGCAGCGCCAGAGACCCGGGTTCGATCCTGACTGTGGGTGCTGTCTGTACAGAGTTTGTACGTTCTCCCCGTGACCGCGTGGGTTTTCTCCGAGATCTTTGGTTTCCTCCCACACTCCAAAGACGTACAAGTCTGTAGGTTAATTGACCTGGTATAAATGTAATTTGTCCCTAGTGTGTTTAGGATATTGTCAGTGTGCGGGGATCGCTGGTCGGCGTGGAATCGGTGGGCCGAAGGGCCTGTTTCCACACTGTTTCTCTAAAACTAACTTTGTAAGATAATCATAAGGCTAATTCCTGGCATCCGAGACCTTGATCAAAAGAAATGAGTCAATGTCAAATTTAGGTTTGATTGTGCAGAGGATAGTAGAAAGATAATGTAACCTTATGATTATTTCATAAAACATTAGGCATTGTGATAAGATGTTTTGTTTCAGAATGGGTGCAAAAATATTGGGCTGATCTATTTTTCATTTGCAATGAGAGGTTTGTACAGCTCTTATCAAGTCTTGTTTAGGAAGTTTACTGAAAGAATATTGTGCTGGAGAGTAATAGAGAACTAGTTTTCTAAGTTTCTGTGTTGAAAGTATCATAGGATAGGAGTTAAGTTGCTGGATTAGCTGTGTAAATTGTGGGTTATTAATCCAGCGACATCAATTCAAAACCTGCCAAGGCAGTGGCGCAGCTGGTAGAGCTGCTGCTTCACAGCGCCAGAGGCCCAGGTTCGATCCTGACCTTGGGCGCTATCTGTGCGGAATTTGCACGTTCTCCCTGTGACTGCATGAGTTTGCTCCGGCTTCCTCCCAAATCCCAAAGACGTGCGGGTTTGAAGGTAGAAATTGGCCTCTTGCAAAATTGGGCCCCTAGAATGTAGGGAGTGGATGCAAAAGTGGGATAACATGGAACTAATGTGAATAGGTGATCCATGGGTGGGTCAATGGGTCGAAGGGCCGGTTTCCATGCTCTGTCATCAAATTATATTCAAAATTAATTTAAACCCAGGTAATTAAATAAATCTGGGGTCGTTTTGTTATAAAAAAAGAAGATAAATTAGTCTTCGTAACAGTAAGCTTGAAATGAATGGACTGTTGTTAAAACTCATCAGGTTCACCAACACCATCCAGGGGAATCTGCCATCCTTACTCAGTCAAGCTTTAATGTGACTCCATCTGACTAAGGCATTGAATCAAAACCAGTGTTGGAGCCAATTAAGGATGGTCAATTAGTTTTGGTGTTGCTGGTGATGTAGACATCATGTGAAAGAATACATTGAAAAAGAAAGTTCTTAGAAGGTGCAATATGCTGTTAGGCAAATCAATTACCAGCTGTGTTTTCTGCTCTGAATTTATTTATTTTTATTTTATATTTTATTTCATAAAAGTGAGGCTGTAAGTAGTTATGTCAATGCTATGCATTGCAGCTAGAAAAATCCCTATTGAGCTGAAAATACCCCTTTAATGTGGGCATTATAGACATAGTATTACACCAAAAGCCAGGAGAATATTATAATAGGGAGTAAGATTAATGGATAATTTGGATATTTTTGTTAACGTTATTGAGTATTAGGGCAGTGTAGGAAAATAACTGCAGATGCTGGTACAAATCGAAGGTATTTATTCACAAAGTACTGGAGTAACTCAGCAGGTCAGGCTGCATCTCAGGAGAGAAGGAATGGGTATTTAGGGCGCTCACAGTGGCACAGCTGCTAGAGTTGCTGCCTCACAGTGCCAGAGTCTCGGGTTTGATTCTGACCTCGGGTGCTGTCTGTGTGGAGTTTGCTCGTTCTCCCTGTGACCGCGTGGGTTTCCTCCGGGTGCTCTGATTTCCTCCCACATCTCAAAGACGTGCAGGTTTGTAGGTTAATTGGCCCTCTGTAAATTGCCCCTAGTGTGTGGCGAATGCACGACATAGAACTAGTGTGAACTGGTGAGCAATGGTCAGCCTAGGACTGTATCCTTCAATCAATCAAGATTCTTACCCTTGGAAAAGGATTTGAGTATAGGAGCAGGGAGGTTCTGCTGCAGTTGTACAGGGCCTTGGTGAGACCACACCTGGAGTATTTGGTCTCCTAATCTGAGGAAAGACATTCTAGCCTTAGAGGGAGTACAGAGAAGGTTCACCAGATTGATCCCTGGGATGGCAGGACTTTCATATGAAGAAAGACTGGATAGACTAGGCTTATACTCGCTGGAATTTAGAAGACTGAGGGGGGATCTTATAGTAACATAAAATTCTTAAGGGGTTGGAGAGGCTAGATGCGGGAAGATTGTTCCCGATGTTGGGGAAGTCCAGAACCAGGGGTCACAGCTTAAGGATAAGGGGGAAGTCTTTTAGGACCGAGATGAGAAAACATTTCTTCACACCGAGAGTGGTGAGTCTGTGGAATTCTCTGCCACAGAAGGTAGTTGAGGCCAGTTCATTGGCTATATTTAAGAGGGAGTTAGATGTGGCCCTTGTGGCTAAAGGGATCAGGGGGTGTGGAGAGAAGGCAGGTATAGGTTACTGAGCTGGATGATCAGCCATGATCATATTGAATGGCGGTGCAGGCTCGAAGGGCCGAATGGCCTACTCCTGCACCTAATTTCTATGTTTCTGTGTTTCTAAAAGTTTACAATACCATTGTTTCTCACATAAGCAACAAGATTTATTAAAGTTTTGTTTTTGCTTATATAAAATTACCTGTTTCCTGTGTTTCTTGGATAATTTTATATAAGCTAATTTAATAAATCTTGTCATCTGAGCTAATGCCAATTTTAACTTCTGGCATCGTACATACAACGATGTGGCCAATAGAAAATATAGAAAAGATAATTGTATACCAAAGACCTTTAATATTCAGCACTGGTGACTTTATTGCATTATTTACTAACGAACCTTCTATCTCAGTTCTAAGATTACAGCATAAATCAAGCCTTTGAAACATAAGCACTTTTAACGTTTATGAATTATTTATAAAACTTAATTCACCATAAAGACAAATTAAGTTAAGTGAGATACAAAGTCAACTCCTTCACGATAAGTAACCTTGATTGTCTGTGTTCTGAACATACATATTAGATGATTAAATCAATTTCCGTTGTTTATGAAGGTAATTTATCAGAACTTGTCCTTATTCTCATGAAATATGATCTTTTGGCTTCTGGCACACAGATCGTTGAAGATTTGTTTATTGTGACTATTAACCGCACATGCAAATGACTGGATATAGTTTCCTTTTGCCTTTCTGGAAAGAAATGTAATCAGTTCTCTCTGAATACTGCAAATGATGTTATCTACATAAATATACAGCAAAATAAAGTGGTTTTAAATTTGAAAAATGTGTACTTTCTGATTGTAAAGTATTAATTGATATTGTGTATGGAACAAGCTGCCAGATGAGGTAGTTGAGGCAGGGACTATCCCAACGTTTAAGAAACAGTTAGACAGGTACATGGATAGGACAGGTTTGGAGGGATATGGACCAAGCACAGGCAGGTGGGTCAAGTATATCTGGGACATGTTGGCCAGGGTGGGCAAGTTGGGCCGAAGGGCCTGTTTCCACACTGTATCACTACATGACTCTATATCAAACGAACCAAATTAGAGTTTTACACAGGATGAAAGATGAAGTTTTCTCTTTCAGGACATTTAGCATGGGCTCGGTGGGCCGAAGGGCCTATTTCCGCACTGTATCTCTAAACTAAACTAAACTAAGAAAAGCAATATGGATACAATGAGACATAGAATATTGTAGTTGCTGGAAATCCAGTGTAAAAGAGACTATTGAAATTAGTCACGTTTATTATCACGTGTACCAAGGTACAGTAAAAAGTTTTTTTATTGCCTGTTCTCCAGTTAGTGGAAAGACTATACATGATTACAACCAAGCCATCTACAGAATTAGCCCGAAGGTCAGGCAACATAATGTGGAAGAGAAAAATTGAAATAGTTTTGCATATTGAAGACCTTGCATTAGTATGGAGTTGGAAGGAAATGCAGATGCTGGTTTACATCGAAGATGAACACATAATGCTGGAGTAACTCAGTGGGACAGGCAGCATCTCTGGAGGCGGCACTGTGGCACAGCGGTAGAGTTGCTGCCTTACAGCGAATGCAACGCCGGAGACTCAGGTTTGATCCTGACTACGGGCACCGTCTGTACGGAGTTTGTACGTTTTCCCCGTGACCTGCGTGGGTTTTCTCCGAGATCTTCGGTTTCCTCCCACACTCCAAAGACGTACCGGTATGTAAGTTAATTGACTGGGTAAATGTAAAAATTGTTAGTGTGCGGAGATCGCTGGGCGGCGCGGACTTGGTGGACTCTGAAGAAGGGTCTCGACCGGAAATGTGTCCTATTCCTTTGCATTATTCGTAATGGCCAGTTCTGATACAGACTGGAAAAGCTGGTCATCTATAATGGTTCCATTTAACTGCAGACGATGGTCTACAAAAAAAAAAGACACAAAGTGCTGGAGTAACTCAACGGAATGCTGGTGTAACCCACCGAGTTACTCCAGCACTTTTTGTATCGTTTTATGGTTCAATTCAATGCTGTTCTGCAGGTAATCAGAAAATGAGAAGCTCTTCCTTGATTTTATATTGGACTACACTGGATAAAGTAAAGTGTAAGGTGTTTCATTATGGGACGTCAAACCTTCACTGGGAAGTGTAGAGCAGAGGGATCTGGGAATGCAGGTATATAGTTCATTGAAAGTGGCATCACAGGTAGATAGGATGGTAAAGAAGGCTTACGGTACATTGGCCGTCAACAGTCAGTAGACGTTGGGATGTTGTGTTGCAGTTGTACAGGACGTTGGTGAGGCTGCATTGTGCAGGGTGGATCTATGAATAGTGGATTACATCGAGCATAGACACAAAATGCTGGAGTAACTCAGCGGGACAGGCAGCATCTCTGGAGAAAAGGAATCCTTCTCTCCAGAGATGCTGTCTGTCCCGCTGAGTTACTCCAGCATTTTGCGTCTATCTTTGGAGTGCTGCGTTCAGTTTTGATCACCCTGCTAGAGGAAGGATGTTGTTAAGCTGGAAAGAGTGCAAGGAAGATTTACGTGGATGTTACCAGGACTTGAGGGCCTGAGCTATAGGGAGAGATTGGGCAGGCTAGGACTTTATTCTTTGGAGCACAGGGAGATGAAAGATGAAAGATCTTATAGAGATGTATAAGATCATGAGAGGGATATATAGGGTAAAAGTCTATGACTATAAAAGTATTTTGGTCAGAGAAGGGGAATCAAAAACCAGTGGACAAAAGGTTTAAGGTGAGAGGGGGGGAGAATTAACCGGAACCTGAAGGGCATCTTTTTCACTTACGGGGTTGAATGGTGGAGTAGACTTGATGGGCCGAATGGCCTAATTCTGCTCCTAGAACTTATGAACTTATGACCTTTTGACCCCTACCACCTGATGTGTAAAAAAACATTTGCCCTGCTCATCTGCATTCAACTTTGCCCCTCTCACCTTATAGCTATGCCCTCTAATGTTGGACATTGACACCTTTTGAAAAAGGTTCTGACTGCCTACCCTATCTATGCCTCTCATAATTTTGTATACTTCTATGAAGTCTCCCCTCAACCTCTGTCGTTAATCTTCTGCACCAACTAATGATGTGGGACTTTGTCAAAAGTGTTACTAAGGTAGACACAAAACGCCGGAGTAACTCAGCGGGTCAGGCAGCATCTCTGGAGAGAAGGAATGGGTGACATAGAAACATAGAAACATAGAAAATAGGTGCAGGAGGAGGCCATTCGGCCCTTCAAGCCAGCACCGCCATTTATTGCGATCATGGATGATCATCCCCAATCAATAACCCGTGCCTGCCTTCTCCCCATATCCCTTGATTCCACTAGACCCTTAGAACTATCTAACTCTCTCTTAAATCCATCCAGTGATTTGGCTTCCACTGCCCTCTGTGGCAGAGAATTCCACAAATTCACAATACTCAGTTTTAAATGGCCTCCCCTTTATTCTAAGACTGTGGCCCCTGGTTCTGGACTCGCCCAATGTTGGGAACATTTTTCCTGCATCTAGCTTGACCAGTGCTTTTATAATTTTATATGTTTCTCTAAGATCCTCTCTTATACTTCTAAACTCCAGTGAATACAAGCCTAGTCTTTTCAGTCTTTCCTCATATGACAGTCCCGCCATCCCAGGGATCAATCTCGTCTGAAGAAGGGTCTCGACCCGAAACGTCAGTCTGAAGAAGGGTCTCAACCCGAAACTCCACCCATTCCTTCTCTCCAGAGATGCTGCCTGTCCCGCTGAGTTACTCCAGCATTTTGTGTCTACCTTCGATTTAAACCAGCACCTGCAGTATTTTTTCCTGCACAAAAGTGTTATTAAAATCCACGGAGACAACATCCACTCCCCTGTCTTCATCAATCTCCTCGGTTGCCTCATTTGGTAGGGCTGAACGGGCCTGTTTCCATGCTGTAATTGTTATATGGTTATATGGTTATATTAGGACAATCCTTTCACAATGCAGCCATGAAGGAGTGGGTAGTCGTTCACTGATGATCCTGCAGCTGATGTCTTTCCTATTTGTTTTGTTTTGCACATTTGTTTAAAGCTGATTTTAATTCACAGAGCGTCGCAACAAATGCAAGGCCAGCAGGTATCATCATCTTAGTTGGATATTTTTAAGGCGGAGATTGGCAGATTCTTGATTGGTACGGGTGTCAGGGGTTATGGAGAGAAGGCAGGAGAATGTCCATTGGCGGCCTCCACCGCCGGCTGTGGAAATGAATTCCATAGATTCACCACCCTCTGACTAAAGAAATTCCTTCTCATCTCCTTTGCAAAGATACGTCCATGAAATGCAACGACGACATTCAAGATGTTGTTACAATCGTTCATTCCATGTTAAATTATTCAAGCCTGACCTGTTGCATTTTACAGACTGTATATGGTAATGTTCTTCTGACAAACCACATTATTTTCATATAACTCTGTCCTCGCTCTCCTATTGTTGCTCGTTAATAATGAGTTCCCCCCCACCCGTTTTCGCACAATGAAAGCACTTTTGATCCAGTGTTCTCAGTGTCTCATGAATAGTCTAAGAAGCTGCCTACACCTACAAACTTGATGACTCAGTGGTATGTGGGACCACTAATTGGTTTGACGCTACCAAGTACATCTGCCGCTCATGAATACATGGACTCTGAATCAATTTGGGACCACTTACCCATCTAATATTTAGTCCAGAGGGGCCTGTCCCACTTAGGCGATTTTTTAGGTAACTGCCGGCGACTGTCATAGTCGTAGCAGGTCGCCGAAAAAAACGCAGACTGGACCCCCCCCCTACGATAATGTCTACGACAAGCCACAACAACCTACCACCTAGTCGACGTCAAGCTACGACAAGCTACCGACAACCGGCAACCCAATCGTCGCGAGTAGGACGTCCACCTACGACCGCACCTACGACAACCTACGGCCACACAGGTGACAACCTGCGACATCCGAAGTCAACCTACGTCCTCCCGCGACAAGCTACGACAAGATACGACGCTTTCGGAGACAACTGAAGACAACTGAAGACAATTCAAATCATTTTGGCTTCCGGTTTTGACGCCGGTACCCGTCGCCGGCGGCACGGTGGCGCAACGGTAGAGTTGCTGCCTTACAGCGAATGCAGCGCCGGAGACTCAGGTTCGATCCTGACTATGGGCGCCGTCTGTACAGAGTTTGTACGTTCTCCCCGTGACCTGCGTGGGTTTTCTCCGAGATCTTCGGTTTCCTCCCACACTCCAAAGACGTACAGGTATATAGGTTAATTGACTGGGTAAATGTAAAAATTGTCCCTAGTGTGTGTAGGATAGTGTTAGTGTGCGGGGATCGCTGGGCGGCGCGGACTCGGTGGGCCGAAGGGCCTGTTTCCGCGCTGTATCTCTAAATCTAAAAATCTTGACGTAGGTAGTCGCCAATGGAATTCACCAAAGTCAGCACCGGCGACAACCTATGTCACCTGGCGACAACCTACGTCAGCGCCCACGTCAGAAGACGTCAAGCTACGCTCATTGGCGTCAAACCCACTGTCGCCGAATTTTTTTACAACATTCTGAAAATCCAGCGGCGACCAGAAAGACGCTACGACTCTTTGGAGACGACTCACGACCGTACAGGCGACACCCAGGCAACCGTGTGGCGACAGCCTAGTCGCCTAAGAAATCGCCTAAGTGGGACAGGCCCTTAAATAGACACAAAATGCTGGAGTAACTCAGTGGAACAGGCGGCATCTCTGGAGAGAAGGAATGGGTGACGTTCTTCCAAAGGGTCTCGACCCTAAACATCGCCCGTTCCTTCTCTCCAGAGATGCTGCCTGTCCCGCTGTGTTACTCCAGCATTTTGTGTCTATCTTCGATTTAAACCAGCATCTGCAGTTCTTTCTTCCACATATTATTCAGTCTAGTTGCTCATTTAAACATCATAATCAAAAATGGTAATATGTTTTTATTAAATGACGCAATTCAGTTTAGTTTAGTTTTTTGTTGTGTGCGTACCAGTCAGCAGAAAGACAATACATGATTACAATCGAGCAATCCACAGTGCATAGATATATAGTCAAGTCAAGTCAAGTATAGCACATTTAAAAACAACCCACGTTGACCAAAGTGCTGTACATCAGTTCAGGTACTAAGAAACGAACATACAATGGCACACAAACATAACAGCACATACATAAACAGTTCACAGCGCCCCCTCAGAGGGCCTCAAACGCTAGGGAGTAGAAATAGGTTTTGAGCCTGGACTTAAAGGAGTCAATGGAGGGGGCAGTTCTGATGGGGAGAGGGATGCTGTTCCACAGTCTAGGAGCTGCAACCGCAAAAGCGCGGTCACCCCTGAGCTTAAGCCTAGCCCGCGGGATAGTGAGTAGCCCCAAATCGGCCGACCTGAGGGACCTGGAGATAGAGTGGTGGGGTAGAAGATTTTTGATATGGGGGGGGGGGGGGCAAGCCCGTTTAGGGCTTTGTATGTGAATAGGAGGAGCTTGAAGTTGATTCTGTACCGTACTGGGAGCCAGTGGAGAGAGGCCAGAATCGGGGTGATGTGGTCCCTTTTACGGGTACCCGTCAGGAGTCTCGCTGCAGCGTTTTGGACCAATTGCAGGCGGGACAGGGATGATTGGCTGATCCCAGTGTAAAGGGAGTTGCAGTAGTCTAGGCGGGAGGAAATGAATGCGTGGATGATTTTTTCAATGTCGTCAAATTGGAGGAATGGTTTGATTTTAGCTATGGTACGAAGCTGGAAGAAGCTGGCTTTTACCACAGCGTTGACTTGCCTGTCAAACCTTAATGCAGGGTCAAATATCACGCAAAGGTTTTTGACATGCGGTAGATAGATACATGATAAGGGAATAACGTTTAGCATCGATACATGATAAGGGAATAACTTTCAGATTCTGTAGTTAAGATTTCTAAATTAGAAAAAGACTTCAAAAATGCCGCGGAGTTTTCTGGTTTTTTTGTCCAATATCACTCACATGGATCATTCATAATAATCAGAAATATTGCTTTAATGTTTTTTCCAAAAATCATAGAAATTACATTAGAAAATGTCACTTCCAGTTTTTTTTCCGCCCACTCTCCCTACTACACTTAGTCATTCAGTCATGGCTGATCTATCTCTCCCTCTCAATCCCATTCTCCTGCTTTCTCCTCATAACCCTTGACACCCTTACTAATCAAGAATCTATCAATCTCCATTGACTTGGCCTCCACAGCATTCTGTGGCAATGAATTCCACAGATTCACCACCCTCTGACTAAAGAACTTCCTCCTCGTCTCCTCTCTAAAGGTACGTCCTTTTATTCTGAAACTATGGCCTCTGATCCTAGACTCTCCCGCGAGTGGCATAGTGGTAGAGCTACTGCCTTACAGTGCCAGAGACCCGGGTTCGATCCTGATCACGGGTGCTTGTGTGTACGGAGTTTGCACGTTCTCCCCTTGACCTGCATGGGTTTTCTCCAAGATCTTTGGTTTTCATCCCACACTCCAAAGATGTACAGGTTTGTAAGTTAATTGGCTTCGGTAAAAATATATAAATGTCCAATTGTCCCCAGTGTGTGTAGGGCCGTGTTAATCACTGGGTCGGGGATCACTGGTCGGTGCAGACTTGGTGGGCTGAAGGGCTTGTTTCTGCTCTGTGTCTCTAAACTAAATTAGTGGAAACATCTCCTCTCCACATCCAATCTACCCAGGCCTTTCCAGCATTTTGTGTCGATCGTTAATAATAGAAATGATGCTGAAATGGAACGTAAGTGGCGATTTCCTTTTTACAATTTATTCTGGTGATCTGCATTCTCTTTCACACAATAACAAGTTCTCTTCATCTGACATCGAGCCGTGGGAGTCCTTTAATGACCAGTGTTAAAATTGTACCTTGTGTTCTGTGTTTCTTTGGTTACTTTCCCGTTAATGAACGCTAGCTCTTTGATCAAGGATCATCCTGCTGTTTAAGGCTGATAACTGTATTGCAAACCGCACCTGTTTTACCTGATGGGGGTTTTAATAAAATGATTAATATCCCATGTGTTTCTGATTTGACCGTGTTCCCAATACTCGATCAGCTTTCAGCCTTAATTGCTTTCCTTTGATGTAGAATAGCCAGCTGAAAGTTCTGAAGGAATTACCCTCAGCTCTGACAGCTTTCCCAGCTGGAATTTGTCTAGGCATGTTTAACTGACATTTTGAGGAGTTATTAATATGTTTATTCTTTCAGTTGTTTTTACAGTTACAGCATGGAAATAAGGCCTTCGGCCTATCGAGTGCACTCCGACCGCCGATCGCCCATTCACACTCGTTCTGTCCTATCACACTTTAAACACTGGGGACAGTCACGCAAAGGGGCCAATTAACCTATAAGCTCGCATGTCTCTGGGAGGTGGGAGGAAACCGGAGCACCCGGAGGAAACCCACGCAGTCACAGGGAGAATCTGCAAACTCCACGCAGACAGCACCCGAGGTCAGGAAGAAACCTGGGTATCTGGCACTGTGAGGCAGTGGCTCTTCTAGCTGCGCCACATATGTATGAACTGTTTTAGACAATAGACAATAGACAATAGGTGCAGGAGGAGGCCATTCGGCCCTTCGATCCAGCACCACCATTCAATGTGATCATGGCTGATCATTCTCAATCAGTACCCCGTTCCTGCCTTCTCCCCATACCTCCTAACTCCGCTATCCTTAAGAGCTCTATCTAGCTCTCTCTTGAATGCATTCAGAGAATTGGCCTCCACTGGGTTCTGAGGCAGTGAATTCCACAGATTTACAACTCTCTGACTGAAAAGGTTTTTCCTCATCTCTGTTCTAAATGGCCTACCCCTTATTCTTAAACTGTGGCCCCTGGTTCTGGACTCCCCCAACATTGGGAACGTGTTTCCTGCCTCTAACGTGTCCAACCCCTTAATAATCTTATATGTTTCGATAAGATCCCCTCTCATCCTTCTAAATTCCAGTGTATACAAGCCTAGTCGCTTCAGTCTTTCAACATATGACAGTCCCGCCATTCCGGGAATTAACCTAGTAAACCTACGCTGCACGCCCTCAATAGCAAGAATATCCTTCCTCAAATTTGGAGCAAAACTGCACACAGTACTCCAGGTGCGGTCTCACTAGGGCCCTGTACACCTGCAGAAGGACCTCTTTGCTCCTATTCTCAACTCCTCTTGTTATGAAGGCCAACATTCCATTGGCTTTCTTCACTGCCTGCTGTACCTGCATGCTTCCTTTCAGTGACTGATGCACTAGGACACCCAGATCTCATTGTACGTCCCCTTTTCCTAACTTGACACCATTCAGATAATAATCTGCCTACCTATTCTTACCACCGAAGTGGATAACCTCACACTTATCCACATTAAGCTGCATCTGTCATGTATCCGCCCACTCACACAACCTGTCCAAGTTAATACATTTGATACCATTAATTTACAAAATCATGAGAGGAATAGATCAGCATCGAGTCTCTTGCCCAGAGTAGGGGAATCGAGAACCAGAGGACTGGTTTAAGGTGAGGTGGAAACGATTTAATAGGAACCTGAGGCATACGTTTTTCACACAAAGGGTGGTGGGTGTATGGAACGAGCTGCCGGAGGAGGTAGTTGAGGCAGGTACTATCGCTACATCTGGACAGGTACATGGATAGGACAGGTTTAGAGGGATTTGGGTCAAACACAGGCAGATGGGACTAGCGTAGATTTGAAATGTTTGTAAAGGTACGTCCTTTTATTCTGAAGCTATGGCCTCTGGTCCAAGACTCTTCCACTACTGGTGTAGCGGTAGAGCTGCTGCCTTAGAGCGCCAGAGACCCAGGTTCGATCCTGACTCTGGGTGCTGTCTGTACAAAGTTTGTATGTTCTCCCTGTGATCTGCGTGAATTTTTCCTGGGATTTCCGGTTTCCTCTCACGCTCCAAAGGCGTATAGGTTTGTAGGTCAATTGGCTTTGGTAAAATTGTAAATTGCCCCTAGTTTGTGTAGGATCGTGTTCGTGTGCGGGGATCGCTGGTCGGTGCGGACTCGGTGGGCTGAAGGGCCTGTTTCCGCGCTGTATTTCTAAACTAAGCTAAACTAAACCGTGAAAGGAACGAGGGGTATGAGATCGAAGGGTATTGGGGGATATTCTGCTCTATTGGGCTGCATTTTTTTAACGAGTCGTTATAAACTCTCAGCTTGTCTGCAGACAGAATACCCACTGCGGAGAAACTGAACAATCCTAACCTTATGCAGCAGGTTTCATGTGGTTGCTTCCTGACAGCTGCTTTAACTGAGCACAACCGAGACTGGAAACTATGAAAGATTTAGCAGCCTACTTAACCGGTATCCTCGCCAAGAAACAGTGAAGGTTCATGAAACAGCTATAAAAATACAGGAACGAAAAAGTCAAACATAACTGTAAAGCAAAAGTATCGGAATTCCATCTCGAATCTTTGAGACTTAGTTAAAGAGAGCAATGCAGGATAGATACCACGTATAATCACCGTAATGTGTTTGATCTTTCTGGGGTGTCAAAAGGTATAGATCGGGTTCGGCAGTCAGAACCTTTATCCCAGAGTGAAAAGGTGAAAGACTGGCGGGCGTAGACCACAAGATGTAGGAGCAAATGTTTTGCAAGTACATGTTGCTGATAACCATGCCCTATTACTCTAAAGGGTGCACTGTTCCAGCTTTCATAGAAACATGGAAACATAGAAACATTGAATATAGGTGCAGGAGTAGGCCATTTGGCCCTTCGAGCCAGCACCGCCGTTCAATATAATCATGGCTGACCATCCACAATCAGTACCCCGTTAATGCATTTTCATAGAAAACATAGAAAATAAGTGCAGGAGGAGGCCATTTGGCCCTTTGAGCCAGCACCGCCATTCATTGTGATCATGGCTGATCATTAACAATCAGTAACCCGTGCCTGCCTTCTCCCCATATCCCTTGATTCCGCTAGCCCCTAAAGCTCTGTCTAACTCTCTTAAATTCATCGAGTGAATTGGCCTCCACTGCCTTCTGTGGCAGAGAATTCCACAAATTCACAACTCTCTGGGTGAAAAGGTTTTTTCTCATCTCAGTTTTAAATGGCCTCTCAGATTATTCTTAGACCGTGGCCCCTGGTCACAATGTTGTATAAGACATCGATGAGGTCGCATTGAGAGTCTCGTGTTCAGTTTTGGGCACCTTGTTATACAAAAGATGTTGTCAAGCTGGAAAGGATGCAGAGAAAATTTACGAAAATGTTGCCGGGACTCGCGGGCCTGAACTATAAGGAGATGTTGAGTAGGCGAGGACTCTATTCCTTGGAGCGCAGGAGGATAAGGGGTGATCTTATGGAGGTGTACAAAATCATGAGAGGAATAGATCAGGTGGATGCACGGAGTCTCTTGTTTAAAGTGAGGGGGGAAAGATTGAATAGGAACCTGGGGGGTAACATTTTCATGCAAAGTGTGGTAGATGTATATCATCAATATAATCAACAGTGAACCAATGATTAATTGATTTGAGCAGCACGGTGGCACAGCAGTAGAGTTGCAGCCTAACAATACAATACAATACAATACAATACAATACAATACAATATATCTTTATTGTCATTGTACAGGGGTACAACGAGATTGGGAATGCGCCTCCCATACGATGCAATAAATTAATTAGCTAGTCAGTATTAATTTAAACAACCCAATGAAACAAATTAGAACTGTTTTAAAACAGAATAAAGTGCAAGTAGGTCTGTGCCGGTGCAAATAACAGTGCCAGCATTACTTGCAATGAGAGAAATCAATGTTCATACCACTGGGGTGTAAGCTGCCCAAGTGAAATATGAGGTGCTGTTCCACCGATTTGTGCTGGGCCTCACTCTGAGAGTGGAGGAGGCCCAGGACAGAAAGGTCAGTGTGGGAATGGGAGGGGGAGTTAAAGTGTTTAGCCGACCCGAAATGTCACCTATTCCTTTTCTCCAGAGATGCTGCCTGTCCCGGGCCTACAGTGACACTGTAGGCCCGGATACTGTAGGCTCGGACACTGTAGGCCCGGACACTGTAGGCCCGGACACTGTAGGCCCGGACACTGTAGGCCCGGACACTGTAGGCTCGGACACTGTAGGCCCGGACACTGTAGGCCCGGGTGCCACTGTAGGCCCAGTCAGTGTAGGCTAACGGAGTGTGTTCGGGGAGCGGGGCTGAGTGTGTTCGCCTGACGGAGGTTGCATAGCAATCCGCCTCCCGGCCCGGGCGGCCGCCATTGGTGGAGGGTGAGGTCACGTGGGGCGCAGGCGGTAATGTCACCTTTTGTCCCTTATTTAGGAGTTAGAAAGTTGGCAACCCTACTCTTACACCAGTTCTATCCTTCACACAAAGGGTCATTTACAGCAGCCAATTAACCTACAAACCTGCCCGTCTTTGGAATATGGGAGGAAACCAGAGCACCCGGAGAAAACCCACAGAGAGAACGTACAAACTCCGTCCAGACAGCACCCATGGTCAGGATGGAACCCGCGTCTCTGACACTGTAAGGCAGCAACTCTACCGCTACGCCACTGTGCCACCCGACAGTAGAAATGTTTAGGTGAAGGAGTAATAAAAGCCAAATCGGAGGATCCCCTGTCCAAAATCAACTTTGATTTTCACTAACTTGTGCCATCTGCCATAGGGAAACCTAACCCAGATGAATAGATTCTAGAAACACAAGGAACTGCAGATGCTGGGATCCTGCGTAAAAGACAAAGTACTGGAGTATCTTAATGGGTCAGGCGGCATCTCTGGAGGATGCGGACAGACAACGTTTCAGGTCGGCACCCTTCTTCAGAGTTTCGAGTCGGGACACTTCTTTAAGCCTGAAGAAGGGTCCTGACCCAAAACATCACCTATCCATGTTCTCCAGAAATGCTGCCTGACCCGCTGAGTTACTCCAGCACTTTGTGTTCTATGGGCGTGCAGCGGTAGATTTGCTGCCTTACAGCGCCAGAAACCCAGGTTCCATCCCGACTACGGGTGCCGTCTGTACGGAGTTTGTACGTTCTCCCCGTGACCTGCGGGGGTTTACTCCGAGATCTCCGGTTTCCTCCCGCACTCCAAAGACGTACAGGTTTGTAGGTTAATTGGCTTGGTAAATGTTAAAAAGATTTGTCCCTAGTGTGTGTAGGATAGTGTTAATATGCGGGGATTGCTGGTTGGCGCAGACCCAGTGGGCTGAAGGGCTGTATCTCTAAACTAAACTAAACTAAACTAAATATATCCTAGGGTTGCAGTGCACCCAGTTTTTATATGGATGAGAAAAGATACAAAGTGCTGGAGTAACTCAGTAGGTCAGGCAGCATCTCTGGGGAACGTGGATCGGAGACGTTTTGGGTCAGGATCCATCTTCAGGCTTAAAGAAGTGTCCCGACTCGAAAGTCTGAAGAAGGGCGTTGTCTGACAGCGTCCTCCAGAGATGCCGCCTGGCCCATTGAGATACTCCAGCACTCTGTCTTTTACGCAAGATCCCAGCACCTGCAGTTCCTTGTGCTTCTGGAATCTACTCATTTTTGGTTGGGTTTCTCTGTGGCAGATGGCACAAGTTAGTGAAAATTAAAGTTGGTCAGGACCCTTCTTCAGATTTCAGGTTGGGAACCCTCATGCAGAAGACCAGAATCAGCACAATGTGGAATTTCACTTGCAGTCACAGACCTCAGCCATTCCAAATCTAAAGAGCTTTTGTGCAAGTGAAAGATTTTACTTGAGAATCGAAAGTTAACTTGAACGAAAACTCTGTAAATCTCACAAAATATCATTGATGGAAAACCTATTTTCACCAAATGAGTCTAACAGAAGGCTACCCTTCCTGCCCCTACAGTGTTCCCTTTCCAAGATCCAACCTCCAGAGAGATGACAATGGTTTTGCCATGTGTTTGGTATCGCTGATCATCAGAAGTGTAAATATCTGAAATTCTGGAAGGTTTAGTTCTACCGTGACAAACTACCAACACCCTGCACCATCCTCTGGTCTCTGATTCGATGAGTTCATGCGAAAGGTATCAGCTGCTAGAGGCTTGAGAGGTGATCTTTAAAACATTTATATTACAGTAGTTGAAGGATTTCATATTGCTCAATGCACATTTTTACTGTTGATGTCTTTGTGTATTTAATTCACTCAGTGTGAGGAGTTAGGGGTCGGTGGAGCCCGCGGCCGGGGCCAGGGTCGGCGGAGCCCGCGGCTGGGGCCAGGGCTGGCGCCGCAGACGTGTCCCAAGAGGACCCGGCAGTGTTAGTGGAGAGGTCGGCGCGGTGACCGATGATGGCGCCGACCGACGGACGAGGACGGACACGTGGGAGTGAGGACGCCGCTGCCCGGGCGAAGGAACAAAGGAGGACCAGGCGTGGGGGGACGCAGTGAGGGGGGGGGGGAGCAACAAAGGAGGATCCGGCGTGGGGGGAGTGCATTGAGGAGGGGGGGAGCAACAAAGGAGGACCCGGCGTGGGGGGAACGCAGTGGGGGGGGAGGAGCAACGGGGACGCGGCGTGGGGGGAGTGCAGTGAGGAGGGGGGGAAGGAACAAAGGAGGACCCGGCGTGGGGGGAGTGCATTGAGGAGGGAGGGGGAACAATGGGGACGCGGCGTGGGGGGAGCGCAATAGACAATAAACAATAGACAATAGGTGCAGGAGGAGGTCATTCAGCCCTTTGAGCCAGCACCGCCATTCAATGGGATCATGGCTGATCATTCTCAATCAGTACCCCGTTCCTGCCTTCTCCCCATACCCCCTGACTCCGCTGTCCTTAAGAGCTCTATCTAGCTCTCTCTTGAATGCGTTCAGAGAATTGGCCTCCACTGCCTTCTGAGGCAGAGAATTCCACAGTGTTCCTTCCCCCGGGCAGCGGCGTCCTCACTCCCACGTGTCCGTCCTCGTCCGTTGTCAGCGCAGTGAGGAGGGGGGAGGAGCAATAGGGACCCAGCGTGGGGGGACTGCCGGGAGGGGGGGGAGATCAAAGGGGGAACTGGCATGGGTTTACTTTGTAACGTCGTAAGCGCCCTTTAAGTGGCCACTATTTGCATACCTTGGGTAGTATGCAGGCAAAGAATTTCACTGTCACTTGTCACATGTGACAATAAAGTATTTCATTCAAATCAATTCAATTCAATTCAATTTAATTCAAAATGTGAGCTTGTCTCAACAATGTTGCAACGTGGTCTCTGGGCTGGACCCTACATGGGCGGCCTGGCTACTACTGCTGAACTTGGATGAATTCTGCACACTGATGTGTAAGAAAATAACTGCAGATGCTGGTACAAATCGAAGGTATTTATTTCACAAAATGCTGGAGTAACTCAGCGGGTCAGGCAGCATCTCAGGAGAGAAGGAATGGGTGACGTTTCGTGTCGAGACCCTTCTTCAGACTGATGTCAGGGGGCGGGACAAAGGAAGGATATAGGTGGAGACAGGAAGATAGAGGGAGAACTGGGAAGGGGGAGGGGAAGAGAGGGACAGAGGAACTATCTAAAGTTGGAGTCAATGTTCATACCGCTGGGCTGCAAGCTGCCCAAGCGAAATATGAGGTGCTGTTCCTCCAATTTCCAGTGGGCCTCACTATGGCACTGGAGGAGGCCCATGACATAAAGGTCAGACTGGGAGTGGGAGGGGGAGTTGAAGTGCTCAGCCACCGGGAGATCAAGTTGGTTGAGGCGGACTGAGCGAAGGTGTTGAGCGAAACGATCGCGAGCCTGCGTTTGGTTTCGCCGATGTTTTGGCACATTGATGGGTCATTTACTGTGGGACCAGGAAGCTCCAGAGACAGTAGGTTTCACTGTACATCTCTGCTGAGTATTTGACATCATGTCTGTATCTGAGTTGGAGTTTAGTTTATTGTCACGTGTACCGAGGTACAGTGAAAAGCTTTTGTTGCGTGCTGTCCAGTCAGCGGAAAGACAATACATGATTACAACTGGACCATTTCTCAGTGTACAGATACATGATAAAGGGAATGTCGTGAATAACGTTTAGTGCAAGAATAGTGAAAGGCCTGGATAGAGTGGATGTGGAGAGGATGTTTCCACTAGTGGGAGTGTCTAGGACCAGAGGCCATAGTCAGGGGGTGATGAATCTGTGGAATTCATTGCCACAGTGGTCCCATAACAGAAGCGTCCACGTTGCAGGGCTGGAAACTGGAAGTGTCCTGAGCTAATTCTGCTACCACCATCATTGAGTAGAGGAGCAAAGAGGTCCTTCTGCAGTTGTGCAGGGCCCTAGTGAGACCGCACCTGGAGTACTGTGTGCAGTTTTGGTCCCCAAATTTGAGGAAGGATATTCTTCCTATTGAGGGCGTGCAGCGTAGGTTCACTAGGTTAGTTCCCGGAATGGCGGGACTGTCGTATGTTGAAAGACTGGAGCGACTGGGCTTGTATACACTGGAATTTAGAATGATGAGAGGGGATCTTATCGAAACATATAAGATTATTAAGGGATTGGACATGCTAGAGGCAGGAAACATGTTCCCGATGTTGGGGGAGTCCTAAACCAGGGGCCATAGTTTAAGAATAAGGAGTAGGCCATTTAAAACGGAGATGAGGAGTGAATCTGTGGAACTCTCTGCCTCAGAAGGGCCAAATGGCCTACTCCTGCACCTATTGTCTAATGTGTATCTATTGTAACAAGTGATGGCTGCCAATGATTGTCGCCGGAAATAAGGGGACATTTGAAACATAGATGATGGACATGAAAGAGGAGATTGCCGCAGAAGACTGTGGCCAAGTCAGTGGATATATTTAAGGTAGAGATAGATAGATTCTTGATTAGTGCGGGTGTCAGAGGGTTATGGGGAGAAGGCAGGACAATGGGTTCAGGAGGGAGAGATAGATCAGCCATGATAGCTGGTCATCGAGGACTCGGTGGACCGAAAGTCCTGTTTCCGCTCTGTATCTCGAAACTAAATTAAACTGTTGTTGTTCGTCCTTCTGGTTCGAAGATGACCATGACTTCACTTTCAGTTGGAGGATTGGTGACTGTGGGTCCGGAAGTGACTGGTGAGGCCAATCCGGGCCCGGAAGGCACGCCCACACGTAGGACACAAGTGGATGGTTGCTGAAGTGGAAGTGGAGGTAGCCCGGGCCTTGCGCGCGGTGCGTTTCCTCTGGGCCTCTGCAGTGCGTCTGTTCTCTGCTGCACGGGCTCCTGTGGTGAGCTTGCTACGCCAGGTTGGACGGTCCAGAGCAAGAGATTCCCAAGTGCTGAGGTTGATGTCCAAGTCTTTGTGGGACACTTTGAGCCAGTCCTTAGTCCTTAAACCAATGAAACTATAAAGGTGAATTGGAAGTGCAGTCACCGTTAAAACATAGATTTGATGAAGAGATGTTTCCATTCGGTAATTAAGTTGTGGTTTTCACTGAAATCCAAAAAGGACTTTGGTTTCTTGAAAATAAAAGTAATTCTAAACTTTTATTTTAAGGAAAGCAGTGCCCTTTTCAGACGAGTGTTTCCAAAAGAGTCTAAAAATCTTCTGGTTCTTGGCTGTTCCTCTGAAGGTATCTCTTCTCCAGTGTATCCTGTAACCTAAACAGACTATGTTTTCCAAACACACCTTGAATTTCCATCATAATCGGTAATATATTTGGACCGGAGCAGGTTTGGCAACTTAAAACAGGAGCAAGCTAGAAGTTGGAGGTTCTTTAGCTGGACAGCTGGGACTATAGGCTTTCATCGGGGTCTGTTCTAGGAACTGCTCGCAAATGTGGGAGAGCATGTCCCACAATCATTTAATAAAATTTATTGACCTCTTAAACTAGATGTCTGGATAACGAATACGAGGGAGTTTTATTGGATTTTAAAGAATCTGGATCTGTTAATCAGACGGTAATTGAAATAAAAGGTTTGCTTTTGTTGGAGCAAGACATTTGAGAGAAGTGTTTAAGTTTATGAAGGGAGGATGTGGAGAAGACAATTTCCTGACTGGACCAAAGTATAAGATTGTGTCCGTGACGGACTGCAGATGCTGGAAGCTGAAACAAGAAACAAGAGACAATAGACAATAGGTGCAGGAGGAGGCCATTCGGCCCTTCGAGCCAGCACCACCATTCAATGTGATCATGCCTGATCATTCTCAATGCTGGAGGATCTCAGTGGGTCGAGCAGCATCTGTGAGGGTTCAGATTTAGGTTTATTCGGGTCTGGACTCTTCTTCAGACTGAATAGGGCCCTAGTGAGACCGCACCTGGAGGACTGTGTGCAGTTTTGGTCTCCAAATTTGAGGAAGGATATTCTTGCTATTGAGGGCGTGCAGCGTAGGTTTACTAGGTTAATTCCCGGAATGGTGGGACTATCATATGTTGAAAGACTGGAGCGACTAGGCTTGTATACACTGGAATTTAGGATGAGAGGAGATCTTATCAAAACGTATAAGATTATTAAGGGGTTGGACACGTTAGAGGCAGGAAACATGTTCCCAATGTTAGGGGAGTCCAGAACAAGGGGCCACAGTTTAAGAATAAGGGGTAGGCCATTTAGAACTGAGATGAGGAAAAACTTTTTCAGTCAGAGAGTTGTGAATCTGTGGAATTCTCTGCCTCAGAAGGCAGTGGAGGCCAATTCTCTGAATGCATTCAAGAGAGAGCTGGATAGAGCTCTTAAGGATAGTGGAGTCAGGGGGTATGGGGAGAAGGCAGGAACGGGGTACTGATTGAGAATGATCAGCCATGATCACATTGAATGGCGGTGCTGGCTCGAAGGGCCGAATGGCTTCCTCCTGCACCTATTGTCTATTGTCTATTGTCTAATAGGAGGAGGGGGGAGAAAGCTGGACAATATAGGTGGGGCCAAGACGAAGCCTAGTTGGTGATAGTTGGATACAGATAAGGGGGATCGAGTATTTTAATTTAGTTTAGTTTAGGTCAGGGATACAGTGCGGAAACAGGCCCTTCAGCCTGCCAACCAGTGATTCTCACACACTCATGTTATACTTTCCCATACCCTGGGAAATTTACAATTTCACATAAGCCAATTAGCCTACAAACTGTTCGTCTTTGGAGTGTGGGAGGAAACCGGAGCACCCGGAGAAAACCCACGCAGGCCACGGGGGAAATAGTACAAACTCCGTACAGACGGCAGCCGCAGTCAGGATCGAACCCGGGACTCTGGCGCTGTAAGGCACCAACTCTACCGCTGCGCCACCATGCCAAGTTAGAAGATGGTGGAATAAGTGACAAAGACCAGAAGTGATCCGAAATGCTGCCTGTCCATTCCCTCCATAGTTGCTGCCAGACCCGCCGAGTTCCTCCAGCACATGGTGTTTTTCTTAAGGTTCCAGCATCTGCAGTTCCTTGTGTTTCCAAAGTACTCCCTGCCAGAGTCCTGAAGAAACACGAACATCTGCTTTCCATCTGAGCAGATTCCCATAAAATGCCAACCAGAGATAAAGTGATGGAACGCTTGCACCTAACGTGGACGTGCTTCAAATTGTTTTAACAACAAACTAATCGCTGGAGGAACTCAGTGGGTCGGGCAACACCTGCGGAGAAAATGGACAGAGGTCCTTTCAGATCAGGAGCTGGTAGACGTTTTATGACTTTAGACTTACTTTTGATCTGAAGAAGGGTCCTGACCCGAAACGTCACCCATTCCTTCTCTCCAGTCTGCTGAATTAGATTTAGATTTTTAGATTTGGATTATTATTTTTTAGATTTAAATACAGCGCGGAAACAGGCCCTTCGGCCCACTGAGTCCGCGCCGCCCAGCGATCCCCGCACATTAACACTATCCTACACACACTAGGGGCGATTTTTACATTTACCCAGTCAATTAACCTACATACCTGTACGTCTTTGGAGCGTGGGAGGAAACCAAAGATCTCGGAGAAAACCCACGCAGGTCACGGGGAGAACGTACAAACTCCGTACAGACGGCGCCCGTAGTCAGGATCGAACCTGAGTCTCCGGCGCTGCATTCACTGTAAGGCAGCAACTCTACCGCTGCGCCACCGTGAATTACTCCAGCACTTTGTGCCTATCTTCTTACTTTAGACTTTAGAGAAACAGCACGGAAACATGCCCTTCGGCCCACTGAGACCGCACCGACCTGCGTTCAGCCCGTACATTAACACTATCCTACCCACTAGGGACAATTTACAATTTACAGAAGCCAATTAACCTACAAATCTGCAGGTCTTTAGAGTGTGGGAGGAAACTGGAGCGCCCGGAGAAAACCCACGTGGTCACGGGGAGAACGTACAAACTCCGTACAGACAGCACCCGTGGTCAGGATCGAACCCGGGCCTCTGGCGCTGTGAGGCAGCGAATCTACCGCTGCGCCACCGTGCAGCTCAACTGCTGCTGAATAATCTAAGTACCCCTCAAAAATGCAGCTCTGAAATGTGTCCAGGCCTCATGTTTCATTATCTCATGGTCTGATCTTTCACAGTGTGATCTTTGACTGGTGTCAGTGTTTGGAAATCTTGAATCTCAAGATCAGTCACCATATGCTTTATATTTTATACATTTCCAGTCCATTACATAATATTCATGTCAAATAAATCTCAACAACCACAGAGAAGGGGGACATTAACATTTTTTGCACATTAACTCATTTCTTCCCATGTACGTCTTCCAACCTCCAAGCGGCTTGAGTTAAGTTAGCCAAGTGAAGCAAATAATATTATGTGCTTTAATTAACGAAACAAAGCACAGCTTATCTAGCAAAAAAAGTCATTGATTTGTTTGAAGGTAATTCTGAAGAAGGGTCTCGACCCGAAACGTCACCCATTCCTTCTCTCCAGAGATACTGCCTGTCCCGCTGAGTTACTCCAGCATATTGCGTCTATCTTGGGCGGCACGGTGGCGCAGCGGTAGAGTTGCTGCCTTACAGCGAATGCAGCGCCGGAGACTCAGGTTCGATCCTGACTACGGGCGCCGTCTGTACGGAGTTTGTACGTTCTCCCCGTGACCTGCGTGGGTTTTCTCCGAGATCTTCGGTTTCCTCCCACACTCCAAAGACGTACAGGTATGTAGGTTAATTGACTGGGTAAATGTTTTTTTTAAATTGTCCCTAGTGTGTGTTAATGTGCGGGGATCGCTGGGCGGCGCGGACCCGGTGGGCCGAAGGGCCTGTTTCCGCGCTGTATCTCTAAATCTAAAAAAAATCTAAATCTAAAACAAAATAAAAATCAGCAGTTCCTTCCTACACATTTCATTTTTACTGCCCCATTAGTCGCTCCTGGCCAAACGATCGTGATTGAAAGTCTGTTCAACTGAGCATCAGAAGATAAACGATATCAGTGTGGCAAGGATTAGGGAGAATAACATTAATGGAGGACGGGAGGCAGACCGGAGAGAATCACGTGTGTTCATCAGTCCTACATTTTGTTCACCCCTTCATGTTGCATCCAAACTTAGTTTGGTTTCGAGATTCAGCATGGAAACGGGCCCTTCGGCCCATCGAGTCCAACCTGCCTTAACTACCTCCTCCGGCAGCTCATTCCATACACCCACCACCCTCTGTGTGAAAAAGTTACCCCTCGGATTCCTATTAAATCTTTCCCCCCCCTCACCTTAAACCTGTCCTCTGGTTCTCCATTCCTGTACTCTTGGCAAGAGACTCTGTGCGTCCACCCGACCCATTCCCCTCACGATTTTGTACACTCTATTCCTCTCGTGATTTTGTACGCAATCTTTAGAGAACTGTTTGACTGGGGCAGGTTCAGAAATGGTTGATGTGGAAAGTTCCCTTCTGCCACTCTGAAGGATGCAGGCGTGGAATCATGCTGACCATGTTAAGTGTGGGACTCGCCACCCACGTTGTAACTGGAGCACCTGCTTTTCCCTTCAGATAATTGCCCATCCCGCACTACAGCTAATCACCACCTATGGAACTGGCATTCATATCTCCGACATCTCCCTACCGTTTCTGGACCTCACCATCTCCATCACAGGAGACAGACTAGTGACTGACATCTACTACAAACCCACTGACTCCCACAGCTATCTGGACTACACCTCTTCCCACCCTGACTCCGTAACTCCCTGGTCCACTCGTCCCTTCCTACCCAAACCACCCCCTGCCCGGGCACTTTCCCCAGAAACTGCAGGAGATGCAACACCTGTCCCTTTACCTCCCCCCTCAACTCCATCCAAGGACCCAAACAGTCTTTCCAGGTGAGACAGAGGTTCACCTGCACCTCCTCCAACCTCATCTGTTGTATCCGCTGCTCCAGATGTCAACTTCTCTACATCGGCGAGACCAAACACAGGCTCGGCGATCGTTTCGCTCAACACCTTCGCTCAGTCCACCTTAACCAACCTGATCTCCTGGTGGCTCAGCACTTCAACTCCCCCCTCCCACTCCCAATCTGACCTTTCTGTCATGGGCCTCCTCCAATGCCATAGTGAGGCCCACCGGAAATTGGAGGAACAGCACCTCATATTTCACTTGGGCAGCTTGCAGCACAGCGGTATGAACATTGATTTCTCCAACTTTAGATAGTTCCTCTGTCCCTCTCTTCCCTCCCCCCCCCCCTTCCCCCTTCCCAGTTGTTCCACTGTCTTCCTGTCTCCACCTATAAACTTTCTTTGTCCTGCACCCCTGACATCAATCTGAAGAAGGGTCTCGACCCGAAACGTCACCCATTCCCTCTCTCCTAGATGCTGCTTGACCTGCTGAGTTACTCCAGCATTTTGTGATACCTTCGATTTGTATCTGCAGTTATTTTCCTACACGAACTGGCAAAGTCAGAGGGTGGAAACAGGCCCTTCGGCCCAACCTGCCCACACCAGCCAACATGTCCTATCTACACTAGCCCCACCTGCCTGCATTTGCCCCATATCCCTCTAAACCTGGCCTATCCATGTGCCTGTCTAAATGATTCTTAAACATTGCTACAGTATCTGCCTCAACTACCTCCTCTAGCAGCTCGTTCCATACACCCGCCACACTCTGTGTGAAAAAGTTACCCCTCAGGTTCCTATTAAATCTTTTCCTTCTCACAAAGTGAAGAAAGCCAATGGAATGTTGGCCTTCATAACAAGAGGAGTTGAGTATAGGGGCAAAGAGGTCCTTCTGTAGTTGTACAGGGCCCTAGTGAGATCGCACCTGGAGTACTGTGTGCAGTTTTGGTCTCCAAATTTGAGGAAGGATATTCTTGCTATTGAGGGCGTGCAGTGTAGGTTTACTAGGTTAATTCCCGGAATGGCGGGACTATCATATGTTGAAAGACTGGAGCGACTAGGCTTGTATACACTGGAATTTAGAAGGATGAGAGGAGATCTTATCGAAACGTATAAGATTATTAAGGGGTTGGACACGTTAGAGGCAGGAAACATGTTCCCAATGTTGGGGGAGTCCAGAACAAGGGGCCACAGTTTAAGAATAAGGGGTAGGCCATTTAGAACTGAGATGAGGAAAAACGTTTTCAGTCAGAGAGTTGTGAATCTGTGGAATTCTCTGCCTCAGAAGGCAGTGGAGGCCAATTCTCTGAATGCATTCAAGAGAGAGCTGGATAGAGCTCTTAAGGATAGCGGAGTCAGGGGGTATGGGGAGAAGGCAGGAACGGGGTACTGATTGAGAATGATCAGCCATGATCACATTGAATGGCGGTGCTGGCTCGAAGGGCCGAATGGCCTCCTCCTGCACCTATTGTCTATTGTCTATCCGATGTCCTCTGGGTCTCCATTCTCCTACTCTGGGCAAGAGACTCTGTGCGTCTACCCGATCTATTCCTCTCATGATTTTATACACCTCTATAAGATCACCCCACATACCTTGATAATTTTCCTCAGTGCTCACATCCCCTTTTCTAAAAATAAATGCTTATAATATCAATAGCACCACAGGTAACCATGGTAATTCTCACTTTTTATCCCACTCACAGGGAAAATACAGAATGTAATACGTTAGTTATTTTGTTCAATTTGCATTATATCTAGCCCTACTTGGTTATTGTATTTGGTGGGGAGGAGGTAGTGGTGAGATAATTTGTTGTTTTTTGTTGCAACTATTGATTCTATCACAATGAGTAACCGCCAAGTTTATGTAATGAACACATGGCTGTTAAAATGCCAGGCACCTGACCCCAAGCTCCACGAGGTATCTGCTTGTGCTTCAATAAACAATTGACAATAGACAATAGGTGCAGGAGGAGGCCATTCGGCCCTTCGAGCCAGCACCGCCATTCAATGCGAGCATGGCTGATCATTCTCAATCAGTAACCCGTTCCTGCCTTCTCCCCATACCCCCTGACTCCGCTATCTTTAAGAGCTCTATCCAGCTCTCTCTTGAATGCATTCAGAGAATTGGCCTCCACTGCCTTCTGAGGCAGAGAATTCCACAGATTCACAACTCTCTGACTGAAAAAGTTTTTCCTCATCTCAGTTCTAAATGGCCTACCCCTTATTCTTAAACTGTGGCCCCTGGTTCTGGACTCCCCCAACATTGGGAACGTGTTTCCTGCCTCTAACGTGTCCAACCCCTTAATAATCTTATACGTTTCGATAAGATCTCCTCTCATCCTTCTAACTTCCAGTGTATACAAGCCTAGTCGCTCCAGTCTTTCAACATATGATAGTCCCGCCATTCCAGGAATTAACCTAGTAAACCTACGCTGCACGCCCTCAATAGTGAGAGGTACGTACGTTTTCGTTTTTAGAGGTACAGCGTGCAAACTGGGTCTTCGGTCCACCGAGCCCGCGCCGACCAGTGATCACCCCGTTCACTAGTTCTATTCTACACACCAGGGACAATTTTCCAGAAGCCCGCAGGTCTTTGAAATGTGGGAGGGAACCGGAGCGCCAGGGGAAAGCCCATCCGGTGGTTCCAGGGAGAATGTACAAACTCCATACAGACAAGAAACATTGTCAGGATCGAACCCGGGTCTCTGGCGACGCGAGGCAGCAACTCTACCGCTGTGCCACCGTGCTGCCCCGTGCCACAGTGCTGAACATAAGAGATGTAAAGGTGGTGCTGTGGTCGAGTTGTTGCACTACAGCGTCAGAGACCCGGGTTCGATCCCGACTACGGGTGCCGTCTGTACGGAGTTTGTACGTTCTCCCCGTGACCTGCGTGGGTTTTCTCCGAGATCTTCGGTTTCCTCCCACACTCCAAAGACGTACAGGTTTGTAGGTTAATTGGCTGGGTGTAAATGTAACATTGTCCCAAGTGTGTGTAAGGTAGTGTTAGTGCGCGGGGATCGCTGGTCGGTGCGGGCTCGGTGGGCCGAAGGGCCTGTTGCCGTGCTATTTCTCTAACTAAACTAAAGATATCTTCATTGGCTGTTCCTTATATTCAGTCCCTCGGCTTCACGCCAAGAAAAATATTATTTTAATGCACAGGCAGCATAAAAGGTTTATTTAAGCAGGTCAGTGTATTGAGGAGAATAAAACTTAATAAAGTCCCCAGATGTAAAGGTAACTTAAAACCAGCCTGCACTGGTTTAAAGGTGCCCCTAGGTTGAAGTTGAATCGCACAGAAAATTGTAGTTTAGTTGTTTCGTTTATTATTGGCACCTACTGAGGTACAGTGAAATGCTTTTGTTTGTTTAGTTTAGTTTAGAGATACAGCGTGGAAACATCCCCTTCGGCACACCGGGTCCGCGCCGACCAGCGATCCCCGCACATTAACACTATCCTACACCCACTAGGGACAATTTTTACATTTACCAAGCCAATTAGCCTACAAACCTGTACGTCTTTGGAGTGTGGGAGGAAACTGAAGATCTCGGAGAAAACGTACAAACTCCGTACAGACAGCACCCGTAGTCGGGATCGAACCAGGGTCTCCGAAGCTGCATTCGCTGTAAGGCAGCAACTCTACCGCTGCTCCACCGCCCGTGCTAGCTATCCAGTCAGAGAAGACTACACATGAATCAATCAAGCCATGCGCAGATAGAGAATAACGATAGTCTGAATCATAGTCAAACAGTCTGGAAACAGGCCCTGAGGCCCAACTTGTGTCCACATCAACCAACATGTCCCATCTACAGTAGTCCCACATGCCTGAGATTAGCCCATATCCCTCTAAACCTGTCCTATCCATGTACCCGTGTAAATGTTCCTTACACGTTGCGATAATCCCTGCCTCAACTACCTCCTCCGGCAGCTTGTTCCTCACACCCACCACCCTTTGTGTGAAAATGTTACCCCTCAGATTCCTATTAAATCTTTAACCCCTCACCTTAAATCTATGTCCTCTGGTTCTCGATTCCCCTACTCTGGGCAAGAGTACCCGATCTATCCCTCTCGTGATTTATACACCTCTATAAGATCGCCCCTCATCCTCATGCGCTCCAAGGAATAGAGTCCCAGCCTACTCAACCTCTCCCCGAAACTCAGGCCCTCTAGTCCTGGCAACATCCTCGTAAATCTTCTCTGCACCCTTTCTAACTTGACAACATCTTTCCTCTCAGGTAGCGCCCAAAACTGAACACAGTACTCTAAATGCGGCTCGCCAACGTCTTGTACAACTGCAACATGACCTCTCAACTTCTATACTCAATACTCTGATTGGTGAAGGCCAATGTGCCAAAAGCCTTTTTGACCTGTGATCTACCTGGAATCTTTCATCAAATCCCCACATATCTTCCATAAATCCTCATTCCTGGAATTTTTAGGGGGCCTGGGTTTCATGGCTGGTGCATTTTCTGTGGGGTTTTAACCTCTCATTAACGTATTGTAGTTTAAAATCTTACAGATGGTTGTAGCTATAAAAGTAATGTCAATTTATGGCATCATATTATTCACAAAAATACTTTAAAAAAAATCTTTATTTGGTTGACTTTCCATACATTCACTGCAGTCACTGCAGAGGCATAAAAAACCCCCCATTACAGTACAAGATTTTACATTCTAAAGTTGCACTCTAAAAATGTAGCATTTTCATTTTGGCTCCCAGTTCTCACAAACCCAATGTATTCATTGTACAATCACACCTGAATCATACCTGTGCTACTGCTTTGAAAAGACTTTGCCATTTCTCCTCTGACCCCCCCCACCCACCAAATTTCATAAGTACCCAGTTCCCTTCCTGATACTTTAATTTAGGTTAGAGTCTGAAGTCATTAAAGTAACGTAACTAAAGATACAGCAGGAAACAGCAGGACTGTGCCCACCAACGATCACCCGTATACTATTTCTGTCCTACACCACTGGGGACAATTTACAGAAGCCAATTAACCGACAAACCTTTAGGAACTTTAGAGACACAGCAAGGTACGGTAGCGCAGCGGTAGAGTTGCTGCTTTACAGCGAATGCAGCGCCGGAGACTCAGGTTCGATCCTGACTACGGGTGCTGCACTGTAAGGAGTTTGTACGTTCTCCCCGTGACCTGCGTGGGCTTTCTCCGAGATCTTCGGTTTCCTCCCACACTCCAAAGACGTACAGGTATGTAGGTTAATTGGCTGGGTAAATATAAAAATTGTCCCTAGTGGGTGTAGGATAGTGTTAATGTACGGGGATCGCTGGGCGGCACGGACTTGGAGGGCCGAAAAGGCCTGTTTCCGGCTGTATATATATATATGATGATATGATAAGGAAACACACCCTTCAGCCCACTGAGTCAGTGCCGTACCAATGATTACCCGTACACTAGTTCTATCCTACACGATTTTACCGAAGCCAAATAGCCTACAAACCTGTACGTCTTTAGAGCGTAGGGGGAAACCAGAGCACCCGGAGAAAACCCACGCGGTCACGGGGTGAACGTGCAAACTCCGTACAGACAGCACCTGTAGTCATGATCAAACCCGGGTCTCTGGCGCTGTAAGGCAGCAACTCTACCGCTGCGCCACCGTGCCGCCCTCATCCATTCAACGACTTTCAACACACTGTCTGCATTCTTATATTTCTCCGGCTTCCTAATAAAGGAGGCAGCCATTCAGCCCATTGAGCCTATGCTAACACCCTCACTTTTATTTCACCAACAACCTATTCTCTCCCACATTCACACAAACACCACACTGATATCCTTACCATCTACCTCCACTCAGGGTACATGACAATGACCAAACCTGCCATCAATTCAAAAGCGCTCAGTCCACCTGGGCCCATACAATCTCCCAGTTGTCAAACACTTTAATTCCCCCTCCCATTCCCACACTGACCTTTCTGTCCTGGGCCTCCTCCAGAACAAGGGGGCACAGTTTAAGAATAAGGGGTAGGTCATTTAGAACTGAGATGAGGAAAAACTTTTTCAGTCAGAGTTGTGAATCTGTGGAATTCTCTGCTTCAGAAGGCAGTGGAGGCCAATTCTCTGAATGCATTCAAGAGAGAGCTAGATAGAGCTCTTAAGGATAGCGGAGTCAGGGGGTATGGGGAGAAGGCAGGAACGGGGTACTGATTGAGAATGATCAGCCATGATCACATTGAATGGCGGTGCTGGCTCGAAGGGCCGAATGGCCTCCTCCTGCACCTATTGCCTACTGTCTACTTTCCCCTTCAGGTGTAGGCAACTGTCTGAAGAAGGGTCTGGGCCAGAAACATCGCCCATTCCTTCTCTCCAGGGATGCTGCCTGTCCCGCTGAGTTACTCCAGCATTTGGTGTCTATCTTCACTGTAAACCTACTTGCTAAACTATAGCAAGAAGCACAAAAGGGATTCCCTTCTCTCTGTTCAGACAGGCTCCATTGGCACGTTACTATACCTGCCGTGTCTTCATTCAAAACACCTTACTCGGAGATTAAATTCAATAACAGACCGATAGCGTAGTAAATCTGGTAAATAGGGTGGTGAATCTGTGGAATTCATTGCCACCGACGGCTCTGGAGGCCAAATCAATGAGTATTTTTAAGGCGGAGATGACAGATTGGTGATTAGTACTGGTGTCAGGGGTTATGGGGAGAAGGCAGGTGAATGGAGTTAGGAGGGAGAGATAGGTCAGCCATGAGTAGACTTGATGGGCCGAATGGCCTAATTCTGCTCCTATCACTCTTGAACATATCAACTTATAATAGTTTAAATATGTTTCTTAAATGTTAAAGCTATCAACATTTTACTATTGCCCTTTCATTATATTATTGAAATGGTTAGAGCACCAAGGCACATTCCTTGTGTATGCACATACTTGGCCAATAAACTTATTCATTCATTCATTCAGTTCTTTTTTCTCCACCCAACCTCTGCCTTTTGCACATTGTGACGACTTTATTGCAAACTCCACATCCCAAGGTTTGCATGTACTTTGGCTCTTGATATTCATACAAGTGTCATGGAGAGGGGATCTTATCGAAACGTCTACGATTATTAAGGGGTTGGACACATTAGAGGCAGGGAACATGTTCCCAATGTTGGGGGAGTCCAGAACAAGGGGCCACAGTTTAAGAATAAGGGGCAGGCCATTTAGAACGGAGATGAGGAAAAACTTTTTCAGTCAGAGAGCTGTGAATCTGTGGAATACTCTGCCTCAGAAGGCAGTGGAGGCCAATTCTCTGAATGCATTCAAGAGAGAGCTGGATAGAGCTCTTAAGGATAGCGGAGTCAGGGGGTATGGGGAGAAGGCAGCAACGGGGTACTGATTGAGAATGATCAGCCATGATCACATTGAATGGCGGTGCTGGCTCGAAGGGCCGAATGGCCTCCTCCTGCACCTATTGTCTATTGGACCCGGTGGGCCAAAGGGCCTGTTTTCGCGCAGTAACTCTAAACTAAACTAAAATTATTTGTACCAAACATGATGCCAAGATAAACTGATCTCCTCTGCCTGCTCATGATCATATCTCTCCATTCCCAGCAAATCCATGTACCTGTCTAAAAGCCTCTTGAATGCCAGTTGTGTCTGCCCCCACCACCCCTGGCTGTGCCTACCAGGCACCCACTACGCTCTGAGTATAAAGAAACATGGCCCTTTCAAACTTTGCCCTCTCACCTTGAAGCTATGCCCTCTAGTCTTTGACATTTCCACCCTGGAACGAACTATGCCCCAGGGACATCGTGGGTTTCTAATTCTGCTCGGAAATGTTTTAAACGGGCTGCAGAATTGCACCAAACTCTACAATGATAGCTGCCAGAGACCCAGGTTCGATCCTGACAATGGGTGCTTGCTTATCTGTACAGAGTTTGTACGTTCTCCCTGTGACCGTGTGGGTTTTCTCCGTGCTGGAGGCCATTCGGCCCTTCAAGCCAGCACCGCCATTCAATGTGATCATGGCTGATCATTCTCAATCAGTACCCCGTTCCTGCCTTCTCCCCATACCCCCTGACTCCGCTATCCTTAAGAGCTCTATCTAGCTCTCTCTTGAATGCATTCAGAGAATTGGCCTCCACTGCCTTCTGAGGCAGAGAATTCCACAGATTTACAACTCTCTGACTGAAAACGTTTTTCCTCATCTCCGTTCTAAATGGCCTACCCCTTATTCTTAAACTGTGGCCCCTTGTTCTGGACTCCCCCAACATTGGGAACATGTTTCCTGCCTCTAACGTGTCCAACCCCTTAATAATCGTATACGTTTCGATAAGATCTCCTCTCATCCTTCTAAATTCACACTCAAATGATGCACAGGTTTGAAGGCCAATTGGCTTTGGTAAGATCGCAAATTGTCCCTAGCGTGTGTAGGATAGTGTTAGTGTGCGGGGATCGCTGGTCGGCGCGGACTAGGCCGACCAAAGGGCCTGTTTCCACACTGTATCTCTAAACTCAACTAAAAAGAATAACTACACCTGCAGCAGTCTTTCAAGAAGGCAGCTCACAACCATAAGCCAAGGACCCCACAACTGAAGTGAAAGATAATGCCTGTTCTCTCTCCACCCCCTCCTCATGAGACACTTCTGGGAATGAATTAAATAAATATCTTTAACTTGCAAAGCCTGACATGTTCTTCACCAACATCACAGTATGAAGGTAAAGCTGCAACACAGACACAAAATGCTGGAGTAACTCAACGGGTCAGGCAGCATCTCTGGAGAAAAGGAATAAGTTGGCGTTTCGTGTCCGAACCCTTCTTCTGCAAGAAGTGGAACCCTCTCAAAACTGCAGGAGACTTTGATGCTTTCAAAATGCCCGTCTGTTATCATGACTGATCTTATAGTTTTGTTTAGTTTATTGTTGTCACGTTTACCGAGGTACAGTGAAAACAAATTATTGCTGCCTGCTATCCAGTCAGTGAAAAGACGACATGTGATTACAATCAAGCCGTCCACAGATACAGGATAAAGGGAACAATGTTTAGTGCAAGATAAAGCAAGTTAGGGTTAGGGTTAGGATAGTCCGAGGGTCTCCAATGAGGTAGATGGTAGGTCAGGACCGCTCTCTAGTTCATATCATATCATATCATATATATACAGCCGGAAACAGGCCTTTTCGGCCCTCCAAGTCCGTGCCGCCCAGCGATCCCCGCACATTAACACTATCCTACACCCACTAGGGACAATTTTTACATTTACCCAGCCAATTAACCTACATACCTGTACGTCTTTGGAGTGTGGGAGGAAACCGAAGATCTCGGAGAAAACCCACGCAGGTCACGGGGAGAACGTACAAACTCCTTACAGTGCAGCACCCGTAGTCAGGATCGAACCTGAGTCTCCGGCGCTGCATTCGCTGTAAAGCAGCAACTCTACCGCTGTGCTACCGTGCCGCCCAAAGGATGTGAAAGGATGGCTCAGTTGCCCGCGGTGCTGGCTCGAAGGGCCGAAAGGCCTCCTCCTGCACCTATTTTCTATGTTCTATAACAGCTGGGAAGAAACTGTCCCTGAATCTGGAGGTGTGCGTTTGCACACTGCTGTACCTCTTGCCTGATGGGAGAGGGGAGAAGAGGAAGTGAGACTGGTCCTTGGTTATGCTGCTGGCCTTGCCGAGCCAGCGCGAGGTGTAAATGGAGTCTACACTTCACGCTGGAGAATAAATTTAGAGAATAACCAATGAAATGTCTTTTTTTTTTCTGGTTAAATGCTTATGTAATGTGAATACGGTTACTTCAAAATGCTGTTGCTAACATCAATGGCAGGTTTAATTAATTCTTTAAAGTGCCTATTGTGTCATTGGTCACTGATTAATTGGATTCCTATTGAAATTAAAGTTTTCATTGACTTTCTGAAACAACGCATCACAAATTGCAATCAATTATACCTTGCTGTTGGGTTAACTGAAAAATGCAGAGAGATTGAGCAAACCTACTTATCCATGGTCACCTTTGAGCGCTTCCATTCACTATAATCCTTACATCTACATGTGTCACCCTGGATGGCACACACTCTTCTCCAAGCAGCTCTTGGGCCCATTGAGTTGTAATATTTCTCGTGCCCCAGTGCTGCTCAGACGAGGAGTATTAGAGAGTTCATACGCAACCCACCAAATCTGAAGGAAACAAATTAAAAGACAAATTTTTGAAAAACAACTAAGTCCACACCTTGGCAAACATGTAGACACAAAATGATGGAGTTACCCAGCAGGACAGGCAGCATCTCTGGAGAGAAGGAATGGGTGACGTTTCGGGTCGAGACCCTTCTTCAGACTGAGAGAAAGGGAAACGTGAGATTTAGACGGTGATAATAGAGAGAGATATGGAACAAATGAATGAAAGATATGAATCAGGGAGCGGGAGCAGTGACAATAGACAATAGGTGCAGGAGGAGGCCATTCGGCCCTTCGAGCCAGCACCGCCATTCAATGTGATCATGGCTGATCATTCTCAATCAGTACAATAGACAGTGAAAGAGAGTGTTGCAGAACTCTCGTTGGAGAGAGGAGGAGGACTTCCTCAAAGTAGCCATACCTTGAGGAGATTTCACTGTGGAGCAGACAAAATGTGTAGGAAGGAACTGTATCCACATCCATCTCGAGGCTTAGATTTTTTAAATGGCTGTTGAATTGGACATGATCAGGAACCATTAAAAGGACTGAAAAATCCTCTACAAAAGTAAAAGGTGGAAGTATTACCACAGCAAATATTTAGAGGCAACCAAAGATGGACACAAAGTGCTGGAGTTACTCCAGCACATTGTGTCTTTTTTTTGTAAACCAGCATCTGCAGTTCCTCGTTTCTACATTTCGAGGCAACCAGTCTCACTTTATGCCATCGTGCAACAAATTTTTATAGATATTGATAAAGTGCAATATGCAGCAGCAGTCACACGATCTTAACTCTAAATTAAGTACGGACAGCGTAAACGTTAAATTAGCGACAGTCTCAATTCAGTTTACCATCTTCAAGGGCAACTGAACATTAACCATGTTCATAATGCTCGAGAAACAAACTGTGTTTATACCGACTTAAGTTATGCTGAGAACACAAAACAAAGCAAAGGCAGGTAGACACAAAATGCTGGAGTAACTCAGCGGGTCAGGCAGCATCTCGGGAGAGAAGGAATGGGTGACATTTCGGGTCGAGACCCTCCTTCGGACCCTTCAGTCTCGACCCGAAACGTCACCCATTCCTTCTCTCCCGAGATGCTGCCTGACCCGCTGAGTTACTCCGGCATTTTGTGTCTACCTTCGATTTAAACCAGTATCTGCAGTTTTTTTCCTACAAAGTAAAAGGCAACCAGTTACTTGAATTTAAGCTGGATGCTGTAGAAAGAAATACCGTTAACAAAAGCTTATTCACTCTCTACATATAAATCAAAAAAATCATAAATCACATCCTCAAACAAACTCCTCAGGCGACCAAGAAACTTTTGTGGTCAGCTATCTGTGAAGGGGATCGTTTCCAATAGGATTTTTCCCTAAAACGTTTCATACACTGAAATTGTTATTAAATACGTTTCACATAATACTTGAGACTGCAGAATTGTTTTAATTAAATAGAGAAACTTTTAAATATGGTACTGTGTATAACACAACATGCTAAATCGTCATAGAATTAGTTTAAAGACTATTATAAATATATGGATGGATTGTATTATTATTATAAATGTGTTAGATATTATTATAAATGTATTATATATTTAGACTCTTCCCATTTTTTTCATGAAAATCAATTCCACTTTTTACTACAATAAACCTATCAAGGCAGAATGTAATTCTATAAAATCTGTCATCAGTGGCATAATAATTAATGAGCCCGCTACAAATGAGTTGGTTTATCACAGTAGAATATTACACCATGTCAAATTAATTTTCTTAACAAACGTTTTTTGATCCAAATGTTCCCATTTCTTTTCCCAGACGCTGACTGATCAGGTGAGCATTTTGCAGCCTTTCTGTTTTCACTTCATATTTAACAGCATCTCGAGGTTTTCACCGAAGGTAGATACAAAGTGCTGGAGTAATTCAGCGGATCAGGCAGCATCTCTGGCGGACAAAGGTGAGTGATATTTTGAGTCAGAACCATTTTTCAGAAGGGTTTTCCCCCACAGTAGAGGGGGGGGGGCAGAGAACTGGAGGTACGAAAAGACCAGAGGAAATCAGGGCCGGCAACAAATGATCAAGGAGGGGTGGAGCCCACAATGGTCCATTGTTGGCTGGGGAAGAGGTGATTACGGAGGGATACAAGGATGTGAACAGTGGAACTAGTGGGAAGACTAGGGTGGGGAAGCGGGGAAGAAAGGGAATGTAGGGGTTACTTGAAATTAGAGAAATCAACGTTCATTCCGCTGGGATGTAAGCCGCCCAAGCGAAATACGAGGTGCTGTTCCTCCAATTTGCGTGTGGCCTCACTCTGACAGTGGAGGAGGCCCAGGACAGAATGGTCAGTGTGGGAATGGGAGGGGGAGTTAAAGTGTTTGGCAACCGGGAGATCAGGTAGGCCTAGGCGGACTGAGCGGAGGTGTCCAGTGAAACGATCGCCCAGTCTGCCCTCGGTCCCGCCGATATCTAAGAGCCCACACCGGGTACATTCGATTTTGTCGTAGATTTTTTTTAATTGATTTTCTTTGTATTCACTTATCGATTTAACCTAAACCTAAAGCAAATTTCCAGTTCAAAACATGGATGCTTTAACCAATTCACTGCTATCCTTGAATGACTGGGCTTCACATGATTCCGTTAAAATCAATTTGTTAATATTCCACTTTAAAAAAAATGCTCCATTAAAGCACGAGATTAAAGATGAGATTAAAGCATGTTACATCAACTCAGTGACTTCTCAGTTCCCTGCAGCATGGGAACTAAATTCGATAGGGCGCATTGATCTAAGAAGAATCAAATGGTTTTCTCATGCATTCATCGATCACAAGCCATTACATTCACTTGTGCAGAGTAGAGTTCAAGACACATTTTGCTCTAAAAGCTTATGTTGCTTATTAGGTTTAGTTTAGTTGTTTAGAGATACAGCGCGGAAACTGGTCCATTGGTCCACGCCGACCAGCGATCACCCCGTACACCAGCACTATCCTACACATACTAGGGACAACTTATAATTTTTACCAAAGCCGATTAACCTGCACGTCGTTGGAGTGTGGTAGGAAACCAGAGCGCCCGGTGAAAACCCACGCGGTCACGGGGAGAACGTCCAAACTCCCTACAGACAGCACCCATAGTCAGGATGGAACACGGGTTTCTGGCGCTGTGAGGCAGCAACTCTACCGCTGCGCCACCGTGCCGCCATCAATGGACCTCTGACATCCATATTGTTTTAAAATACATTCAGGTGTTGTCCATACTTTGATAACCAATGTATGGAAATATTAGGAAAATAATAAACTACATTATTTACAATTCTACACTAAAGCTAGGAAGTCAGCATTGCATTGATTGTGGGGTAGTAACTGGGGCATTTTAGATAGATTGCCCAAGGTTAATACCTTTTGCAGTTCAAACAAGCTACCAGTCATGAGTGCTGCAAGAAGGCTGTGTGTCGAGGGCACATTCAGACCAGTGTTGGCCAGCCTACAGTCTACTGCAAACAGGAAAGGTGAAACAGAGGAGTATTCTAGGAAACACTGACGTTGTCTCCAAAATTGGCAGGCGGTTGGTCAAAACCGGCATGTCAGTGGCCATTACATTCACTAAACTGGTTCCACATATACCATTCATTCATTGGAACCTAAAATGCACCATGTAAGTCTATTGTCAGTGAACAAGTTCAATCTGTTGTGGCTGATCTGTCTCTAGGAGGGAGAGATAGATCGGCCATGATTGAATGGCGGAGTAGACTTGATGGGCCGAATGGCCTAATTCTACTCCTATGACCTTAAATTAGCGTTTAAAAGCAAAATTCAGAAGCCGGCCTGACGTAGTGTTGTATCGGAACAGATGCTGCTGCTTCGTCAGTCCCGGCCGCTGGATTAGAATTAGAATCAGCCGAGGCGTCGAGCTCCAGTGAATTGTGTGTGGTTCTCGGAAGACTTCCTCTGCCGATGTTCAGTGCAGACACCCCCTTCAGAAGGGCACTTTGTTTACCTCCCATCTCCACCTCCCTCCTCGTGGGTCTGTGGCAAATGTGAAAGATCTGCCGACCCCAGACTTGCTGCAACAAGACCAGTCAAGGCTGGTCAGTGCTGAGAGGCGTTCACGTCACCGGTCACGGTTGTCAGTTTTAAAGGGGCGGGGGGTCCCTGGGGTTTATGTTGGGGGTTGCTGCGAAGATTGTCGTCCATCTGAAAGAAAAGCAAACGCAAAGATCTTGAAGGGTTTAAAAATCCCCCCTTAAAAAAAAATTGTTTGCAAGTTAACATTAATGGCTTCGTACGCTTCAATGGGTTTTGCTTTTAAAAAACAGTCACATGTTAAGAGAGTCGTTGAGACATACGGCACAGAAACAGGCCCTTCGGCCCATCTCGGCCGTGCTGACCCAGATGCTCCACCAAGTTAGTCCCTTTTGCCATAGTCATATCCCTCCAAATCTTTCATATTTCATATTTCAGATACAGCGCGGAAACAGGCCTTTACGGCCCACCAAGTCTGCGCCGCCCAGCGATCCCCGCACATTAACACTATCCTACACACACTAGGGACAATTTTTACATTTGCCCAGTCAATTAACCTACATACCTGTACGTCTTTGGAGTGTGGGAGGAAACCGAAGATCTCGGAGAAAACCCACGCAGGTCACGGGGAGAACGTACAAACTCCTTACAGTGCAGCACCCGTAGTCAGGATCGAACCTGAGTCTCCGGCGCTGCATTCGCTGTAAAGCAGCAACTCTACCGTTGCGCCACCGTGCCTAACCATGTACATGTCCACATGTCTTTTAAATGTTCACAAGTTCTAAAGATCATCAGTGAACTTTTGAAACTTTCTCAGCACCAAATCGTGCTGCCTTGATGATGTCTGTGGTCTGATTTTACCGGGTTGAGTGCAAAACATAGCAGTTCATAATTAATAGGAGCAGACTTAGGCCATTCGGCCCATCAAGTCTACTCCGCAGCGTAGGTTTACTAGGTTAATTCCCGGAATGGCGGGACTATCACATGTTGAAAGACTGGAGCGACTCGGCTTGTATACACTGGAATTTAGAAGGATGAGAGGAGATCTTATCGAAACTTATAAGATTATTAAGGGGTTGGACACGTTAGAGGCAGGAAACATGTTCCCAATGTTGGGGGAGTCCAGAACAAGGGGCCACAGTTTAAGAATAAGGGGTAGGCCATTTAGAACTGGGATGAGGAAAAACTTTTTCAGTCAGAGAGTTGTGAATCTGTGGAATTCTCTGCCTCAGAAGGCAGTGGAGGCCAATTCTCTGAATGCATTCAAGAGGGAGCTGGATAGAGCTCTTAAGGATAGCGGAGTCAGTGGGTATGGGGAGAAGGCAGGAACGGGGTACTGATTGAGAATGATCAGCCATGATCACATTGAATGGCGGTGCTGGCTCGAAGGGCCGAATGGCCTCCTCCTGCACCTATTGTCTATTGTCATTCTATCATGGCTGATCTATCTTTCCCTCTCAACACCATTCACCTGCTGTCTCCCCGTAACCCCTGACACCTGTACTAATCAAGAATATTTTAGATTTTTAGATTTAGATTTAGTGATACAGCGCGGAAACAGGCCCTTCGGCCCACCGGGTCCGCGCCGCCCAGCGATCCCCGCACATTAACACTATCCTACACACACTAGGGACAATTTTTTTAAACATTTGCCCAGCCAATTAACCTACATACCTGTACGTCTTTGGAGTGTGGGAGGAAACCGAAGATCACGGAGAAAACCCACGCAGGTCACGGGGGGAACGTACAAACTCCGTACAGACGGCGCCTGTAGTCAGGATCGAACCTGAGTCTCTGGCGCTGCATTCGCTGTAAGACAGCAACTCTACCGCTGCGCCACCGTGCCGCAGTAAATATGTCAATCTTCACCTTAGAAATATCCATTGGCGGCCTCCACAGCCAACTCTGGCAGTGAATTCCACAGATTCACCACCCCCTGACTAAAGAAAGTGCTCCTCATCTCCTTTCTAAAGGTACATCCTTTTATTCAGAGGCGATGGCTTCTGGTACTAGACTCTCCCACTAGTGGAAACATCCTCTTCACATTCACTCTACCCAGGCCATGTTGTTAAGAGTGGTATGGAGCTGGAAATGCATTGCAAGGTGTGGTGGTGGAGGTACATGCGATAGTGGCACTTTAGAGGCTTTTAGATAGGCAGATGGAAGTGCAGGGAATAGAGGGATATGGATCATGTACAGGCAGATGAGATCAGTTGGCATCATGTCTGGCACAAACAATGTGGGCCGAAGGGCCTGTTCCTGTGCTGTGCTGTACTGCACTGTTCTATGTATCTGTCTCATCTACTTGATCTGGCAGTTCGTTCCATATACCAACCACTGTCTGTGTGAAAAACCTTTGTGTCAGTTGGGAATGGGTCAATAATCATGGCTGATCATTTTCAACGGTAGAGTTGCTGCCTCACAGCGCCAGAATCCCCGGTTGGACACGGACTGTGGGTGCTGTCTGTACGGAGTTTGTACATTGCCCCCGTGACCGTGACCGTGTGAGTTTCTCCGGGTGCTCCACTTTCCTCCCGAACTCCAAAGACGTACAGGGTTGCAGGTTAATTGGGCTTCTGAAAAAATTGTCCCCAGTGTGTAGGATAGTGCGAGTGTACTGGGATCGCTGGTCGGCACGGACTCGGTGGGCCGAGGAGCCTGTTTCCGCACTGCATCTCGAAAACTAAACTCATGTACACTGTTAAGAACAAAACCATCAGTCAAGATCTCGACACTTCATGAAACAAATCGGCTCAATAGAAAATGATTAAAATGATCAACCTTTTCAATTAAGTTGCATTCCTTGTTTACAAGCTGGGTTAGTTTCTGCAGGTTTTCATCCACCATTTCCTCAGAGGTGACTAATATGGAAAGACAATCAGAGAGAAATGTATTTTAAACAAGAGTGAGACAAAAGGACTATCTATATGAGACCTGAAATACTCTCAGGACCGATGAGCCAAAACATTACGACCACTGACAGGCAAAGTGAATAACATTGAATATCTTGTTACAATGGCACCTGTCATGGGGTGGGATATATTAGTCAGCAAGTGAACAATCAGTTCTTGAAGTTGACGTGTTGGATGCAGGAGAAATGGGCAGGAGTAAAGACCTGAGCGACTTTGACAAGGGCCAAATTGTTGTGGCCAGACGACTGGGTCAGAGCATCTCTGAAACGGCAAGGCTTGTGGGGTGCTCCCGGTCAGAAGTAGTGAGTACCGACCGACAGTGGTCCGAGGAGGGACAAACCACAAACTGGCGACAGACAGGGTGTTGGGCGCCCAAGGCTCATCGATGAGCGAGGGCAACGAAGGCTATCCCGTCTGGTTAGAACCGACAGAAGGAAATCTTATCGAAACACATAGGATTATTAAGGGGCTGGACACGTTAGAGGCAGGAAACATGTTCCCAATGTTGGGGGAGTCCAGAACCAGGGGCCACAGTTTAAGAATAAGGGGTAGGCCATTTAGGACGGAGATGAGGAAAAACTTTTTCAGTCAGAGTTGTGAATCTGTGGAATTCTCTGGCTCAGAAGGCAGTGGAGGCCAAGTCTCTGAATGCATTCAAGAGAGAACTAGATAGAGCTCTTAAGGATAGCGGAGTCAGGAGGTATGGGGAGAAGGCAGGAACGGGGTGCTGATTGAGAATGATCAGCCATGATCACATTGAATGGCGGTGCTGGCTCGAAGGGCCGAATGGCCTACTCCTGCACCTATTGTCTGTTAGCGTTTGACAGCACTGGGCCTGTACTCGCTGGAGTTTAAAAGAATGAGTAGTTGACCTAATTGAAACGTACCGAATAGTGAAAGGCTTGGATGGAGTGGATATGGAGAGGATGTTTCCACTAGTGGGAGAGTCTAGGGCCAGCGGTCATAAACTCAGACTTGAAGGAGGTTCCTTTAGGAAGGAGATGTGGAAGAATTTCTTTAATCAGAGTGCGGTGAATCTGTGGAAGATTTCATTGCCGCAGAGGGCTGTGGAGGCCAAGTCAAAGGATATTTTGTAAGGCAGAGATTGACAGGTTCTTGATTAGTACTGGTGTCAGGGGTAATGGGGAGAAGGCAGGAGAATGGGGTCGAGAGGGAAAGATAGATCAGCCACGATTGAATGGCGGAGTGGACTTGATGGGTCGAATGGCCTAAATTCTACTCCTAGAACTTATAATTCTGCTCCTCGAACTTAAGAACCTGACCCGCCAGGTTGCTCCGGCAATTTGCGTCTATCTTCACATCAGATGGGGTTCACTCTGAAGTCAGCTTTCAATACGCTGACAAAACATTTTCCTTTACCTTATTCACTCTCTCGGGCACGATGAGAAATGTTTGGTCTGCTTGCATCGAAACCCTTCCCACTGTCCCAGATGTGCATGAAACCCGATATCCAGCCCGTAGACGGGTCTGTACTGAGATTTATTAACACATCTGGACCTCGGGGATCGGGACGGGTCATTAGGCACCCTGAACACTTGTGCCAAGCAGGCGTGTTGGGATGTTCTTCATATCTCAAGCCCTTCATGGCTTGATTGCCCCGAACACCATCAATCCTTGCTTTGACATTATTACTTGGCATTTACATTTTTATTTTGGCAAGTGCGGTGATAATTGGAATTCCACACCTCCACCACTGCGTTAAGAGGTGCCTTCTGACATCAACCGGGGTCTAATTTAAATCATAATATCTCCCTTTTCTATACTTCTGAATTTTTCTCATGCCGTTAGATACTCTCCTTAATCTTATACACACAGCGGTGTAAAAATATAATCTTTGCAAGCTGCCTTCTTCATTTCGCACTTAAACCCAGTTTCATTCCAGCACATTTGTTCTGCAACTCTGTAAGCGCGGCATGGTGGCGCAACGGTAGAGTTGCTATTGAGGGCGTGCAGCGTAGGTTTACTAGGTTAATTCCCGGAATGGCGGGACTATCATATGGTGAAAGACTGGAGCGACTAGACTTGTATACACTGGAATTTAGAAGGATGAGAGGAGATCTTATCGAAACGTATAAGATTATTAAGGGGTTGGACACGTTAGAGGCAGGAAACATGTTCCCAATGTTGGGGGAGTCCAGAACAAGGGGCCACAGTTTAAGAATAAGGGGTAGGCCATTTAGAACTGAGATGAGGAAAAACTTTTTCAGTCAGAGAGTTGTGAATCTGTGGAATTCTCTGCCTCAGAAGGCAGTGGAGGCCAATTCTCTGATTGCATTCAGGAGAGAGCTGGATAGAGCTCTTAAGGATAGCGGAGTAAGGGGGTATGGGGAGAAGGCAGGAACGGGGTACTGATTGAGAATGATCAGCCATGATCACATTGAATGGCGGTGCTGGCTCGAAGGGCCGAATGGCCTCCTCCTGCACCTATTGTCTATTGTCTATTACAGCGCCAGAGACCCGGGTTCGATCCCGACTACGCTGCCGTCTGTACGGAGGTTGAACGTTCTCCCCGTGACGTGCGTGGGTTTTCTCCGGGTGCTCCCACACTCCAAAGACGTACCGGTTTGTAGGTTAATTGGCTTCTGTAAAATTGTAAGTTGTCCCTCGCGTGTGTAGGATAGTGCTAGCGTGCGGGGATCGCTGGTCGGCGCGGACTCAGGAGGCCAAAGGACCTGTTTCTGCACCGTATCTCTAAACTAAACTAAAATTCCCGAGCCTAAATATCTTTCCAACATCACCCACAAAATCAAACTGAGCTCCAAAACATAGCTTGGAGCGCAGGAGGATGAGGGGGTGGTCTTATAGAGATGTATAGAGATCATGAGAGGAATAGATTGGGCAGATGCACAGAGTCTCTTGCCCAGAGTTGGGAAATCAAGAACCAGAGGACACGAGCTTAAGGTAAAGGGGAGGAAGATTTAATAGGGACCTGAGGGGCAACTTCTTTTGCACAAAGTGTGGTGGGTGTATGGAATGAGCTGCTGGAGGAGGTAGTTGAAACAGGGACTATTGCAACATTTAAAAAAAACATTTGGACAGGTACATGGATAGGATTGGCTTCGAAGGTCTTTCATTCTGAAGAAGGGTTCCAATCTGAAACGCGACCTATTATTTTTCTCCAGAGATGCTGATCCTTGCTTCTCCCTCTCTCTGGGTCTCTCCCCCACCCTAGTGGTCGTACCAGTTTGACTGTCCTTCTGCTAAGTTCCTCTCTCTGTTTACGTCAGATCACCTAGCCCACAACCAACAATGGCCTGTTGTGAGCCCCACGTTTCCTTGGTTATCAGTGCTTTATGTATATCTTCCATTCATTCCTCCTAAATACCATCTATAATCTCTCGTTCCCCTCCCCCCCCCTCCCCCCGACTCTCAGCCTGAAGAAGAGTCTCGACCCGAAACGTCACCTATTCCTTTTCTCCTGAGATGGTGTCTGACCCACTGAGTTACTGAATTACTTCAGCATTTTGTGTCTATCTTCAATGTAAACCAGCAATATCACAGTCTTGATTTATTCACAAAATGCTGGAGTAAATCAGCAGGTCAGGCAGCATCTCGGGAGAGAAGGAATGGGTGACGTTTCGGGTCGAGACCCTTCTTCAGACTGAAGTCTGAAGACTGAAGTCCATTCGCAGTCTGAAGAAGGGTCTCGACCCGAAACGTCACCCATTCCTTCTCTCCCGAGATGCTGCCTGACCTGCTGAGTTACTCCAGCATTTTGTGAATAAATCGATTTGTACCAGCATCTGCAGTTATTTTCTTATAATATCACAGTCTGGTTTGGGAACAGCTCTGCCCAGGACAGGAAGGCCCTGCAGAGAGTAGTGCGTTCGGCAGAACGCACCATGGGAACTACACTCGTCCCCCTGCAGGACCTATACATCAGTAGGTGTAGATCAAGAGCAAGCAAGATTATGAAGGACCCCTACCACCCCAGCAACGGGCTGTTCCAGCTGCTACGGTCAGGCAAACGCCTCCGCTGTCATGCTGTGAAAACAGAGAGGATGAGACGGAGTTTCTTCCCACAGGCCATCAGGACTGTTAACTATTATAACTCCAGGGACTAAATTTTGTCTTCTCTGTATTAACTTTAACTTGTATGCTGTAACTGTAATTCTTTTTTTTGCACAATCCGCAGGCATTGCCACTTTCATTTCACTGCACATCGTGTATGTGCATGTGACAAATAAACTTGACTTGACTTCCTACACATAGGTAAAGAAGGATATGACTTTGTCACACAGCAATCCATTTGCCACAGTCTTAACACAACCCTTGCATCACTTGCGTGATGAAACCACTTTCACACGGACATGTTGACTAAAGCACCAAGTGACTCACATCCCCTCCTTTCCCCCTCACTGACTATTCTCCATACACACAATGACCCGTAAATAACCGGTGGCAGGAGGCCGCTGTATTTTCTCTGAGAGAACGATTAAGTTGGGTCAAGTACGTACATCTTTCCCGCCCAGCATGCCCGGTGACTCACCTGCAGAGCTTTGTGCGAAGTACTGAGTCAAGATGTGGTCACAGAAGTGGCACAGGTTGGGGAGCTGATGCAAATGCTTCTGCAGATGAGCGTTAGGCAGCTCGGCTTTATATAGCGGTGCCAGGAATCCAAATGCAAAGGCATCAAAACTCGTCGGTCTGAAACAAGAAGCGATTAAAACAAATTGCAATGCAGAAATAAAAGCACTCGTATAAGACGTCGTTGACGAGACCGCATTTAGAGTACGGTGTTCAGTTTTGGGCACTGCGTTATAGGAGAGACGTTGTCAAGCTGGAAAGGGTGCAGAGAGGATATACGAGGATGTGGCCAGGACAATAGACAATAGGTGCAGGAGGAGGCCATTCGGCCCTTCGAGCCAGCACCGCCATTCAATGTGATCATGGCTGATCATTCTCAATCAGTACCCCGTTCCTGCCTTCTCCCCATACCCCCTGACTCCGCTATCCTTAAGAGCTCTATCTAGCTCTCTCTTGACAGCCTGAGCTGTAGGGAGAGGTTGAGCAGGCTGGGACTCTATTCCCTGGAGCGCAGGAGGACGAGGGATGATCTTATAGAGGTGTATAAATCATGAGAGGAATAGATCGGGTAGATGCACAGAGTCTCTAGCCTAGAGTTGGGAGCATCGAGAACCAGAGGACATGGGTTTAAGGTGAAGGGAAAAAAATGTAATAGGAACCTATGGGGTAACTTTTTCACACAAAGGATTGTAGGCGTATGAGGCAGTTGAGGCAGGCACTAACTATCACAGCGTTTAAGAAACATTTTTACAGGTTTAGAGGGATATGGGCCAAACGCAGGCAAGTGGGACTAGTGGAGATGGGACATGTTGGCCGGTGTGGGCAAGTTGGGCTGAAGGGCCTGTTTCCACACTTAAGGACTCCACAACACAGTATCAGAGATGTTATTGTAAAAGCACATTATCAATACTTTAGACTGTAAGACACACTAGCAGAATTATGCCACTTGGCCCATCGAGTGCAGTCGATCGTGGCTGATCTATTTATCCCTCTCAAACACATTCTCCTGCTTTCTCTGCGTAACCTTTGACAGCCTTACTGACAGCACATTGGCACAACACTAGACTTGCTGCCTCACAGCGCCAGAGACCTGGGTTTGATCCTGACTACGGGTGCTGTCTGTGCAGAGTTTCTACATTCTCCCTGTGACCACGTGGGTTTTCTTTGGGTGCTCCGGTTTCCTCCCATGTCACAAAGACGTACAGGTTTTCAGATTAATTGGCTTCTACAAATTGCCCCCTGTGTTTAGGGAGTGGATGCGAAACTGGGATAACAGAGATCTAGTGTGAACGGGTGATCGATGGTCAGCGTGGACTCGGTGGGCCGAAGGGCCTGTTTCCATGCTGTAGCTCTAAAGTAAAGTTTCAGTATAGTTTAGACATACAGCGCAGAAACAGGCCATTCGGCCCACCGAGTCCGTGCCGACCAGCGATCCCCACACACTCCAAACACTATCCTACACACTACAGACTATTTACAATTTTTACCGATTCAATTAACCGACAAGCGTGCACGTCTTTGGAGTGTGGGAGGAAACCGGAGCACCCGGAGAAAACCCACGTGGTTAGAGAGGGAATGTACAAACTCCGCACAGACAGCACCCGTAGCCAGGATCGAACTTGGGTTTCTAGCGCTGTAAGACAGCAACTCTATCGCTGCGCCGCCCTGTCTAAATGCGTTGGCTATTGTAACAACCAGTAGTCCATATAACTGCCTGCCTGGCACGACTGAAGTCCCAAGTGTGCCAGATTAGAGTTTACTGACCTATTCCTCTCATGATTTTATACACCTCTATAAGATCACCCCTTATCCTCCTGCTCTCCAAGGAAGAGAGTCCCAGCCTGCTCAACCTCTCCCTACAGATCGGGTCAAGTTCTGGCAACATCCTCGCAAATCTTCTCCGAATACTTTCCAGCTTGACAACATCTTTCAATATAACATGGTGACCAAAACGAAACACAATATTCTAAATGTGGCCTCACCAACGTCATATATGTGTAACGTGACCTCCCAACTTCTATTTCCAATACTCTGACTGATGAAGGCCAATGCGCCAAAAGGCTTCTTGACCACACTATCTGACTAGCTTCCAAGACAAAACAGTGAAAGAGCAACGGAGACTCAAGGGTCTGCAAATGCTGGAATCCTGGGCAAACGAAAAAAAGAGCTGGAGAAACTCAGGAGGTCAGGCAGCATCTGCGGAAAGAAAAGGACGGAAAACTTTTCGTGTCGGGGACCCTGCTTCAAACTGATGGAATGGAGGGAAGAAAGCTGGGAGAGAGAGGAGCATGGGAAGGGGTAAGATAAGACATTTATAAGTTTAGTTTAGTTTAGAGATACAGCGCGGAAACAGGCCCTTCGGCCCACCGGGTCCGCGCCGACCAGCGATCCCCGCACATTAACACTATCCTACACCCACTCAGGACAATTTTTACATTTTACATTTATACCAAGCCAATTAACCTACAAACCTGTGCGTCCTTGGAGTGTGTTGAGGAAACCGAAGATCTCGTAGAAAACCCACGCAGGTCACGGGGGAGAACGTACAAACTCCGTACAGACAGCGCCCGCAGTCGGGGTCGAACCCGGGTCTCTGGCGCTGCATTCGCTGTAAGGCAGCAACTCTACCGCTTCACCTGATATGTCATCTGTCCCATTCCCTCCACAGATGCTGCCTGACCTGCTGGGTTATTCTGATTCTAAAGAAGGGTCCCGACCCAAAACGTCACCCACCCATGTTCTTCAGGGCTGCTGCCAAATCCGCTGAGTGACTCCAGCACCTTGTGTCCTCTTGGGTATTAACCAACATCTGCAGTTCTTTATTTCTATATATTCCAACACTTTTGATTTTTTTTGTTTTCAGTCACACACAAGTGAGGCTTCAGCACTTCTTCAGCACTTTTCCCCATTGAAGAGGAGTGGGGAGCAGGAAGGGTTGTGGAGGACAGAGTCAAATATTGGGTTGGCGGGTACCACCCAAGATTACTTTGTGTGGCCCAGCGGTAGAGTTGCTCAATCCTGGCTAAGGGTACTTGTCTGTACGGAGTTTGTACATTCTCCACCGTGACCCGCGTGGGATTTCTCTAGATGCTCCGGCTTCCTCCCACACTCCAAAGACGTACAGGTTTGTAGGTTAATTGTAGGTGTCAAGGAAGGCAGGCAAATGGGGCTAGGAGGGGGAGATAGATCGGTCATGATTGAATGGTGGAGTAGACCTGATGGGCCGAATGGTCTCATTTTTGCTCCTATCACTTATGAACATGAACTTAGGTGTAGGAAGTAACTGCAGATGCTGGTTTACACTGAAGATAGGCACAAAACTCGAGAGTAACTCAGCGGGTCAGGCAGCGTCTCCGGAGAGAAGGAATAGGTGACGTCTCGGGTCCAGACCCTTCCTCAGTCCTTCCTCTGATGAAAGGTAGTCTGAAGGTAGTTGAGGCCAGTTCATTGGCTATATTTAAGAGGGAGTTAGATGTGGCCCTTGTGGCTAAAGGGATCAGGGGGTATGGAGAGAAGGCAGGTACAGGTTACTGAGCTGGATGATCAGCCATGATCATATTGAATGGCGGTGCAGGCTCGAAGGGCCGAATGGCCTACTCCTGCACCTATTTTCTATGTTTCTATGTTTCTATGAAAGATCTCGACTTGAGACGTCACCTATTCCTTTTCTCCAGAGATGCTACCTGACCCGCTGAGTTAATCCAGCACTTTGTCTCTGACTTCGAGATCAATTCTATGATTAACTAAACAGAATTTAAAGTTCTCAGTACGTGGTTTATGTCCTTCCCCAAAGACTGCACAACTCATCAAAACAACATGATGGAACCATTTCATCCTCTGGTTACTCACGTTTTCCCAAAGAAGAAATTAGATGTTCCCAATCTATAAGACAGAAGGTTCAGACATTCCTTTGCATCCCGGTATATCTGTACAAAGCAGATGGAAATGAGCGACAATGAAGTCATCTGTGCAGTGAATCAAACTGCAATTTTTAAACACGCATCACTAATATATTCCGTTTTGGGCACCATGTTAGAGGATTGAAACTATTTTCTACATTTCTATGCAACTCAGCGGGTCAGGCAGCATCTCTGGAGAAAAAGGACGGGTGACTTTTCAGGTCGGAACCCTTCTTCAGAAGAAGTGTGTGAAAAAGTCCCAGCCCGAAACGTCACCCATTCGTTTTTCTCCAGAGATGCTGCCTGACCCGCTGAGCATTTTGTGTCCATCTTCAGTCTAAAACAGCATCGGCAATTCCTTTTTATGCACAAAGTATAAACTATACATAAATTACAACTCTGCAAAACAGCAAAAGATTTTTTTTAAAAGGACTGTGCAAGAAAAATAAAACATTAGTGCAAAACACAATTAGAAGATAAGAAACAGGGGGGGGGGGCATGGTAGCACAGCGGTAGAGTTGCTGCCTTGTAGCGCCAGAGACTCGGGTTCAATCCTGACCTCAGGTGCTGTCCACACAGAGTTTGTACTTTCGGCAGGACTTCCATATGAAGAAAGACTGGATAGACTCGGCTTGTACTCGCTGGAATTTAGAAGATCGAGGGGGGATCTTATGGAAACTTACAAAATTCTTAAGGGGTTGGACAGGCTAGATGCAGGAAGATTGTTCCCGATGTTGGGGAAGTCCAGAACAAGGGGGGTCACAGTTTAAGGATAAGGGGGAAGTCTTTTAGGACCGAGATGAGAACGTTTTTTTTCACACAGAGTGGTGAATCTGTGGAATTCTCTGCCACAGAAGGTAGTTGAGGCCAGTTCATTGGCTATATTTAAGAGGCCCTTGTGGCTAAAGGGGTCAGGGGGTATGGAGAGAAGGCAGGTACAGGTTACTGAGCTGGATGATCCGCAATGATCATATTGAATGGCAGTGCAGGCTCGAAGGGCCGAATGGCCTACTCCTGCACCTATTTTCTATGTTTCTATGTTCTCCCCGTGACTTGTGTGGGTTTTCTTCAGTTTCCTCCCACGCTCCAAAGACGTACAGGTTTGTAGGTTAATCGGCTTGGTATAATTGCACATTGCGCCTATCTGTGTGTATGATAGTGTCAGTGTGCGGAGGTCGCTGGTCGGCGCGGTCTCAGTGGTCCGAAGGGCCTGTTTCTGAGCTGTATCTCCCAACTAAACTAAACTAAGCACGGTCGTGCAGGAAGGTATCACAAAATGCTGGAGTAACTCAGCGGGTCAGGCAGCATCTCAGGAGAGAAGGAATGGGCGACGTTTCGGGTCGAGACCCTTCTTGTGAGACCTTCGATTTGTACCAGCATCTGCAGTTATTTCCCTACGGTAGCGCAGGAGGTGGTTGTGGAGCCATAGACCACTACATGTATACAGAGTGCCTCAGAGTGCAGACAATATTCCCCAGCTGGAGCTAAGGCCCGATTCCAAAACAAAAGCAACTACCTCAGACGCATTTCTGAGTTATTTTCAGAAGTTATAGAGCCATTGGGGCCGCACGGTGGCGCAGAGGCAGAGTTTTTTTACAAGGATTTATAAGAATGATCCCAGGAATTAGTAGTGTAATAAAATAACTGCAGATGCTGGTACAAATCGAAGGTATTTATTTCACAAAATGCTGGAGTAACTCAGCGGGTCAGGCAGCGTCTCAGGAGAGAAGGAATGGGCGACGTTTCGGGTCGAGACCCTTCTTCAGACAGTTAGATGTTGAACGATCAAGGGTCCGTGATGGCCCCCCCCTTACCTGTGCTTCCACCTCCTTGATGTTGAAGAAAGGAGGTTCCCCTCTTGACAGAACAATCTGATTCATGGCACATCTCGACATCTGCCCCGGTATGTAGAAATTCAACGGAAAGGGGATTCTCGAAGCAAACCACGGCCTCGTCAGATTGCAGTAATTCTCGATGTCCACCCAGAAAGCATGCAGCTGCACAGAATTGCGATTAAACAGCATTTAATTAGTTAGCTTGATAGCTAGCTTACTTTATTGTCACAAGTACATGTGCAGTGAAAAGCTTTTGTCAGAGTCAGAGAGTGAAACAGCGTGGAAACAAGCCCTTCGGCCCAACTTAACCACGCCGACCAACACGTCCCATCCACACTAGTCCCACCTGCCTGCATTTGGCCAATATCCCTCAATTTATTACCTGAATGGTGGCCAATTAGGAAAAGGGGAGATGCAACGTGACCTGGGTGTCATGGTGCACCAGTCATTGAAAGCAAGCGCGCAGTTGCAGCAGGCAGTGAAGAAAGCGAATGGTATGTTGGCATTCATAGCAAGAGGATTTGAGTATAGGAGCAGGGAGGTTCTGCTGCAGTTGTACAGGGCCTTGGTGAGACTGCACCTGGAGTATTGTGTACAGTTTTGGTCTCCTAATCTGAGGAAAGACATTCTAGCCTTAGAGGGAGTACAGAGAAGGTTCACCAAATTGATCCCTGGGATGGCGGGACTTTCATATGAAGAAAGATTGGATAGACTAGACTTATACTCGCTGGAATTTAGAAGACTGAGGGGGGATCTTATAGAAACATATAAAATTCTTAAGGGGTTGGAGAGGCTAGATGCGGGAAGATTGTTCCCGATGTTGGGGAAGTCCAGAACCAGGGGTCACAGCTTAAGGATAAGGGGGAAGTCTTTTAGGACCGAGATGAGAAAACATTTCTTCACACAGAGAGCGGTGAGTCTGTGGAATTATCTGCCACAGAAGGTAGTTGAGGCCAGTTCATTGGCTATATTTAAGAGGGAGTTAGATGTGGCCCTTGTTGCTAAAGGGATCAGGGGGTATGGAGAGAAGGCAGGTACAGGTTACTGAGCTGGATGATCAGCCATGATCATATTGAATGGCGGTGCAGGCTCGAAGGGCCGAATGGCCTACTCCTGCACCTATTTTCTATGTTTCTAAACCTGTCCGATCCATGTACCTGTCTAAATGTTTCTTAAACGTTGCGATAGCACCTTTTTTTTGCGTGCTAACCAGTCAATAGACAATAGGTGCAGGAGGAGGCCATTCGGCCCTTCGAGCCAGCACCGCCATTCAATGTGATCATGGCTGATCATTCAGCAGAAAGACCGTACATGATTACAATTGTGCCATCGATAGTGGAGACATGATGAAGCTTGGTTTTAGTTCAGTTGATTGTCACGCTTTTCACCCAGAGTTGTGTATCTGTGGAATTCTCTGCCACAGAAGGCAGTGGACGCCAATTCACTAGGTGTCTTCAAGAGTGAGTTAGATTTAGCTCTAGAGCTAAAGGAATCAACGGATATGGGGAAAACGCAAGAACGGGGTACTGATTTTAGACGATTAGCCAGTAATGGGAGAGTCTTCGGACCAGAGGGCACAGCCTCAGAATAAACGGATGTGCCTTCAAAGTGTAGATGAGGAAGAACCTCTTTAGCCAGAGGGTGGACAACTGTGGAGGCCACGCCATTGGGTATTTTTAAGGCAGAGATTTATAGGTTCTTGATTAGGAACGGCATCAAATGTTACAGGGAGGAGGCAGAAAGACGGAGTTGAGAGGGAGAAAGAGATCAGCCATGATTGAATGGCAGAACAGACGGTGACCTGAATGGCCTAATAAAACTCCGATGTTTTACGGTCTTATAACCAGAAACAAAGTTTATTCACTAGTCCTTTAGAAGGGTGATATAAAGATCACGGGACAGGGATTATTGAACTCAGGTGCACAAGTTTAAATGAGATGTGAATGGAAACATTTATTTGACAGTCAGAGCAGAGTTCAGTTGAGTTTAGTTTAATGTCACATGCACCGAGGTACAGTGAAAAGCTTTTGTTGCCTGCTTTGTTGCGAGAATGAGCTATCTGGACTTTTTACCAAAGCTGGGCGAAGTTTCTCCTCAATCAGTGCAATAAATGCCAGCGTATCCGCTCCCTGGGTGGCTGTCAGTTCGTAGTCAGCATTGTACTTCTGTCAAATGAAACAAAAACAACACACTTTCAATTAGTCATAGAGTCATACAGTGTGGAAACAGGCCCTTTGGCCCAACTCGCCCACACCCCACCAGTCCCACCTGCCTGCGTTTGGCCCATATCCCTCCAAACCTGTCTGAGCCATGAACCTGTCCAAATGTCTCTTAAACATTGCAATAGAGCCTGCCTCAACTACCTCCAGAGGACATAGGTTTAAGGTAAAGGGGAAGGGGGAAAAATGTAATAGGAATAGAAACATAGAAAATAGGTGCAGGAGTAGTACCACCATTTACCACTTCCGAGCCAGTACCACCATTCAATATGATCATGGCTGATTATGCAAAATCAGTACCCCGTTCCTGCTTTCTCCCCATATCCCTTGATTCCGTCAGCCCTAAGACCTATATCTAACTCTCTCTTGAAAACATCCAGTGAATTGGCCTCCTCTGCCTTCTGTGGTAGAGAATTCCACAGATTCCAACTCTCTGGCTGAAAAGGTTTTCCCTCATCTCGGTCCAAAAATGGCCTATCCCTTATTCTTAAACTGTGACCCCTGGTTCTGGACTTGCCCGACATCAGAAACATTTTTTTCTGCATCTAGCCTGGCCAATCCCTTGAGAATGTTATATGTTTCTATAAGATCCCCTCTTATTCTTCTAAATTCCAGTGAATATAAGCCCAGTCGATCCATTCTTTCATCATATGTCAGTCCCGCCATCCTGAGAATTAACCTGGTGAACCTACACTATATCAATAGCAATAATGTCCTTCCTCAAATTAGGAGACCAAAACTGCACACTGAATCTGTGGGGTAACCTTTACAAAGGGTGGTGGGTGTATGGAACAAGCTCCCAGGCGAGTTAGATGAGGTAGAGACTATTCCAACGTTTATGAAAGAATTTAGGTTAAGTGAGTAGGCCAAACGCAGGCAGGTGGAACCAGTGTAGATGGGACATGTTGGTCGGTGTGGGCAAGTTGACCCGAAGTGCCTGTTACCACGCTGTATGACACTATAACTCAATTAATACATTAATGGATCACTATCACATTGTATATAGAACATAAAACAGTACAGCACATCAACAGGCCCGCCCACTCACGATGTCTGCACCGAACATGATGCCAAGATAAACTAATCTCATCTGCTTGCACATGATCCACATCCCTCCATTCATAGAAACATAGAAAATAGGTGCAGGAGGAGGCCATTTGGCCCTTTGAGCCAGCACCCCCATTCATTGTGATCATGGCTGATCATCCACAATCACTAACCCGTGCCTGCCTTCTCCCCATATCCCTTGATTCCACTAGCCCCTCGAGCTCTATCTAACTCTCTTTTAAATTCATTCGGTGAATTGGCCTCCACTGCCCTCTGTGGCAGAGAATTCCACAAATTCTCAACTCTCTGGGTGAAAAGGTTTCTTCTCACCTCAGTTTTAAATGGCCTCCCCTTTATTCTTCGACTGTGTCCCCTGGTTCTGGACTACCCCAACAATGGGAACATTTTTCCTGCATCTAGCTTGTCCAGTCCTTTCATAATTTTATAAGATCCCCTCTCATCCTTCTAAACTCCAGTGCATACATTCCCTGCGTATCTTTGCGTCGACCCAAAAGCCTCTTAAAATGCGACCGCATATCTGCCTTCACCACCACCACCTGTTCCAGGCATCCAACACCCTCTGTGTAAAAAAACCTGCCCTGCACACCTTTTTACATGTTGCCTCCCCTGATGTTAATGCGGTGCCTTCTAACCGTTGACATTTCCGCCCCGGGAAATAGTTCACAGAATGTCAGCATCATGGTTTCAACAAGGGCCTCATTTCAGAAGTACATCTTAGTTTATTTTTAGAGATACACCGAGGAAACAGGCTCTTCGGCCCACCGAGTCAGCACCGACCAGAGATCCCTGCACATTAACACTACCCTACACACACACTAGGGACAATTCACAATTTATACCAAGCCAATTAACCTACAAACACGGACGTCTTTGGAGAGTGGGAGGAAGCCGAAACACCCGGAGAAAACCCACGCGGTCACGGGGAGAACGTACAAACTCCGTACAGACAAGCACCCGTGGTCAGAATCGAACAACGGGTCTCTGGCGCTGTGAGGCAGCAACTCTACCGCTGCGCCACCGTGATACTCTAATTGTCCCTAGTGTGTAGGGTAGTGGTAGTACACGGGGTGATCGCTGGCCAGCGTGGACTCGGTGGGACGAAGGGCCTGTTTCCGTGCTGTATTTCTAAAGTCTAAATCACTTTCCTTTTACACTTGTACGCTTGGTGGCAAATATTGCCTCACCTTTCTGTGCAAATAATTTGCTGTTCGAATCTTGAACTTTGACGAAATTGGGAAAGGAAACGTAATCTACACAGCATTCAATTATGAAAAATACTATACAAATGTAAACTTTAGCTGCACATCGCTGCAAGTAAACTTGAATAAAGCTGCAATCAGCAATAAACGTTCAAGTAAAGTCCAATTTGCAGCGCTATGATTATTATACGTCTCCACTCACATTTAATGAAACTCTCACAACAAACCTACCTGTTTTCGTAGGAAATTCAGAATATTATCGGGTTGCACAAAGTTCATATTATCTGATATCAATACTGGAATGTCACCTAAAGAAGGGAAATTAACAGCATTATAAACCATTCTTCACTATTTATAACATACTAAGCCAGAGAGACAAAAAAGTGCTGGAGTAACTCAGCAGCTCAGGAAGCATCTCTGGAGAAAAAGGATGGGTGATGTTTCGGGTCGGAACAATTCTTTAGAACCGTTTGTCACCAGTCCTATTTCTCCAGAGATGCTGCCTGTCCCGCTGGGTTACTCCAGCACTTTGTGTCTATCTTCAGTATAAACCAGCATCTGCAGTTCCTTCATCCACGTACTGTGGCAGTATTACTGAGACCGCAGGATACTCACCCTTAGTTACACCAGTTAAACAACATCCGCATATGGAAACAGGGCAATTGCCTTACATTTCAAGAAAGAGTTATATTTAGCTCTTAGGGCTAAGGGAATCAAGGGATGTGGGGAGAAAGCAGGAACGGGGTACTGATTTTGGATGATCAGCCACGATCACATTGAATGGCAGTGCTGGCTCGAAGGTCCGAATGGCCTCCTCCTGCACCTGTTTTCTATGTGAACCCACAGGTCTTTGGGATGTGGGAGGAAACCCACGTGGTCACAGGGAGAACGAGCAAACTCCACACAGACAGCAACCGAGGTCAGGATCCAACCCGGGCCTCAGGCACTGTGGGGGAGCAGCTTTACCCGCTGCGCCACTGTGCTGCCTGCCGGGGCTCCATTTTCCCTCCCACATCTCGAAGATGTGCGGTTTTGTAGGTTGATTGGCCTCTGTAAACTGCCCCTAGAGTGTAGGGAGTGGTTGAAAAAGTGGGACAACATGGAGCTAGATGGTCGGCATGGACTCGGTGGGCTTAAAAGAGCCTGTTTCCAGGCTGTATCTCTAAACTAAACCTTTCTTATTCGTAGCTTTCCACCTTCCTCCTCAGCAAATTCGCAACCTTGGTTATGAGGACAGCAGCAAATAAATCGTTCAGTTAACGGGCTTCAGTAACGCACAGTTTAAGGGACTCCCTTGGGACCTGACCCGTAACCTTGTGCATGTTGAAACTGGTCTTGATTCCTCTTTGAGGATTGAGTAAAGCATAAGCAGAACCAAATGTGCATTTTTCCCCACTGTTGCCTTTTTGTTGCAAGCCTGGATTATCGGAATGGTGTTATTTTAACCTATGTCATCATGGAATTGTACATAACAGAAAATCAATGTATGGAAAGTCTTTGTCTATTCTACATACCATCCATTTTTTTTGCCAAAAACTGAAGCACGATTCCTCACTCAAGTCCACAGTTCAATAGACAATAGGTGCAGGAGTAGGCCATTCGGCCCTTCGAGCCAGCACCGCCATTCAATGTGATCATGGCTGATCATTCTCAATCACTACCCCGCTCCTGCCTTGTCCCCATACCCCCTCACTCCGCTATCCTTAAGAGCTCTATCTAGCTCAGAGAGATAGATTCATATCTAACTCAGAGAGAGTTAGATTTCGCTCTGAGGGCTAATGGAATCAAGGGGTATGGGGAGAAAGCAGGAATGGGGCATTGATTTAGGATGATCAGCCATGATCATATTGAATGGCGGTGCTGGTTTGAAGGGCCGAATGGCCTACCCCTGCACCTATTTTCTATGTTTCTATGTTTCTATGCTTCACCATGGGAGAGTTTTGAACCAGAAGGCACGGCTTCAGAATAAAAGGACATACCTTTAAAAAGACGAGGAGGAATTACTTTAGTCAGAGGGTAGTGAATCTGTGGAAATTTGTCACAGACGGCCATGGAGGCCAAATCATTGGGTATTTTTAAAGCAGAGATTGACAGATTCCTGATTAGTACGGGTGTCATAGACAATAGGCAATAGACAATAGGTGCAGGAGTAGGCCATTCGGCCCTTCGAGCCAACACCGCCATTCAATGTGATCATGGCTGATCATTCTCAATCAGTACCCCATTCCTGCCCTCTCCGTATACCCCCTGACTCCGCTATCCGTTCTAAATGGCCTACCCCTTATTCTTAAACTGTGGCCCCTTGTTCTGGACTCCCCCAGCATTGGGAACATGTTTCCTGCCTCTAACGTGTCCAACCCCTTAATTATCTTATACGTTTCGATAAGATCTCCTCTCATCCTTCTAAATTCCAGTGTATACAAGCCCAAGTCGCTCCAGTCTTTCAACATACGACAGTCCCGCCATTCCGGGAATTAACCTAGTGATTCCGGGAATTAACCTAGTGATTCCGGGAATTAACCTAGTGATTCCGGGAATTAACCTAGTGATTCCGGGAATTAACCTATTGATTCCGGGAATTAACCTAGTCATAAGTTCGATGAGCAGAATTAGGCCATTCGGCCCATCAAGACTACTCCGCCATTCAATCGGGGATGATCTACCTCTCCCTCTCAACCCCATCCTCCTGCCAAAGATCAACGCTTATGGGGAGACGGCAGAAGGATGGGGTTGAGAGGGAAAGATAGATCAGCCACAATTGAATGGTGGAGTGGACTCGATGGACTGAATAACCTAATTCTGCCCCTATGACTCATGAACAATTCAAAAGGCCGAATAATTACAATTTTAAATGCAATTTTCCATTGGATACTTTATCATATATGACTTCTGTAACCCTAATATTCAGGGTGCATGTAAGTTAGGTCACAAAATTGAAAATGTTCTAATTTATGTAGGTATTCAGACCTCCAAATGAAATTGATGCAAAATTTGAAAGGACTTTCACAGCCTTGTCTCCATTGTTCATATGGATGTCGGGATAGGGAATGGGGAGAAACTGTAGTTTAGTTTAGAGATACAGCGCGGAAACAGGCCCTTCGGCCCACCGGGTCCACGCCGACCCGCGATCCCCGCACATAAACACTATCCTACACCCACTGGGGACATTTTTTTTTACAATTACCCATTTGAACAGCCAATTAACCTACAAACCTGCACGACTTTGGAGTGTGGGAGGAAACCGAAGATCTCGGAGGAAACCCACGCAGGTCACGGGGAGAACGTACAAACTCCGTGCAGATAGCGCCCGTAGTCGGGATCGAACCCGGGTGTCCGGCGCTGTATTCGCTGTAAGGCGGCAACTCCACCGTTGAGCCACCGTGACTGCCCAATTCAGACAATATAGTTGAAGTACATTCAAATACATCTCAGCTCGCTTCCACAATTACATCAGCCCAACGCAAGAGTTTGAAATAAAGGTTAGACGATAACATTTATTATTTTACTGCTGGCAGTATTTGGAAGTCCAAATGGATGGGACAATAGACTTCAATCCATAAACAAATGCCTTTATGGACTGATGTAATTCCAAAGGCAACTCAGTATCTCCATTGTGTAGGAAAAAAAACTGCAGATGCTGGTTCAAATCGAAGGTAGACACAAAATGCTGGAGTAACTCAGCGGGCCAGGCAGCATCTCGGGAGAGAAGGAACGGGTGACGCCTCGACCCAAAACGTCACCCATTCCTTCTTTCCCCGGGATGCTGCCTGACCCGCTGAGTTACTCCAGCAGTTTGTGCCTACCCAGGATCTCCATTTACAGGTCCACCACTGATTTTCCAGTAGCTTTGGTGGTCAGGCACCTCCTTTAATCCCCCCTTCCCCCCCCCCCCGAAGATGTGGTGCCTGGGCCGGGGTGAGGCGGCCGATCTCAGCCTCATCGGGACTTCCGCGGCCGATCGGCGGGGCGAATTTGCCCCCGTGCGGCCGGGGCCTTGGAATTCCGACACAGCCGGAGCCGGCAGATCCGTTCCCATAACCGACTTCCAAGGCCGACTTTGCAAGCCGGTATCTCGGCCTCTCGGCGGAACGTTCCGGTACCATTGGATGCTTCCCCGAGGCCGTGACCTCTGTTAGTCCGGCAAAACAGATAATCTAATAAGGATAGACCTTAAGGATCGAATTTAATAAGCATAGTTCCAAGATGGCTGCGCCACCATGCGGGGTGCGGCTCGCCGGCAGTCCGTTTGTCTTTTTTTGTCTATGTGTTAGTGTTAGATGTGTGTAGTAGTTTATTTTTAGCTGTGTATATGTGGGGGGTGGTGTGGGGGTGGGGGTAACCTTTCTTTAAAAAAAAATCTCTTCCTCGAGGCGCGGCTCGGCAGCGGGAGCTTCCATCGCCCGGCGCGGCGCGGCCGCGGGACTTTTCATCGCCCGGAGCGGCTCGGCCGCGGGACCTTCCATCTCCTTGCGGGGGCTGCGCGAGTCGGGAGCCTCGGCAGAAGTCGAACTATCTGTCCGTGGGAGAAGTGGGGGAAGAGAGAAGAATTTGTTTTGCCTTCCATCACAGTGAAGGGGTGTTTGGAGGAGTCACTGTGATGGATGTTTGTTAAAATTGTGTGTCTTGTGTCTTTTACTCTGTGCTGTTGTGGCTGCCTGGCAAATGATTTTCGTTCAATTCATTTTGAATGACAATAAAGGTAATTCAGATTCAGAAAATACTGGAGTAACTCAACGGGTCAGGAAGCATCTCGAGAAAAGGAATAGGCGATGTTTCAGGTTGGGACCCTTCTTCGTTTCAGACTCAAGACGTTTCGGGTTATCATATCATATCATATCATATATATACAGCCGGAAACAGGCCTTTTCGGCCCTCCAAGTCCGTGCCGCCCAGTGATCCCCGCACATTAACACTATCCTACACCCACTAGGGACAATTTTCACATTTACCCAGCCAATTAACCTACATACCTGTACGTCTTTGGAGTGTGGGAGGAAACCGAAGATCTCGGAGAAAACCCACGCAGGTCACGGGGAGAACGTACAAACTCCTTACAGTGCAGCACCCGTAGTCAGGATCGAACCTGAGTCTCCGGCGCTGCATTCGCTGTAAAGCAGCAACTCTACCGCTGCGCTACCGTGCCGCCGTTGAGACGCTTCTTCGGATTCTGGAACCAAAAGTGCTCGAAAATCAGTGGTAGACCTGTAATACTAATAGCTTGAAGACTTACTGCAATATGTAAATACATTTAAAATGCTACCTGTGGGTGTTTTCCATGGATTATTAATGAAGTGCACATTCAGTGGAGCCCGTGAAAATTTGGCGTATGCCTGCAGTGAAGAGAGATAGATACATATTATGTACAGTCAATTCAAAGTCTTTAAATAGAAACAGCTCATGGTCAAAAGGTTTTACTTTGCAACAAAACGAGTAACATTTCTATTTTTTTCCTTCGCATCCCCTGCCCTTTACAAGCCCTTACTGGCTGTAACTTTTTAAACACAGAATAAAGTGATTTCTATCCTGTCCCCAACATTAGCTCAGGCTTGTATACGCTGGAATTTAGAAGGATGAGAGGGATTCTTATTGAAACATATAAGATTATTAAGGGATTGGACACGCTAGAGGCAGGAAACATGTTCCCAATGTTGGGGGAGTCCAGAACCAGGGGCCACAGTTTAAGAATAAAGGGTAGGCCATTTAGAACGGAGATGAGGAAAAACTTTTTCAGACAGAGTTGTAAATCTGTGGAATTCTCTGCCTCAGATGGCAGTGGAGGCCAATTCTCTGGATGCTCTCAAGAGAGAGCTAGATAGAGCTCTTAAGGATAGCGGAGTCAGGGGGTATGGGGAGAAGGCAGGAACGGGGTACTGATTGAGAATGATCAGCCATGATCACATTGAATGGCGATGCTGGCACGAAGGGCCTACTCCTGCACCTATTGTCTATTGTCTAAAACAGCCCCCCTCCATCTCAGCCAAAGCAAACCAGCGAGATTGACATTCATAGAGGAAAGCTGCTGTAAAGAACCTCCTGCATTTTACAAACTTCCCAGTTCACAATTGTATGGTACAAATACGGCAGAGCTTTAAGGTGAGAAGGGCAAAGTTTAAAGGAGAAGTAAGGTGAGAGGGGAAAGATTTAATAGGATCCTGAGGGGCAACTTTTCGCACAGAGGGTGGTGGGTGCATGGAACGAGCTGCCAGAGGAGGTAGTTGTGGCAGGGACTGTCACAATGTTTAAGAAACACTTAGGCAGGTACATGGATAGGACAGGTTTAAAGGGACATGGACCAAACGCAGGCTAGATATGTATAACATATAAACACAATACAATATGATAGAACTTTATTTATCCCAGGTGGGAAATTGGTCTGCCAACAGTCATAAAACATAACAAGATACATGAAACATTAAATTAAAGTGACGAGTGGAAAGTCCAAGATTGGGGGGGTCAGGGGAGTCAGTCTATCCCATGACAGAAGGGGGAGGAGTTGTGCAGTTTGATAGCCACAGGGAAGAAGGATCTCCTGTGGCGTTCTGTGCTGCATCTTAGTGGAACCAGTCTGTTGCTGAAGGTGCTCCTCAGGTTGACCAGTGTGTCGTGGAGGGCGTGAGCTGTATTATCCGGGATGCTCCGCAGTTTTGAGGAGCATCCTCCCCTCCGAGACCCCCTCCCGTGAATCCAACTCCACCCCCAAGACGGAGCCAGCCTTCCTGATGACCTTAAGATAGGCACAAAAATGCTGGAGTAACTCAGCGGGACAGGCAGCATCACTGGAGAGAAGGAATGGGTGGCGTTCAGGGTCAAGATCAAGGAAAATGTAGAATGGAGAGGGCCCAGGACAGAAAGGTCAGTGTGGGAGCTAAAGTGTTGAGCAACCGGGAGATCAGATAGGTTTAGACGGCCTGAGTGGAGGTGTTAAGCGAGACGATTGCCGAGCCTACGCTTGGTCTCGCTGATAGACAGGAGTCCACACCTGGAACAGCAATAGACAATAGGTGCAGGAGTAGGCCATTCAGCCCTTCGAGCCATTCAATGCGATCATGGCTGATCACTCTCAATCAGTACCCCGTTCCTGCCTTCTCCCCATACCCCCTCACTCCGCTATCCTTAAGAGCTCTATCCAGCTCTCTCTTGAAAGCATCCAACGAACTGGCCTCCACTGCCTTCTGAGGCAGAGAATTCCACACCTCCACCACTCTCTGACTGAAAAAGTTCTTCCTCATCTCCGTTCTAAATGGCCTACCCCTTATTCTTAAACTGTGGCCCCTTGTTCTGGACTCCCCCAACATTGGGAACATGTTTCCTGCCTCTAATGTGTCCAATCCCCTAATTATCTTATATGTTTCAATAAGATCCCCCCTCATCCTTCTAAATTCCAGTGTATACAAGCCTAATTGCTCCAGCCTTTCAACATACGACAGTCCCGCCATTCATAATGCTGGGGTGTAAGCTGCTGCCCAAGCCAAACATTGCTTGGTTGCTATTACTCAAGTTACATGACATGCTCAACACTAACTACCCCTCCCATTCCTCCCATTAACCTTTCTGTCCTGGGCCTCCTCCATTGTCAGAGTGAGGCCCAGCGCAAATTGGAGGAACAGCGCCTCATATTTCGCCTGGGCAGCTTACACCCCAGCAGTATGAATCTGCTGTTCTCCCAACTAACAATGATCTATTCTATATTTTCCTTGATCTTCATTCCCTTTGTCCTGTTTTCAAACCTTACACTTCCTTATCTGTATTTATTCACAAAATGCTGGAGTAACTCAGCAGGTCAGGCAGCATCTCAGGAGAGAAGGAATGGGTGATGTTTTAGTCTGAAGAAGGGTCTCGACCCAAAACGTCACCCATTCCTTCTCTCCCGAGATGCTGCCTGACCTGCTGAGTTACTCCAGCATTTTGTGAATAAATATCTTCGATTTGTACCAGCATCTGCAGTTTTCTTGCACTTCCTTATCTATGTACCTCCCATTCCTGACTCTCAGTCTGAAGAAGGGTCTCAACCAGAAACGTCACCCATTCCTTCTCTCCTGAGATGCTGCCTGTCCCGTTGAGTTACTCCAGCTTTTTGTGTCTGTTTTCGATTTAAAACAGCATCTGCAGTTCTTTCCTACACATCCTATATATGTATATACACACACACACAGATATATATACATATACACACACATACACACAGATATACATATACACACACACACATACACAGATATATACACATATACACACAGATATACACACACAGATATATACACACAGATATATATATATACACACAGATATACATATACACAGATATACATATACACACATACTCAGATATACATATACACACACATACACACACAGATATACATATACACACTTACACACACAGATATACATATACACACACTTACACATATACACACACATAGATATACATATACACACACACAATACATCTTTATTGTCATTGTACAGGGGTACACACACACAAATATGCATATACACACAGATATACATATACACACACAAACATACCTATCCACACACAATACACACACACGCAGATATAGTATGCACAGATATATATTTATATACACATAGTTATATATACCATACACACACAGATATACACATACACCATACACACACAGATATACACATACACCATACACACACAGATATACACATACACCATACACACACAGATATACACATACACCATGCACACACAGATATACACATACATTTTATTTACTATTGGTAGAAAGAGTTCAAGCCCGACTTGCAAAGGAGTTTCCAGTGCAGCGCAGAAATTATTTCCTAGCTCCCATTCCCTTCTTTAATAATATTCCTATTGCCCCCGACAGTGTGAGCGTTCCCTTCATGCACTCCCCCTCCCCCCTGCCCCGCCCCCCTGCCTGTCCCCCTCCCTCCCTGCCCCGCCCCCCTGCCTCGCCCCCCTGTCTGTCGCCCCCCTGTCTGTCCCCCCCCTGCCCCGCCCCCCTGTCTGTGTCCCCCCCTGCCCCGCCCCCCTGTGCCCCGCCCCCCTGTCTGTCCCCCCCCCCCTGCCCCGCCCCCCTGTGCCCCGCCCCCCTGCCCGCCCCCCTGTCTGTGTCCCCCCCTGCCCCGCCCCCCTGTGCCCCGCCCCCCTGCCCGCCCCCCCCTCCCTGCCCGGGCCGGCCCGGCCTGACCTTGAGCGGCGGGTCAGGCGCCTCTGGGCTGTAAAATAACACACGCCGTTCACTAAGGCAGGAGCCTGATCAATAAAGCCACGCTTTATCGTATCATATCATATCATATATATACAGCCGGAAACAGGCCTTTTCGGCCCACCAAGTCCGTGCCGCCCAGCGATCCCCGCACATTAACACTATCCTACACCCACTAGGGACAATTTTTACATTTACCCAGCCAATTAACCTACAAACCTGTACGTCTTTGGAGTGTGGGAGGAAACCGAAGATCTCGGAGAAAGCCCACGCAGGTCACGGGGAGAACGTACAAACTCCGTACAGACGGCGCCCGTAGTCAGGATCGAACCTGAGTTCCCGGCGCTGTATTCGCTGTAAAGCAGCAACTCTACCGCTGCGCCACCGTGCCGCCCTTTATTATTTCACCGCTTTGTTAATGTCTGCATTTTATTTCCTCTCCCCTCTCTAAGCGGCAGCAACACACTAGGGGGTGCAATGCAATACACCAGGGGGTGCAATGCAACATACACATGTGCAATGCAACACACGGGGGTGCAATGCAACACACCAGGGGTGCAATGCAACATACACATGTGCAATGCAACATACACATGTGCAATGCAACACACGGGGGTGCAATGCAATACACCAGGGGGTGCAATGCAACATACACATGTGCAATGCAACATACACATGTGCAATGCAACACACGGGGGTGCAATGCAACACACCAGGGGTGCAATGCAACACACACATGTGCAATGCAACACATGGAGGTGCAATGCAACACACCAGGGGGTGCAATGCAACATACATGTGCAATGCAACATGCAACACACGGGGTATAATGCAACACACGGGGGGGGGGGGGGTATAATGCAACACACCAGGGGGTGCAATGCAACACACAATGCAACACATGGCATGGGGGGGTGCAATGCAACATCTGGAGGGGGTGCAATGCAACATGCAACACATGGGGGGTGCAATGGCAACATGCAACACATGGGGGGTGCAATGCAACATGTAACACACACGGGGGGGGGTGCAATGCAGCATGCAACACATGGGGGTGCAATGCAACATGCAACGCATGAAGAAAATGCTCACACTGTCGGGGTCAATAGGAATATTATTAAAGAAGGGAATGGGAGGTGCAATGCAACATGCAACTCCATGGACGCTTTGCAAGGAGGTCAATGCACGAAAGCCAAATGTGCGCGGGGACTTGTGTTTGTTTACCAGCACGATGAGCGAGTCGGTGTGGACAGAGGGCAGCCCCCAGTCTCCTGCCCAGCACAGCAGCTCCATGGCAGACGCCGACATGCCTTCCCTCTGTCTGTCTGTCTGAGCCGGAACCACTCGCAGTCTGCCACCAGCTGCTCACACACGCAGCCTGACCCCAACACAACACTGCAGGCGCAATGCAGCTCCCTCCCTCTCTCTCCCTCCCTCTCTCTCCCTCCCTCTCTCTCCCTCCCTCTCTCTCCCTCCCTCTCTCTCCCTCCCTCTCTCTCCCTCCCTCTCTCTCCCTCCCTCTCTCTCCCTCCCTCTCTCTCCCTCCCTCTCTCTCCCTCCCTCTCTCTCCCTCCCTCTCTCTCCCTCCCTCTCTCTCCCTCCCTCTCTCTCCCTCCCTCTCTCTCCCTCCCTCTCTCTCCCTCCCTCTCTCTCCCTCCCTCTCTCTCCCTCCCTCTCTCTCCCTCCCTCTCTCTCCCTCCCTCTCTCTCCCTCCCTCTCTCCCTCCCTCTCTCTCCCTCCCTCTCTCTCCCTCCCTCCTTCCCACTTCCTCCCTCTTCCTTCCTCCTCTCTCTCTCCTCTCTCTCTCTCCCTCTCTCTCTCCCTCCCTCCCTCCCTCTCCCTCCCTCCCTCCCTCTCCCTCCCTCCCTCCCTCTCCCTCCCTCCCTCTCTCTCCCTCCCTCCCTCCCTCCCTCCCTCTCTCTCCCTCCCTCCCTCCCTCTCTCTCCCTCTCTCTCCCTCCCTCTCCCTCCCTCCCTCCCTCCCTCTCTCTCTCTCCCTCCCTCTCTCTCCCTCCCTCTCCCTCTCCCTCCCTCTCTCTCCCTCCCTCCTTCCCACTTCCTCCCTCTTCCTTCCTCCTCTCTCCCTCTCCTCCTCTCTCTCTCTCTCTCTCCTTCTCTCTCTCTCTCCTTCTCTCTCTCTCTCCTTCTCTCTCTCTCTCTCCCTCCCTCTCTCTTCCCCCCCCTCTCCTCTTTCTCTCTCCCTCTCTCCCTCTTCATCCTTCCCTCTTTCTCCATCCTTCTTTCTCCCTCTCATTCTCCATCCTTCTTTCTCCCTCCCTCCCTTTCTCCTTTCCTCTCTCCCTCCCTCATTCCCTCTTCCTCCCTCTTTCTCCCTCCCCCTCTTTCTCCCTCCCCCCTCTTTCCCCCTCTCTCTCTTCCTCTCCCCCTCTCCTCTTTCTCCCTCCCTCCTCTTTCTCCCTCTCCCCTCTTTCTCCCTCCCCCCTCTTTCTCCCTCCCCCTCTTTCTCCCTCCCTCTTTCCCCCTCTCTCTCTTCCTCTCCCTCCCTCCCCCTCTCCTCTTTCTCTCTCCCTCCCTCTCCCCCTCTCCTCTTTCTCCCTCCCTCTCTCTTCCTCCCTCTTTCTCTCACTCACTCCCTCCCTCTCTCTTTCCCCCTCCCTCTCTCTCCCTCTCCCCTCTGCAGGTCTTGCAATGCCTTTCCCCCGCTCTCTCTCCCTTCCCCTCCCTCCCCTCTCTCTCCAAGTCTTCTGACTCCCTTTCTTTCTCTTTCTGTTTCTCTCTCTCTCCCCCCCCCCCCCCCCCACCCCACACTGAATAATCACATCCAAATAAGCTGTGAACTACATAGACGGGAGCATTTGTTTTGTCCTTTTGCACTATTACTGCTTGTTTGTTTGTTTGTGTGTATCAGCTGCCTAGTGATCGATGATCAGCATGGACTTGATGGGCAAGAGGCTTGTTTCGATCACAGGTAGATAGGGTGGTCATAAAGGCTTTGGCACTTTGGCCTTCATCAGTCAGAGTATTGAGTATAGAAGTTGGGAGGTCATGTTGCAGTTATATAAGACGTGGTGTGTCCGCATTTAGCCTATTGTGTCAAATGTCTTTTAAATGTCATTTGTACCTGCCCCAACCTCTCTTTCTGACAACTCGTTCCATAAATGTACCCAAGGAAATGGAACTTTCTTAAATCCATATAAACAGAGTTTAGTTTAGTATAGAGAGTGCCAGAAACAGGCCTTTCAGCCCACCAGGTCCACGCCGAGCAGCCATCCACATACAATAATGCTATCCTTCACACTATTGACAATTTACAATCTTTACCAAAGCCAATTAACCTACAAACCTGCACGTCTTTGGAATGTGGGAGCACCCGGAGAAAAACCACGCGATCACAGGGAGAACGTACAAACTCCGTACAGACAGCACCCGTAGTCGGGATCGAACCCGGTTCTCTGGCGCTTTGAGGCAGTAACTCTACCACTGCCCAAAGAGATTAGGTCTCAATTTTAGATATCAAATAAAGAATGGTTATGGCAACTACAAACACAAACTCAACTACCAAGTTTCATAATGTCATAAATGATAGAAGAAATAACCCATTCGGCCCATCAAGTTTACTCCGCCATTCAATCATAACAAGTTATAGGTAGTATAAGAAAATAACTGCAGATGCTGGTACAAATCGAAGGTATTTATTCACAAAACGCTGGAGTAACTCAGCAGGTCAGGCAGCATCTCAGGAGAGAAGGAATGGGTGACGTTTCGGGTCGAGACCCTTCTTCAGACTGACGATGGGTCTCGACCCGAAACGTCACCTATTCCTTCTCTCCTGAGATGCTGCCTGACCTGCTGAGTTACTCCAGCATTTTGTGAATAAATAACAAGTTATAGGAGTAGAATTAGGCCATTCGGCCCATTGAGTCTACTCGGCCATTCAATCATGGCTAATCTCTGCCTCCTAACCCCATTTTCCTGCCTTCTCCCCATAACCTTTGACACCCGTCCTAATCAAGAACTTGTCTGTCTCTGCCTTTAAAATATCCACTGACTTGGCCTCCACAGCCCCTCTGTGGCAATGAGTTCCACAGATTAACTACCCTCTGACTAAAGAAGTTCCTCCTCACCACCTCTTTAAATGAGCGCCCTTTAAATGTATCTCTGCTGACTGGTGAGCATGCAACAAAAAGCTTTTCACTGTACCTCGGTACAGGTACCAATAAACTAAACTCAACACAATTGCACACACACAGGCAGCACCCGAGATAGATCATGGCTGATCCCGTACTAATCAAGGATTAAAAATATCCATTGACTTTGCCTCCACAGCTTTTTGTGGCAAACAATTCCACAGATTCACCACCCTCATCTAAAGAAATTCCAGCTCATTTCCTTCCTAAAGGAACATCCTTAAAATCTAAGGTTATGACCTCTAGTCCTAGGCTCTCCCACTAGTGGAAACATCCTTTCCCCATCCACTCTATCCAAACCTTTAACTATTCGGTACGTTTCAATGAGGTCCCCCCTCATTCTTCTAAACTCCAGCGAGTACAGGCCCAGTGCCGACTAACGCTCATCATAGGTTTAACCCACTCATTCCTGGGATCATTCTCGTAAACCTCCTCTGAACCCTCTCCAGAGCCAGCACATCCTTCCTCAAATATGGTGCTCAAAATGGATCACAATATTCCAAATGTGGCCTGACCAGCGCCTTATAGAGCCTCCGCATTACTTACCTGTTAGTTGCATTGGGGACTTTGAGCTTTTTCTCACTAATAGTGGGGGTTTTTTTTTCAAATTTATTGAACATTTATCTTGTTTCTGATGCTATCTCTGTGTACTGTGTTTACAGGCCTGATATGCTGCTGCAGGTAAGAATTTAATCATTCCGTTTTCGTTACATATAACAATTAAAGACTCTTTGACTCCTGAACTTACCTTGCATGCTCAATTTTGTCAAATAGCAAAAGTAACGTTTGAATATTTTCTTTACTTGAGATAAAGATGTTTTTGCTTCATACTTCATTCAGTCAGCACCTCTCGGGTTCGGTTTGCACTACAATCTTTGTGTCATTCTGCTGCTTATTACCTGAATGGTGGCCAATTAGGAAAAGGGGAGATGCTACGTGACCTGGGTGTCATGGTGCACCAGTCATTGAAAGCAAGCGTGCAGGTGCAGCAGGCAGTGAAGAAAGCGAATGGTATGTTAGCATTCATAGCAAGAGGATTTGAGTATAGGAGCAGGGAGGTTCTGCTGCAGTTGTACAGGGCCTTGGTGAGACCGTACCTGGAGTATTGTGTACAGTTTTGGTCTCCTAATCTGAGGAAAGACATTCTAGCCTTAGAGGGGGTACAGAGAAGGTTCACCAGATTGATCCCTGGGATGGCAGGACTTTCATATGAAGAAAGACTGGATAGACTAGGCTTATATTCGCTGGAATTTAGAAGACTGAGGGGGGATCTTATAGAAACATATAAAATTCTTATGGGGTTGGACAGGCTAGATGCGGGAAGATTGTTCCCGATGTTGGGGAAGTCCAGAACCAGGGGTCACAGCTTAAGGATAAGGGGGAAGTCTTTTAGGACCGAGATGAGAAAACATTTCTTCACACAGAGAGTGGTGAGTCTGTGGAATTCTCTGCCACAGAAGGTAGTTGAGGCCAGTTCATTGGCTATATTTAAGAGGGAGTTAGATGTGGCCCTTGTGGCTAAAGGGATCAGGGGGTATGGAGAGAAGGCAGGTATAGGTTACTGAGCTGGATGATCAGCCATGATCATATTGAATGGCTCGAAGGGCCGAATGGCCTACTCCTGCACCTATTTTCTATGTTTCTATGTTTTGCATTCATGCTGCATTTATTCTGGTGCTCTTTGCATGCATTGTTTACGCTATGAGCTTCATGCGACCTAAGAATTTCATTGCACCCTGGTTTACCTGACAATTAACTCATCTGAATTTTGAATCACCAAGTAGACAGGGCAGTGGCGTAGCAGTTAGAGCTACTGCCTCACAGCACCAGAGACCCGGGTTCGATCCTGACCTCGGCTGCTGTCTTTGTGGAGTTTGCATGTTCTCCCTGTGACCGCGTGGGTTTCCTCCGGGTGCTCCAGTTTTCTCCCACATCTCAGTTTAGTTTATTGTCACGTGTACCGAGGTACAGTGAAAAGCTTCTGTTGCGTGCTAACCAGTCAGCGGAAAGACAATACATGATTACAATCGAGCCATTTGCAGTGTACAGATACATGATAAGGGAATAACGTTTAGTGCAAGGTAAAGTGAGTAAAATTCGATCAAAGATAGTCCGAGGGTCATGAATGAGGTAGATAGTAGTTCAGTACTGCTGTCTGGTTGTGGTAAGATGATTCAGTTGTCCGATAACGGCTGGGAAGAAACAGTCCCTGAATCTGGAGCGTTTTCACACTTCTGTGCCTTTTTCCTGATGGGAGCGGGGAGACTAAATACTCCAGAGACGAAATTTTTGTCTACACTATTAGTAACTTATTAACTTTACTTATATGCTGTAACTGTAATTCTTTTTTGTGCAGGCATTGCCACTTTCATTTCACTGCACATCGTGTATGTGTATGTGACAAATAAACTTGACTTGAGTTGACTTGAGGGAGTGGCCAGTGTGCCAAGACATCTCAAAGACGTGCAGGTTTGTAGGTTAATTGGCCTCTGTAAATTGCCCCCAGTGTGCAGGATGCGAATGTGGGATAACATAGAACTAGTGTACGGGTCTGAAGAATCAAAAGATCAGTCTGAAGAAAGGTCTCGACCCGAAACGTCACCCATTCCCTCTCTCCAGAGATGCTGCCTGTCCCGCTGAGTTACTCCAGCATTTTGCGTCTATCTTCGATTTAAACCAGCATCTGCAGTTCTTTCCTACACACTAGTGTAGAGGTGACCATTGGTCGGCATGCACTCAGTGAGCCGAACAAAGGACCTGTTTCCACGCTGAATCTCAAAACTAAACCAAACTACTTTGCAATCCCCATTTGATTCTCCTCGTAAAACCTTATGCTCTTGGCAGGTTCTCTGGGCAATGTGAGAAAACATGTTTTACTGATCTTTCCAAATCAGTGCAAGCAGGCAGTAATCTTCACTCACTAACTCAGGTTTCCAATCTGGGTCAGTACCAGGACTGACATTTTATGAGATGTAAGTTTAAGATCATAAAATATTTCTTGCAATAGAAATAGCTGGTTGGTTCAGACCTTCCTGATCCCACCTTCTCCCAAGCTTTACACTGTAAGAGTACTCGTCGTTGCCCTTTGTACCTCATTAATCCAAATATGATTTTTGGAATAATTATCATTACACCGGTTTCCTCCCACACTCCAAAGACGTACAGGTTTGTAGGTTAATTGGCTTTGGTGCGTTGTAAATTGTCCACCTAGTGTGTAGGATAGAACTAGTGTACGGGGTGATCGCTGGTCGGTGCAGACTCAGTGGGCCGAAGGGCCTGTTTCTGCGCTGTGTCTCTAAAATCTAAAGGTGCAAGGCAGGTGACCATGGGAGAAGGACTCCTGCCGGGAATGAGGGATTACTGCGCAAGTATTTTATTTCCCGGAATTTGAGGAAGGATATTCTTGCTATTGAGGGCGTGCAGCGTAGGTTTACTAGGTTAATTCCCGGAATGGCAGGACTGTCGTATGTGGAAAGACTGGAGCGACTAGGCTTGTATACACTGGAATTTAGAAGGATGAGAGGGGATCTTATCGAAACATATACGACTATTAAGGGGTTGGACACGTTAGAGGCAGGAAACATGTTCCCAATGTTGGGGGAGTCCAGAACAAGGGGCCACAGTTTAAGAATAAGGGGTAGGCCATTTAGAACTGAGATGAGGAAAAACTTTTTCAGTCAGAGAGTTGTGAATCTGTGGAATTCTCTGCCTCAGAAGGCAGTGGAGGCCAATTATCTGAATGCATTCAAGAGAGAGCTAGATAGAGCTGTTAAGGATAGCGGAGTCAGGGGGTATGGGGGGAAGGCAGGAACGGGGTACTGATTGAGAATGATCAGCCATGATCACATTGAATGGCGGTGCTGGCTCGAAGGGCCGAATGGCCTACTCCTGCACCAATTGTCTACTGTCTATTGACATTTAAAGGGGAGAAAACATTCAGTATTATTTAGTTTAGTTTAGTTTATTGTCACGTGTACCGAGGTACAGTTAAAAGCTTTTGTTGCGTGCTAACCAGTCAGTGGAAAGACAATACCAGGCGCTCCTCAACTTACAATGGGGTTACGTTCTGAGAAACCCATCGGAAACCGAAAATATCGTAAGGCGAAATGCATTTAATACACCTGACCACATGGCCGGAAGCTGCCGTTTGCACCATCGCAAAGTCGAAATATCGCAAGTCGCGGCATCGTAAGTCGGGGAGCATCAGATTTCAATCAAGCCGTCCACAGTGTACAGATACAGGATCTAGGGAATGACGTTTAGTGCAAGGTAGAGTCAAGTCAGAAGTGATAGGAGCTGAATTAGGCCATCAAGTCTACTCCACCATTCAACCATGGCTGATCTATCTCTCCCTCCAAACCCCATTCTCCTACCTTCTCCCCATAACCCCTGGCATCCAGTCCAGTAAAGTCGGAGTAAAGAATGTCAGCGGGATTTCAATTGCTCACCATTCCGTGTCACTCTTGTGTGTCCTTAGACCATCTGCTTATATCATCCACTCTTCAAATACTAGCTGACCTTGCAGTAAATGCCCATCGTTGTTTTCATCTGTTGCCTTTGAAAACCCACAAGCATTTAAGCGTCTGAAAATAGAGAAAATGTAAACTGTATGTAACTCTCCCAAGATAGACACAAAATGCTGGAGTAACTCAGCGGGCCAGGCAGCATCTCTGGAGAGAAGGGACGGGTGACGTTTCAGGTCGAGACCCTTCTTCAGACTTTAGAATCCAGCATCAGTCTGAAGAAGGGTCTCGACCAGACGCGTCACCCATTCCTTCTCTCCAGAGATGCTGCCTGTCCCGCTGAGTTACTCCAGCATTTTGTGTCTATCTTTGGTTTAAACCAGCATCTGCAGTTCCTTCCTACACATTTCGTGAGATTCTCCCATTTTCTTCCTGGTAATGGCACGTTAAGTTTCGTTAGCTTGGTTAACAGAAGCACACCTCTGTATTTATCTCCCTAACAATTTTTAGTGCTGAGTTTCAGCGTGGAAATAGGCCCTTCAGCCCACCCAGTCCATGCCAACCACTGAAAACAACCGCTCTCCAACCACAGGAAACCACAACACCACAGTGGTTGCACAGTGGCACAGCGGTAGAGTTGCTGCCTCACCGCGCCAGAGCTCCGTGTTCGATTCTGACCACGGGTGCTGTCTGTACTGAGTTTGTACGTTCTCCCCGTGACTTGCGTGGGCTTTCTCCGTGTTCTCCGATTTCCTCCCACACTCCAAAGACGTACAGGTTTGTAGGTTAATTGGCTTTGGTAAATTTGTAAATTGTCCCGAGTGTGTGTGTAGGATAGTGTTAGAGTACGGGGCGATCGCTCGTTAGTGCGGACTTGGTGGGCCGAAGGGCCTGTTTCTGCGCTGTAACTCTAAACTCCGCCACCTCCAGTTTAAATTCCATTTGGGATATTTTGGAGGACCGAGAACTAAGTGTCACCGAATGAGTTCAGCATGTTAGTTAATAACTAAGTAGAATTAACATTCACATGTAGAATATCACTGTAATGGCAGATTATCTGGAGAAGGAGTGAAAATGAAAATCCTTACAGTTGAGTTTATTGTCACATGTACCGAGGTACAGTGAAAAGCTTTTGTTAGGTGCTTTCCAGTCAGCGGAAAGACAATACATGATTACAATCGAGCCATTCTTGCAAAGAGTAGGAATAAACGGGTCCTTTTCAGAATGGCAGGCAGTGACTAGTGGGGTACAGCAAGGCTCAGTGCTGGGACCCCAGCTATTTACAATATATATTAATGATTTGGACGAGGGAATTGAATGCAACATCTCCAAGTTTGCGGATGACTCGAAGCTGGGGGGCAGTGTTAGCTGTGAGGAGGATGCTAGGAGGCTGCAACGCGACTTGGATAGGTTAGGTGAGTGGGCAAATGCATGGCAGATGCAGTATAATGTGGATAAATGTGAGGTTATCCACTTTGGTGGCAAGAACAGGAAAGCAGACTATTATCTGAATGGTGGCCGATTAGGAGAAGGGGAGAAGCAACGAGACCTGGGTGTCGTGGTGCACCAGTCATTGAAAGTTGGCATGCAGATGCAGCAGGCAGTGAAGAAAGCGAATGGTATGTTGGCATTCATAGCGAAGGGATTTGGGTATAGGAGCAGGGAGGTTCTGCTGCAGTTGTACAGGGCATTGGTTAGACCACACCTGGAGTATTGCGTACAGTTTTGGTCTCCTAACCTGAGGAAAGACGTTCTTGCCATAGAGGGAGTACAGAGAAGGTTCACCAGATTGATTCCTGGGATGGCAGGACTTTCATATGAAGAAAGACTGGATAGACTCGGCTTGTACTCGCTGGAATTTAGAAGATTGAGGGGGGATCTTATGGAAACTTACAAAATTCTTAAGGGGTTGGACAGGCTAGATGCAGGAAGATTGTTCCCGATGTTGGGGAAGTCCAGAACAAGGGGTCACAGTTTAAGGATAAGGGGGAAGTCTTTTAGGACCGAGATTAGAAAGTTTTTTTTCACACAGAGAGTGGTGAATCTGTGGAATTCTCTGCCACAGAAGGTAGTTGAGGCCAGTTCATTGACTATATTTAAGAGGGAGTTAGATGTGGCCCTTGTGGCTAAAGGGATCAGGGGGTGTGGAGAGAAGGCAGGTACGGGATACTGAGTTGGATGATCAGCCATGATCATATTGAATAGCGGTGCGGCTCGAAGGGCCGAATGGCCTCCTCCTGCACCTACTTTCTATGTTTCTATTTACAGTGTATAGATGTTGTTGTCCGTGAAGTCGGGTTCGAAGATGACCATGACTTCACTTTCAGTGGGTCCGGAAGTGACTGGTGAGGCCAATCCGGGCCCGGAAGGCACGCCCACACGTAGGACACAAGTGGATGGGTGCTGCAGTGGAAGTGGAGGTAGCCCGGGCCTTGCGCGCGGTGCGTTTCCTCTGGGCCTCTGCAGTGCGTCTGTTCTCTGCTGCACGGGCTCCTGTGGTGAGCTTGCTACGCCAGGTTGGACGGTCCAGAGCAAGAGACTCCCAAGTGTGTATGGGTACATGATAAGGGAATAACGTTCAGAGCAAAGTAAAGCCAGAAAAATCCGATCAAGGATAGTGTGAGGGTCACCAAAGAGGTAGATTCTCAAACACAGTGCGATGTAACATTCCTTTCATCCCATATTACTTTCACAATTTGATGGTGAAATGAGAAGAATGAGACACATGTGGGCCACCATGTTAAGTGCAGTTGTGAATGAAAGTGGGATTTTTTTGCAGCTAGCTGTGGACTACACTCTTCACCCACAGGGTCAGGTGCTCAGCACAGGTCAGGTCCAAAGCTGGAATTCCCACATTGCGGATGAAAGTGCCGGGAGTAGAGACGGATAGGGATGAAAGGCGGCAGTAAACCACCCATTCTTCACGGCGTCTTCACGGAATTTGTAATCCTCTTTGAAATTTTTGGTGCACGTCGCACAAGTAAAATGTAAACCGAGTTAAACATTCCTGAACAAAGTTCTTTGCGATATGCCAGTAATACCTTTAGAATCGTTATACTTTTATTTATTTACTTATTTTTGTTTACACAATTGCCGATTACCTCACAGGATGGCTGGTGCATAATGAATGAGAGAATCCTGAACCATCTGACATGTTGTAGATATGTATGGGCCTGCGCCTTGGAAGAATGTAGAGGTTTTGCTGTCAAATTGTGCATTTGTATTTGTGATATGATTTATTGTGAACACATCAGCTGCAAAGTGGTGTCCAGGGAGGGTGGGTGAGGGTTATTTTTGTTGTTATATATAAAGAACAAAATGGAGGGGAATGTAATGCATCACGTTTTTCGTATTGTATCTTTCCTTCAATAAAAATAAATATTTAAAAAAAAGAATCGTAGAGTTTTGGAGCAGGGAAACAGGCCCTTTGGCACAACTTGTCCACATCAGCCAAGTTGCTGAACCAAGCCAGTTCCACTTGCCTGGCCCATATCTCTCCAAACCATTCCTCTCCATGCACCTGCCCAAGTGGTTTACAAGGTTTACAAGAATAAATCCAGGAATAAGTGGGTTTGTATATGACAAGCGTTTGACAGCACTGGGCCTGTACTCGCTGGAGTTTAGAAGGTTGAGGGGGGAACCTCATTGAAACTTACAGAATAATGAAAGGTGTAGTTAGAGCGGATGTGGAGAGGATGTTTCCACTGGTGGGAGAGTCTAGGACCAGAGGTCATAGCCTCAGAATTAAAGGGCGCTCTTTTAGAAAGGAGGTGAGGAGGGACTTCTTTAGTCAGAGGGTAGTTAATCTGTGGAACTCATTGCCACAGAGGGCTGTGGAGGCCAAGTCAGTGGATAATTTTTATGGCAGAGATAGGCAAGTTCTTGATTAGAACGGGTGTCAAGGGTTATGGGGAGAAAGCAGGAGAATGGGATTAGGAGACAGAGATCAGGCATGATTGAATTGCAGAGTGGACTCGATGGGACGAATGGCCTAATTCTACTCCTATAACTTGTGAACTTGTGAAGTGTCTTTTAAGTGTAATTGTACCCCCCTGTACCACCCTCTGGCATTTTGTTCCATAAACACACTGCCCTCAAATTTGCCCTTCCCTTTCAAGTCAAGTCAAGTCAAGTTTATTTGTCACATGCACATACACGATGTGCAGTGAAATGAAAGTGGCAATGCCTGCGGATTGTGCACAAAAAAAAATTAATAATTACAGTTACAGCATATAAATTAAAGTTAATACAGAGAAGACAAAATTTAGTCCCTGGAGTTATAAAAGTTAACAGTCCTGATGGCCTGTGGGAAGAAACTCCATCTCATCCTCTCCGTTTTCACAGTGTGACAGCGGAGGCGTTTGCCTGACCGTAGCAGCTGGAACAGTCCGTTGCTGGGGTGGCAGGGGTCCCTCATGATCTTGCTTGCTCTGGATCTGCACCTCCTGATGTATAGGTCCTGCAGGGGGATGAGTGTAGTTCCCATGGTGCGTTCTGCCAAACACACTACTCTCTGCAGGGCCATCCTGTCCTGGGCAGTGCTGTTCCCAAACCAGACTGTAATGTTACCGGACAGGATGCTCTCTACAGCCCCAGAGTAGAAGCAATGAAGGATCCTCAGAGACACCCTGAATAATTTTAGGAAGTTTTTTACTTCCCTTCTCTAGGATAAAGAATGTGCCTATTCACCTTACCTGTGCCGCTCATCTATATACTAAAACTCTTGTTTGTTTGTTTGTTCGTTCCTGAACTACAGCCAAAACGGTACATGATAGCGCAACAATTTTAGGCCCACCTTACTCACCGTCGTCCCTCTGGTGCTAATGGAAGAGGTTTCATTGAAATCGGTGCTATATTTTAAAAGTTATTGACATTTTAAAGTTTAAATCTATCTCCTAGGGAGGGGGGGAGGAGGGATGATAAGGACGGTTGAGGGGGATGGAGTGGGGGGGAGGGGAAGGGGTGAAGGGGGAGTGGAGGGAGGGGGTGGGGGAGGGAAGGAGGGGGGGAGGGGGATGGGAGGGGGGGAGGGAGACGGAGGAGAGGGGAGGGGGGACGGTTGGAGGAGAGGGTGCTGCATCAATGCAGGAGAGGTTTGGGCCCAACGAGTCCACTTGGTCTAGTTGTGTTGTGTTCCGTCACAACACACTATATTGTATTCCATTTATTCGATTGCTTGCAGTTTTACTTGCATTTCATTGCGTTAGGCAGCCACAAATTTAAACTGAATAGTCCATCTTTCTGAAACAAAAATATTTAATGAAAATCAAACTAGGGATGCAGTACTATAAGACATTGGAGCAGATTTAGGCCATTCTGCCCATCGCGTCCGCTCTGCCCTTCAATCGTGGCTGATCTATTTTTCCCTCTCAACCCCATTCTCCTGCCTTTTCCACATAACCTCTGACGCTCTTACTAATCAAGAACCTATCAATCAGCACTTTAAAGGTACTGGAAAAATGAAATAAAATAGTTTAGCAGATCAGTTTCTTAGATTTGAGTCTGAAGAAGGGTCTCGACCGGAAACATCACCCATTCCTTCTCTCCAGAGAAGCTGCCTGTCCCGCTGAGTTGCTCCAGCATTTTGTGTCTCTCTTCTTATTATATTAGGTATTGGGTTTAATATTGTCGCATGTACCAAGATACAGTGAAAGTCTTTTGCTCGTGTGATATCCATTTAAATCAAATCATACATGTATAGTCAAGCCATACACAAGTTCAGCAGGCAGTGCAATGAGAAAATATACTAGAGTGTAGAATATAGTTAAGCAGGATTGTAGCATTAGAATTCCAGAGATAAAGTGCAAGGTCCACATTAAGGTAGGTTGGAAGATCGGGACTACACCCTAGCTTATGGGTGGACTACTCAGTAGCCTGATAACAGAGGGGAAGAAGCGTTTGTATCTTCTGCTCAACAAGAGCTGGGAGAAGAATGAATGACTGTAGTGAAACAGGTCCTTCATTATGTTGAAGATAGACACAAAATGCTAGAGTAACTCAGCAGGTCAGGCAGCATCTCTGGAGAAAAGGTGATGATTCAGGTCAAGACCCTTCAAACTGAGAGGGTCTTATTCTGCAGAAGGCTCTCAACCCGAAACGTCACCCATTCCTTTTCCCCAGAGATACTATCTGACCCGTTGAGTTGCTCCAGCATTTCGTGTCTATCTTCGACGTAAAGTTCGACCCGAAACGTCACCCATTCCTTCTCTCCCGAGATGCTGCCCAACCTGCTGAGTTACTCCGGCACTTTGTGAATAAATATTGTCCTTCATGATGTTGGTTGCTTTCCCGAAGCAATGTGACGTGTAGATGGAGTCAATGTTTATTTATATTTATAGTACTCATTATTTTAATGGTGTTATCGGCGAGCTTTCTGTGAATTAGGAATTTCATTGCACTCTGATGTGAATGACTAATCTGACCTGCAGCTATGGAACGAGAAGCAGAGTTAATGTTTTAGGTCAACAACACTTTGTCCTGATAAATAACTAGTGAATAAATACGTCGAGGTATTCCAGCATTTATTACTTTTACTTAAAAAATATGTAACAGAAAACGCGTAATATTAGTGTTCGGTGAAGAATCTGAAATGTTAGCGGTTTTCTGAAGATTCAGTAGGAGTTGGAGGGAATGTTGATGATATTTCATCCGTTTGCAACAAACCTAGATTACATTTGAATAAATCTACACCTGACAATAATTTCGCTGTAAAGACTGTTAGCTCAGTAACGCTACCTCCAGATTCTCTGCATATCCACGACAAAGTAGAACATCCAAATGAAGTTGCAACCTTGTGAACACCCGGTATGTGTGGGAAGCATAATATGCAAACTATGTATTTTGCGCTGTAATGATATATATTCTTCTATTTCATAAGTATGAGAAACTGGTTAGAAAGCATGCAATGTTATACCTGTATACTAAAACTCTCGTTTGTTTGTTTGTTTGTTCCTGAACTACAGCCAAAACGGTACACGATAGCGCGACAATTTTAGGCCCATCTTACTCACCGTCGTCCCTTTGGTGCTAATGGAAGAAGTTTCATTGAAATTGGTGTTATATTTTTTAAGTTATTCACATTTTAAAGTTTAAATCTATCTCATAGGGAAGGAGAGGGAGGGAGGGAAGGAGGGAGAGGTGTGAGGGAGGGTAAAGGGGGTTGAGGGAGATGGAGAAGGGGAGGGGAAGGAGGAGGGGAGGGGGAGGGGAGGGGAGGGGAGGAGGGAGGGGAGAGGAGGGGAGGAGGGAGGGGGAGGGAGGGGAGGGGGAGGGAGGAGGGGAGGAGGAGGAGGGAGGGGAGAGGAGGAGGAGGGAGGGGGAGGGGAGGAGAGGGTGCTGCACCATTGCAGGAGAGGTTTGGGCCCACTTGGTCTAGTTAGATTATAGATTTAGCTCTTCGGGCGAAGGGAATCAAGGGATATGGGGAGAAGGCAGGAACGGGGTACTGATTTTGGATGATCAGCCATGATCATATTGAATGGCAGTGCTGGCTCAAAGGGCCGAATGGCCTACTCCTGCATCTATTTTCTATGTTTCTATATTTATTAAAATTGAGGTAAAATATCATAATCATCTGTAGAGGGAAATTTAGTTTAGTTTAGAGATGCAGCGCGGAAACAGGCCCTTCGGCCCACCGAGTCCATGCTGGCCAGCGATCCCCGCACACTAATACTATCCTAGACACACTAGGGACAATTTACAATCTTTCATGAGGCCCATTAACTTACAAACCTGTACATCTTTGGAATATGGGAGGAACCCGGAGCACCCGGAGAAAACCCACGCAGGTCACTGGGAGAATGTACAAACTGCGTACAGACAGCACCCGTGGTCAGGATTGTACCCGGGTCTTTGGCGCTGTAAGGCAGCAACTCTACCGCTGCGCCACCATGCTGCCCAACACTGTTACGGCATTAATAGTTCTCTAATCTAACGACACATTTCATTCACCCTAAAGCTTGAATTCTGGCTGCCAACAGATTAACATTGTTTCCACTTTAGGATAGATGCCTTTCATTTACTGCAGGTTATTTTTTTGTCGAGTTACACATAAGACACTATAGCACCAACACCCCTCTGAAAGAACTGATCACATCCATGCTACTATAGACAATAGACATTCGACAATAGGTGCAGGAGTAGGCCATTCGGCCCTTCGAGCCAGCACCACCATTCACTGTGATCATGGCTGATCATCCACAATCAGTACCCCGTTCCTGCCCTCCCCCCATTTCCCTTGATAGATGATTGAATACTTCCTTCAGATTTATGTAGGAAAGGAAAAACTCCACTCCTCTCCATGGCAACTGTCTATCGTGGAATCACACTATTTACAAAACTTGTGGTATTGCATTTAATCCATCCTAAGCTTAAGGTCTCCAAATTTGAGGAAGGATATTCTTGCTATTGAGGGCGTGCAGCGTAGGTTTACTAGGTTAATTCCCAGAATGGCGGGACTGTCATATGTTGAAAGACTGGATCGGCTAGGCTTGTATACACTGGAATTTAGAAGGATGAGAGGGGATCTTATCGAAACATATAAGATTATTAAGGGGTTGGACACGTTAGAGGCAGGAAACATGTTCCCAATGTTGGGGGAGTCCAGAACCAGGGCCCACAGTTTAAGAAAAAGGGGTAGGCCATTTAGAACGGAGATGAGGAAAAATGTTTTCAGTCAGAGAGGTGTAAATCTGTGGAATTCTCTGCCTCAGAAGGCAGTGGAGGCCAATTCTCTGAATGCATTCAAGAGAGAGCTGGATAGAGCTCTTAAGGATAGCGGAGTCAGGGGATATGGGGAGAAGGCAGGAATTGGGTACTGATTGAGAATGATCAGCCATGATCACATTGAATGGTGGTGCTGGCTTGAAGGGCCGAATGGCCTAATCCTGCACCTATTGTCTATTGTCTATTGTCAGAAAATTCATTCTAAAAAGCATTTACTTTTACTCCTGTATTATTAAAATATTCCCTGCAACTGCGTCTATCTGTTCATCTGCTACCTAAACCCTTTATGTCATACGTTTATAGGCTGTAGAGCAGAATCACTTTAGGTAGGCAAAGTGGCGTAGCAGTAGAGTTGCTGCCTCACAGTGCTAGAGACCCGGGTTTAATCCTGACTACGAGTGCTGTCTGTACGGAGTTCACACATTCTCCCCGTGACCTGCGTGGGTTTTCTCCGGGAGCTCCAGTTTCCTCCCACGCTCCAAAGATGGGAGGTTATCCACTTTGGCGGCAAGAACAGGAAAGCAGAGTATTACCTGAATGATGACCGATTGGGAGAAGGGGAGATGCAACGTGACCTGGGTGTCATGGTGCACCAGTCATTGAAAGCAAGCATGCAGGTGCAGCAGGCAGTGAAGAAAGCGAATGGTATGTTGGCATTCATAGCAAGAGGATTTGAGTATAGGAGCAGGGAGGTTCTGCTGCAGTTGTACAGGGCCTTGGTGAGACCGCACCTGGAGTATTGTGTGCAGTTTTGGTCTCCTAACCTGAGGAAAGACGTTCTTGCCTTAGAGGGAGTACAGAGAAGGTTCACCAGATTGATCCCTGGGATGGCGGGACTTTCATATGAGGAAAGACTGGATAGACTGGGCTTGTACTCGCTGGAATTTAGAAGACTGAGGGGGGATCTTATAGAAACATATAAAATTCTTAAGGGGTTGGAGAGGCTAGATGCGGGAAGATTGTTCCCGATGTTGGGGAAGTCCAGAACCAGGGGTCACAGCTTAAGGATAAGGGGGAAGTCTTTTAGGACCGAGATGAGAAAACATTTCTTCACACAGAGAGTGGTGAGTCTGTGGAATTCTCTGCCACAGAAGGTAGTTGAGGCCAGTTCATTGGCTATATTTAAGAAGGAGTTAGATGTGGCCCTATTTGCTAAAGGGATCAGGGGGTATGGAGAGAAGGCAGGTACGGGATACTGAGCTGGATGATCAGCCATGATCATATTGAATGGCGGTGCAGGCTCGAAGGGCCGAATGGCCTACTCCTGCACCTATTTTCTATGTTTCTATGTACAGGTTTGTAGGCTGGGTAAAATTGTAAATTGTCCCAAGTGTGTGTAGGATAGTGTAAGTGTGCGGGGATTGCTGGTCGGCATATCAGACTCGGAAGGCCAAAGGGCCTGTTTCCACGCTGTGCCTCTAAGCTAAACTGAAAGCAAATGAGACTGAACTAAACTAAAATTAGGCCATTCAGCCCATCGAGTTTACTCCACCATTCAATCATGGCTGATCTATCTCTCCCTCCTAACCCCTTTCTCCGGCCTTCTCCCCGTAACCCCCGACACGACAATGTCTCCCACCCGGGGACATTTAAAGATTCACTGCCTGGGTCCTCTTTTGCACCATTGCACATTGACCAATTGCCCCAGCGCTCATTGACAATAGACAATAGACAACAGGTGCAGGAGGAGGCAATTCGGCCCTTCGAGCCAGCACCGCCATTCAATGTGATCATGGCTGATCATTCTCAATCAGTACCCCGTTCCTGCCTTCTCCCCATACCCCCCGACTCTGCTATCCTTAAGAGCTCTATCTAGCTCAGAGAGATAGATTGATATCCTCAGTTTAAAATTCTCATCCTTGCCTTCAGAACTTTCCATGATTCTACCAATCTTCATAATCTTCGCCCGTTTATGTCCTGCTACACTCCAACTTTGGCCACTGTGGATTCCTGATTTCAATTGTTCCATCTTTGTCAGCTCTGCCTTCAAATTGTAGGTTTGCATTCTATTCTACAGGTTTGCATGTGAACCTCTCCCCCCTCCTTGTTGCCCCCTTCCTCATATTTGCAGGTTGTGGAGCAGAATCACTTTAGGTAGGCATAGTGGCGCATTGGTGGAGTTGCTGCGTTACAGCGCCAGAGACCTGGGTTTGATCCTGACTATGAGTGCTGTCTGTACGGAGTTTGTACGTTCTCCCCGTGACCTGCGTGGGTTTTCGCCAGGAGCTCCATTTTCCTCCCACACTCCAAAGACGTACAGGTTTGTACCAGTTCCACAGTTCTGCAGATTCCCTGAACTCCTTCACTCAGTCCGGATTTGCCCACCTGATCTCCCGGTTGCCAAACATTTTAACTCCCCCTCCCATTCCCACACTGACCTTTCTGCCCAGGGCCGCCTCCATTGTCAGAGTGAGGCCACATGCAAATTGGAGGAACGGCACCTCATGTTTCGCTTGGGCAGCTTACTACCCAGCGGTAGAATATTGATTTGTCTAATTTCAAGTATCTCTTGCATTCTCTCTCTCTCTGTTCCTCCACCACCCTAGTCTTGCTGCTAGTTTCAGTTCTCATCCCTTTGTTATCATCTCTTCACCAGCCAACAATGGACCATTGTGGGCTCCACCTTCCCCGAGTCATCGATGCCGACTCTGATTTGTTCTGTACCTTTTCATACCTCTAGTTTCCCTCTTCCTTGTCTCTTCGTCTGACGAAGGGTCTCGACCTGAAATGTCACCTATTCCTTTTTTCCAGAAATGCTGCCTGACCCACATTGAGTTACTCCAGCATTTTGTGTTTATCCACTGTTCTCCATTTTGTTTCTCTTGAGATCACACCTTCCCTAGCCAACAATGGACCTACCAGACACCACCCTGCCTGAGGTCAGTTGTGGCCGGCCCTGATTAGTCCTGGACTTTTCTTGCCTCCAGCTTTTCATGTCCCCATCTCCCTCACCCCCTACTTTCATCCCCATCTCCCTCACCCCCTACTTGGGTCCCGACCCAAAACATCACCCATCCCTTTTCTCCAGAGATGCTGCCGCACCCGCTGTTACTCCAGCACTTTGTGTCTATCTTTGGTATGAACAAGCATCTGCAGTTCTTTATTTCTATAGAATTCCTTCCCAGAACCTTTCCACCACTCAATTTCACTCACCTCTTTAAGACAACCTCTTTGGCCAAGCTTTTCCATGCTAAGTTCTAAGTTATGTTCTAATAACTGGTCAAGAGTGTTTTATTGTCACATGTCCCAGATAGAACAATGAAATTCTTACTTGCAGCAGCACAACAGAATATGTAAACATAGTGAACTAAGTTGTCACATTTTGTTTCATAGCCCACCTAATAAATATTCATTTATAATTGGTTTATGATTTTAAGTTCATCAAGATAAATACGAACCTTGTAATCAATTCATTAATAATTTCCCTCCCCTTTCCTTTACCTAAAAGGTGGACAATTTGCCTAATGAATCAAAGAGTTTTTCCAGTACCTATTAAAACACACTCCAGGCAGTAGGTTTATATATCTACACACAAACACACACACACACACACACATATATATATATAGAAACAAAGGAAATAGGTGCAGGAGGACATCATTTGGCCCTTCGAGCCAGCTCCGCCATTCATTGTGATCATGGCTGATCATCGACAATCAATAACCCGTGCCTGCCTTCTCCCCTTATCCCTTGATTCCACTAGCCCCTAGAGCTCTATCTAACTCTCTTTTAAATTCATCCAGTGAATTGGCCTCCACTGCCTTCTGTGGCAGAGAATTCCACAAATTCACAACTCTCTGGGTGAAAAAGTTCCTTCTCACCTCAGTTTTAAATGGCCTCCCCTTTATTCTTAGACTGTGTCCCCTGGTTCTGGACTTTCCCAACATTGGGAACATCTTCCCTGGATCTAGCTTGTCCAGTCCCTTTATAATTGTATGTCTCTATAAGATCCCTTCTCATCCTTCTAAACTCCAGTGAATACAAGTCTAGTCTTTCCAATCTTTTCTCATATGACAGTCCCTTCATCCCAGGAATTAACCTCATGGTTAATAGTAGATTAAATAGACAAGGTTTGTGGGATAGAAACATAGAAAATTGGTGCAGGAGTAGGCCATTAAGCCCTTCGAGCCTGCACCGCCATTCAATATGATCATGGCTGATCATCCAGCTCAGTAACCTGTACCTGCCTTCTCTCCATACCCCCTGATCCCTTTAGCCACAAGGGCCACATCTAACTCCCACTTAAATATAGCCAATGAACTGGCCTCAACTACCTTCTATGGCAGAGAATTCCACAGACTCACCACTCTCTGTGTGAAGAAATGTTTTCTCATCTTGGTCCTAAAAGACTTCCCCCTTATCCTTAAGCTGTGACCCCTGGTTCTGGACTTCCCCAACATCGGGAACAATCTTCCTGCATCTAGCCTCTCCAACCCCTTAAGAATTTTATATGTTTCTATAAGATCCCCCCTCAGTCTTCTAAATTCCAGCGAGTATAAGCCTAGTCCATCCCAGGGATTAACCTCGTGAACCTACGCTGCACTGCCTCAATAGCAAGGACGTCCTTCCTAGAATTAGGAGACCAAAACTGCACACAATACTCCAGATGTGGTCTCACCAAGGCCCTATACAACTGCAGAAGGACTTCTTTGCTCCTGTACTCAAATCTTCTCGTTATGAAAGCCAACATGCCATTAGCTTTCTTCACTGCCTGCTGTACCTGCATGCTTACTTTCAGTGACTGGTGTACAAGGACACCAAGGTCTCGTTGCACTTCCCCTTTACCTAACCTGATACCATTGAGATAATAATCTGCCTCCTTATTTTGCTGCCAAAGTGTGTTATAAATATATATGTATGTGTGTGTGTGTGTGGTGTGTATATATAACTTTTTTCCTCATTTATTATATTGTTTGGAATGGCGGGACTGTCATATGTTGAAAGACTGGAGCGACTAGGCTTGTATACACTGGAGTTTAGAAGGATGAGAGGGGATCTTATCGAAACGTATAAGATTATTAAGGGGTTGGACACATTAGAGGCAGGAAACATGTTCCCAATGTTGGGGAAGTCCAGAACCAGGGGCCACAGTTTAAGAATAAGAGGTAGGCCATTTAGAACAGAGATGAGGAAAAACCTTTTCAGTCAGAGAGTTGTGAATCTGTGGAATTCTCTGCCTCAGAGGGCAGTGGAGGCCAATTCTCTGAATACATTCAAGAGAGAGCTAGATAGAGCTCTTACGGATAGCGAAGTCAGGGGGTATGGGGAGAAGGCAGGAACGGGGTACTGATTGAGAATGTTCAGCCATGATCACATTGAATGGTGGTGCTGGCTCGAAGGGCCGAATGGCCTCCTCCTGCACCTATTGTCTATTGTCTATTGTTTACAGTGTATTGTGTTTACATATTCTGTTTTCTGTTGTGCTGCTGTAAGTAAGAATTTCATTGTTCTATCTGGGACACATGACAATAGTATTAATGCTTTTATTGTTGGACTGTGGGTGACTGAATTTCGTCCAATATTGGATGACAAATAAAGCTATCTTGAATCTTGAATCTTGACTCTGGGTTTGAAGATAGCTTGTACCGGCTGTGAGGGGGGTTGGTTGTGTCTGGAGTGTGAGGAGTCAAGCAAACCCGTGCACATATGGAGCAAGTTTTCCTCGTCATGC